>NW_004955437.1:9259386-9272069 GCF_000276665.1 Chinchilla lanigera
CGCCCCCTGCCCTCAGCTCAGCCCCGCGCACCTCTGGGGGCCCGAGCGCGCCGCCGCAGCAGTAGCTGGCGGTTACAGGGCGTGAGCGCGCGGCCGACACACCCCCCCGCCCTCCGGGGCTCCCCGCTCCTAGTTGCGCCTCTCCGCTCCTCAGAGCGCGGGGCGGAGCGCGGAAGCGGCGCGAGGCAAGGGAGGGGAGGGAGTTGAGGCGCGCGTCCCGTGCCGCGCATGCTCCCGCCCCCAGCGCACAAAATGGCCGGCGTCGAGCCGCCCACCACCCGCCCCGGGCGGTCACGTGACACCCGGGGTCTCCGCTTGTGGTGGACGGGGCGGAAGAGGCGGAGGTTATTGAAGCTGCAGCGCTTTCTCTGGAGGGCGGACGTTTCTGCGTCCTCCGGGTCTAGAGCTGTGTGAGCGCGTTGGAGCTGTCCCTACGATCCCAACCCTAGTCCCCTATTGGGGCTCCAATGGTGGGAAGATAAATGCCTCTGAAACTGCTAGCCGTGGGAGGAGGGCGCCCACGGAGGTTGTCAGACGGCCGTCAGGTGACTTTCTGACCCCGCAATCTCTAGAGGTTTAAATTGAGGATGGGGAAGTTGAGGCCCGGGGGTGAGTGGTGTGAATGGATCGTAAACAGGCCTCAGAGGATGTGTCCCCGGGTTTTGAGCACCTCGCCACCACCGGGTAGAGACGTTCGCACACCCCTTCCTCACCCGTCTCTGTAACCAGTCTTAGGGCTCTGCATCCTAAAACCAAAAGTTGAAAAAGACAGCACACGAAAGAAATACTATGTGCAAAACACGAAAAAAAATGTGGACTGAAAGAAGGCTTCGTATTTTTCATCAACTAAATGCAAAACTTGAAATAGGCATAAAAGGTTTTTGATTTCAAAGCAAGGGCGGAACAAAAAAATTATAAAATCTATTCATTTGCTAACAAGTTTTTATTGTTTAAAATTCCACGTGTTTGATGACATAGGCTTATGTTGTAGCTCTGTAAAAATAAAGTATATAAGTTTTACTAGTGGATTTTTATTACACTCAGCTTATTCCACCCCTTATAAAAGTACATTTAAAAGGTTTGTTTGTTTGTTTCTGGCTTTTTGAGACAGGTACTTCAGGATGGTCTTGAACTCACTATGTATCCTAGGCTGGCCTCCAACCTGTGGAGGAACCTTCTTCAAGTTCTGGGATTATAGGCATACGCCACCACACCTGGCAAAGAGTATTTTATGGGGAAAAAATAAAAACCCCTGCCAGAGTTGTATGTCGTGTCTTTATTAACCTTTCTGTGGATTTTGGTTACCTACGCTTTGGTGGGATTGAAGTACATGTAAAGAAAATGTTAATCACTGTGTATACGATACTTAGAATCAGCACATTTTAATCAGGATTTGTTACACTGTACTCCATATGAACTTTTTCTCCTCGATCTTTCTCTAATACTGAGGAAGAATTTTTATCAGCGGAGCTGACCTTGTATTATGAGATCAGAAACTTCTTCTTCCTCCTCACACTTCCCTATGCATTGCTCTGTGTCCTGCATAAAATTGCCCGCAGATTCCTTCATTTTTGGAATATTTTCCACTTACACAAATAGTCTTATTGCAGTGGTGAAAATGTTAAGTCCAAGATAACAATGAAAACTTCAAGCTTCCTTTAAGCTACAGGTTCTTCCCACCTGCTTCAGATTTGGAGCTTTCTGTGATGAAGGGAGGAAAGGAGGTGTGTGGGTTCTGCACATCTGGCCCTTACTCCTCTGAGTCCACTCCTCCTCTCTGGGTGTCTGGCTACTGTTCCTACCCACTCCCCAACGCTGCCTCAGAGGCTTGGTGCAGGAAGAGAGGGGTTAGACAGAAAGAGCACAGACTTCCCTTCAGGGTGCGCTTTTCTTTCAAAATTGGTTCCCGTTGTACATGGATGACTCATAAATGTTGGCTCTTCTCTGTTGTGTCACCCTGGTGGGCTTTAGGACTCTTCCTAGGATGTTCCCTCTCTAGTTGACTGCCTGTGACTCCCTCTCCCAAGCCCTTGGCCTTCTGGAGGCTCACTCCATGTAAAGCTCACTCCTTCCTTCTCTTTCCTTTCTAGGCATCCCTTGTGGGAAGGAGTCCTTTTAAATAACTCCCAGTTGGCTACCTTCTAAGAACACTTGGCTCACAGGATAACACCAGCATCTTTGCTCTGGTGGCAAGGGCAGTGCGTCTGGCTCCCATGCCACCACCTCACCTGCCATCCCAGCGCAGCTACTCAGCTAACATTTTGCTTTTTTCCTTACCTAGGTAAGAGTTAAGACAGCATCCCCTGTGGACCTCCAGGAGCCACAAGTCAAATGGTCTGAGAGTTTCTAGAGAAGGTCTCTGTCTCACTTGCCTTCAGGCAAAAAGAAAGACCCCTTCATCCCTCCCCAGAATGGTAGGAGATGAAGTAGAGAGTAAAAATGGTGAAATAGTTTAAGGCTTTCACATATATATCGTAGACATATGACAATGGCAAATTAAACCTGAAAAAAAAAGGAGAGACCTAGCTGTGTGCTGTAGACTGAATTATGTGTCCTCCGCCTGCCCTGTATAATTCTTATGTTGAAACCAGCCCAGTGTGATGGTTTGTAGATAGAGAGCTTTTGAGATAATGGAGGTTCCATGGGGGGGTATTAAGAAGAGACACAGAGCACTCTTTCTGGGCCATGTGTGGGAACACTGACAAAGCCATGTGCAGGCCTGGAAGAGAGTCCTTACCAGGAACTGAGTTGGCTAGCACCTTGACATCAGACTTCTCAGCCTATAGAATTATGAGAAATAAATGTCTGTTATTTAAGCCACCCATTCAATGGCACTTTGTTATAGCAGCCTGAGAAAATGAATATGCTCCGTGAATATGCTGAAATTGCAGACTGTAGTGGATTGACAACTGGTGGTCAGCTGAACTGAACCAGGATGGTGCTGGGTGTGGGAGGTCCACCTGAGGATTGTTACTGGCAGCATAAGAGACAGAACTGGAGAAGGAGAGGTTATTGGGAGCTGAGAGAGGCTGTTGGGAGCTGGTAGAAGCTGTTGGGTGCTGTTAGAAGCTGTCAGGAGCTGTTGGTTCTCTTAGAGGAGCTTGTCATGCTGGCTTTCCTGATGAACTCAACTGTTCTCATAATCTGAGGAGCTTGGGACCTTGTTGTTGCTGAGAATGCCTTCAGTTCACTTTGGGGGAGCTCTGGTCCTTACTTTGGGCATCTCTTCCTGGCTCCAGAGGGGAAGACAGTGCACTGCTCAGTCTCCTGGAGAAGTTTGTCGCGTTAGTTTTCCTGATGGGAACTCGGCTTTCCTCATTGTTGGAGGAGCTAGGGACCTCACTGTTGCTGACAATGGCCGTGGTATTTTTCCGGGGAGCTCTAGTTCTTACTGCGAGCATTGCTTCCTGTCTCCAGGGCAACTCCCTCAGCCTGCTAGCACAGATCCTTCATCCTGCTGGTACAGACTTTCTAGCTTCCACCACTGACCTTTGGGCCTTCCCAGCACAGATCTGTGAAACAGGCCTGCGTGAGACATTGTCGTGGGTTCTAACTGGACTTGTGGGAGGGATTGTTAGGGGCTCTAGGCCTTTAGCTGGACTCATGCAGACATTACCATGGGATCCAGGTCTTTAGCTGGATTCTTTGGTCGTTAGTGTGTGGACAGATTTCCTGCACTCTCTTTGCATATGATTTTTTTGGGTGACTATTATAAATAATCTTATAAAATACATGTCCTGTATTATATTGTTCCCCTTGCAAAACCCCAAACTGTAACACTGACCCTCTGGGCTTTGAAGTGAATCTAGAAGCAAGAGAAAGAGTAAGTAATTACGCCTGTGAAGTAATGCAGATGTAAGTGCCTTCCAGGAGAAAGAAGATTTGGACCAGGCTTTCAGCTTGCAGCCCAGGGCACCCCTGCCCCTCCATGCAAGAGGAGCAAAACAGTTGCCAACATTCTGCTTGGGGCTACAGCTTTATAAGAAGCTATGTGCTAAGTACATGGGAAGATAAAAACACTGACAGTCCTTAGATAAGAACTGAGGCTAAACTCTCCCTGCTCAGTGACATAAGTAACTATGCCTTAATAGTAGAGTTTCTAGAGAAGGTCTCTGTCTCACTTGCCTTTAGGCAAAAGGAAAGACCCCCTCATCCCTCCCCAGAATAGTAGGAGATGAAGCGGAGAGTAAAGATGGTGAAATAGTTTAAGGCTTTCACATGTACATCATAGACATATGGCAATGACAGATTAAACCTGAAAAAAAAAAAAGGAGAGACCATCGCTGACTCCTATATGCCAGGAGCAATCAATTAGAATACACGATTTTCACATAGTGAATTCAACCCATGTATTTATCACTGTGAAGTCTCTAACTCCCATTAAAAACTGTTTTGTCTGTTGTTTTGGTTTTTGATTTTGTTCTTTTTGAGACAGGGTCTCACTATGTAGTTCAGGCTGGCCTTAAACTCACTTTGTAGCCCAGGCTGGTCTCGAACTCACAACGATCCTCCTGCCTCAGCCTCCCAAGTGCTGGGATTACAGGCATGCACCGCCACGCCCAGCTGTTTAGTCTGTTTTTATATACTCACATGTATAACCTGCAAGTGTAAGGGAGATAATGCCCTATCAGATGGAATTTTGATCAATGAGAGATAGGAACCAATGAGACATTGTCTTCCTCTGTCCTATATCACTTCTCCCAGGGTTGGTTTGTTTTTATAAAAGGGTCTTGCTTTATGGCACAGGCTGGTCTTAATCGTGAAATTTTCTTGCTTCAGCCTCCTGAGTAGCTGGAACTACAACCACCATGGCCTGGCTCCACCTCAGGAGGGTCTTGAGATGCAGTTTGTTTATTAAGGACATCAGTTTAATTGGGTGGTGTCCGGGTCACTGAAACATCCTCACATTGGGTCTTTCTTTCCTTCCTTGATGCCCCTTGATCCTGCTCCTTGGACTTCCTAGTACTAAAATCAAGCTCTGGTTTATGAGAAACCCAAGTCAGCACACTAACAAGATAAGATTGATATATTTTATTTCATTAAAATGAACAAGTTCTGTTTATCAAGAATGGTAAAGATATATCCTGCACATACAAAAAATTTTTGTCAAAATAAACAACAGCTACAAAGCAAAAATGACACATAAACCAATAAAAACAAGGACAAAATATCTGAGTTTATACTCAGAAAAAAAAATTCAAATGGTTAGTAAAAATACAAAACCTCATGGGTAATCATGAAAATGCAAATTTTTTTTTGAAAATGCAAATTAAAACCATAATGAGACATTACATTCATCACCCTGACTAAAATTGCAGCTATTGATAAGGAATAAGGATGCATGTGGAGGTATAAATTAGCAGTCACTTTGGAAACCAGTTTGGTCTTTCTACTAAGATTGAAAATGATTACACAATTCAATTCCTAAGTATGCACCCTACAGAAACACGTGTTCCATTATAGCACGAGATATGTACAAGAATGTTGGTAGTAGCTTTATTTGTGGTAGCCAAATATCAAAAACAGCACAAAGTCTTCAACAATAAAGTGAATGGGCCCGGTGTAGTGATAGACACCTATAATCCCATCACTTGGGAGGCTGAGGCAGGAGGACTGCCACAAGTTTAAAGCCAGCCTGAACTACAGAGCGAGACCCAGCCAAAACAACCCCCAAAACAATAAAATGAATGAATTTTTGTGTGTTTATATAATGGAATATAAAATATCACTGACAGCCAGGTGTGGTGGCGCATGCCTGTAGTCGCAGCACTCAGGAGTCTGAGGCAGAAGGATTGTCACAAGTTCAAGGCAGCTTGCACTACGTAGTAAGATGCCATCTCAAAACAAACAATATACATATAGCATTGACAATAATCAAAACTATTTCACTCAATAACATAATATTGAGTAAAAGAAGCCAGGCATGGTGGCTCACGCCTGTGATCCCAGCACTCAGGAGGCTAAGGCAGGAAGATCGTTGTTAGTTCGAGGCCAGGCTGGGCTACAAAGTGAGTTCAAAACCAGCCTGGACTGCATAGTGAGACCCTGTCTCAAAAACACCAAAAAATTTTAAAAAATTAAAAACTGAGTGAAAGAAAACAGACAAAAAAAAAAGAAAATAGACCTAAAACAGTGTATTGTATAATTCCACTTACATAACATTTTTAATTGCCAAAATTAAACTATAGCAAATAGAAGTGCATTCTTAGGTAGTAAATAAAGAAAAGTGGGCTTAAAATCATAAAAATCAACAAGGCCATCACCACGGGGGTGGGGGGTTGTGATTAGACAGGAGATTGGAGTGGGGGGCTTCTAGGGTTGTTAGTGTTAACTTGGGCGATTGTTTTTAATAATTCAGCAATCTATGCATTTAGTTTCATATGCATGTAGGTATATGTGTAATTTTCACAACAAAAAGGCTAAAGAGAGAGAAGGCAAAGTTGCATCCTAAGATAATGAGGTATAGGTAGTAGTGCTTTTATGGTGGTGAGTAATGTAGGCCTCTAAGACCTGACAATCAGACTCCATGATGGCCCCCAGTCATCCTTATCTACTAGTGTTCACATCCTGGTCCTGTCCCCTCCCATATCATGCAGGCTTGGTCTGTGTGACCAATAGAATATGACAGACATAAAGATGCTTCCCTTCTGAGACTTGGTTATAAAAACCAATTGTTTCCCATTCTGAGCATGTGTTCTTTCTTGCCCTCTTAGACCATTTGCACTGGCGACAGTATAGCACCCTTATTGACTAATCCACCTACTAATGTGAAACTAAGGCCTTCTAGTTACAGCTAGCAAAGAAATGAGGCCTCTAGCCATTGGCAAGAGAGTGACTCATCTTACAAGCAGATTGCACAGTGTGTTGAGCTGGGATGAGAGAGGGAGGCCTAACTGCCCTCTAGGTCAGCTCTTCTCCTATACTTGTTCTGTAATTTGTTACAGGAACATCTGTGACTCCCCCACAGCTTCTGGTACTCAGCTGAGGTTTTCCCAAGTCTGCAGGGAAGCCACCCCAGGCTGTAGGTCCAGGAAAGAGTCACAGTTCCAGTCCAAAGGCAGTATTCCTTTCTACCTTTAGAGAGGTAAATTTTTGTTTTATTAAGGCTTTTAACTACTAAATGGAGCCCATACACTTTGTGGTGGGTAATATTCTAAGTTCACCAATTTAAATGTTATTCAAAGTCCACCAATTTAAATGTTAATCTCATCCAAAAATAAAAGAATGAAAACTTCTTCACAGAAACACACAGAATAATGTTTGACCAAATATTTTGTTACTGGAATGCCAAGGTCATGCCCTACAGTAACGAGCAATGAAATGTAGATACAGAAGGTAGAAAAGTAAATTTATTTAAAAGATATAATTCTGAGTGAAAGAAGCTAGCTAGGTGCAGAATACATACTGCAAGAGGCTATTTATATGAAGTTCTAGAAAAGGCAAAACTCATGAAGGACATGAGCAAATCAGCCATAGCTTGTCACAGGAGTAGAGGATGGTGGGGTGGACAGAAACCAAATGCAAAAAGGCCCAGGAAACACTCTGGATTGATGGAAATGTTCTACATCTAGATCACGTGGTTACACGTATCTGCCAGTACTCAACCAATGAAAGACTTGAAGAGGATGCATTTCACTGCAGTAATTAAGCCTCCATAAGGGTGATGCACAACAAAACAAGACAGCAAAATAAACAAACAAGCTAATTAGACCATGAAAAATAAAATAAAAGCTATAAAGGCAGAAAGCAAAAGATATAAAGGTAAGGAAATAAAATTCCCGTGATCTGTAAGGGGGTTCCCTAGTAGGATAACCATGAGGACTCTGTCTAGGAGTCTTTAAGGAGTTTAGAGGGGAGTTCTGGCTGTTGTATAAGCAGTATAATCTCCACCCTGTAGGAGACCATACACTTTTCAGGATCCAGCCCACACAGCACAGCAAGAGGGAATTAAGGTTGCAGATAAGAGTTGGTTGCTGATCAGCTGATGGGGGATGGGATCATTCTATACGACCCAGGTGGGCTCCAGTAGTTACTTTATCAAAGAAAAAGGGAGGCTGCAGAACCAGTGCCAGAGTAATACAACATGAGAGACAAGTCAACCAGAAACTGCTGACTTCAAAAATGGGATGGGGCTAGGAGCCAAGAAATAAGGGCCATCTCTAGAAGTTGGAAAGACAAGAGGACAGTTTTGTCTCTAATGCCCATAAAAGTAACATCCCTAATGACACCTTCCTTGATTTTAACCTGGTGAGACCCATTTCCATCTTCTAACCTCCAGAGTAGAGAGACAATAGATGTGTTATTTTTAGCCTTTGAGCTTGTGGTAACTTGCTACAGATACATGTATCATCTTAGGGGGCACGGTGATACACCTCATCCCCACACTTGTTGGAATCTGCAGTAAGACTAAGAATCCCACAGGGTTGCACTGTGTGCCCCCAACCACTTCACTTCTTTCACTGTAAAAGTGACTTGGTCAGGCTGGGGATTTAGCTCAGCGGCACAGCACCTGCCTGGCAAGCGCAAGGTCATAAGTTCAATTCCCAGTACTGGAAAAAAAAAAAAAATGACTTGGTCGGAGGTTCTTTCCTGTGGGTTGTCATCTGAGGTGCATTCCAAAGCATTCAGTAGGTACAGATGGTAGTAAAAATATAGTAGTGACAGAAAACAGACAGAAATCTAGAATAAGTTTCACCTACAAAAAGGGGTTCGCATTGGCAGCAGCCAAGCCACTCTTAGTGTGAGGAATTCCACATAGTCAAGCGTTTGCTTTGCCTCCACAGTGGCCCCTTGGTCACTTTGTTTATTTGCTGGTAGACCAAGCTCAAATGAGTGGAGAGGGCTGACATCACCCCGGAGCAGGCTATGTGATCTCCGGTTGTCAAGAGTGTCTTCTACTCAGAGGGTACAAAGAGTCTCATAGTAGAATAGGTTGCTTCACACACCTTTTCCTTTTCATGTATGTTTCTCGACTTAACAGTCTTGAGAGCTCAAAGCTACATAGCTCAGATCTTTCACAGGGAAGGTTCCAGATGTGATGGAGAGTCTGCCAATTGTGCAATTACATAAGACTTGAACGTGAAACTAAATGAACTAGTAAAGTAGAGAAAGAGACCGGACATGAAGAACCCACTGGCTGCTGTGTGGGCCACGGCAGAGGAAGTGTGGTCTGTGGTCACCACTTTGCTGATTTGCTGGTTTCCTGGAGTGACTGCTGCAGCTTCCTCACCCACCTGTGAGTTTCCAGGGGCAGGAGGAGCTCCTGCAAGCTCCACCTAGGTCTTATTCCTCTCACCTTCCCAGATATTATACACCTCACCTAGTCCCTGGTGATAAATGCCTTTTCTCTTGAAATATATAAAGTGGTATCTTTTTTTTTTTCTTTTTGAGACAGGGTCTCGCTATGTAGTTCAGATGGGCCTTGAGCTCACTATGTAGCCCAGGCTGGTCTCGAACTTGAATCAATCCTCCTGCCTCAGCCTCCCATGAGTGCTGGGATGACAGACATGTGCCACCATGCCCAGCTATCTTTTTTTTTTTTAAAGCGGTATCTATAGTCTGCAACTGAGTCATGGCAGACACAGTCACATTTGGGACCCACTGTGAGAGGTGCATCCAGATGATGTTTGTCCAAACTTCCTTTTAATACTACTTCTAATTCCCTAAGCATCTAGACAGACCATTAAGCTCTGTTCAAGAATTGGTGCAGGTTCTTGCCTGAGGCTCTTTCTCCTTCTGGGAAAACTAGACAGATAGGTGTATTTCTTGAAGTCTTGCCACCCCCCCCCCCCGAGTCCTCCAGCGTCACCCTTGATTCAGGGCCATAATATCATAGATGCCCGTTTCTTCTTAACACCCTGTGAAGGGTGTTAAGGGTGTATCAGGTGTATCAGGGTCATAGTGGTGGAAGAAGTAGCAGTGTGGCCAAAGTGGGGGTGTGGTCTTGGGACCCACCCAGGTGCTTGGGGGTCTGCTGCAGCCACATTTTGAGTATATCATTTCTACTTGATTCATGCTAGCGTCATGACCTACTGTCGGGAGACCAGATAAAGTCGTTCATGATGAACGACTTGAATTCTATGACTGCATTGTGTGGAGAGCTCAGCAGCAAGCTGACAGCTGATTCTCTGAGGGAAAATATTTACTTGCCAAAGGTCACGGTCAATGAGTATCTGCTGTAATTCACGGGGCAAGCGTGGTCATCAGCCCCATACACAGTACCTCCACCTGTCACAAACTCGGAAAATCCTAAGGATTGGAAGAACGAAATTGCACTACAGGACGAGCCAGCTAGAGGACTTTTTTCCTCTCATTCTCATTCAAATGTGGCATCCTTGCAGGTGACCAGGGAAGGAGGTCAGAGCGGTAACTCAAACATGGTCTACATTAGCTCTAACTCACTTAAATGATGTGACTTTTATTTGTTTGTTTAGGGGTAAGTAGCACAAGTAAAGTAATGTGTCCTGGCCAGGCAGGGTGGTGAACACCTGTAATCCCAGCACTTGGGAGGCTGAGGCAAGGAGATCACTGAGAGCTTAAGGGCAGCCTGGACTACAAAGTGAGGTCAAGGCCAGCCTGAACTGCATAGTGAAACTCTGTCTCAAAACAAATTAACAATGTGTCCTTTATTTTGGAGCAGACACTCATATGCAAGATCGCTAAACACAAACTAAGCATGGCTGTGTGCACCTATAATCCCAGCCTTCTGAAAGGCTGAGGCAGGAGAATCACAAGTTTGAGATTCGCCCAGTCAATTTAGTGACTTATTGAGAATTTGTCACAAAATTTAAAAAAAAAATTTTTTTTTAAGAGCTGGTGATGTAACTCAATGCAAAAGCCCTGGGTTCAATCCCCAGTAAGGCCAAAGCAGGGGGTGGGGAATCAGAAAAGCTTCAACAAAGTAAAAGGCCTTTGTACTTTAGTTTCCCACCCTCTGATAACATGTCCTAAAGCATTTCAAGTATTTTCTATTTTTATGCTACGTGTGCTACCAGCTTGGTATCATCAGTTTAGTGGACCAGGAAGTTGTCATGGAGGCGGGTAAGATCCCTGGGAACCCAAATTGTGGCAGAGTCAGAAAATTCAAGAAAATACTGTGGACCAGTACCAAAGAACCAGGGGCTGGGCCAAGCAAGCAGCAACTGCTCATCTCCAACAAACTGAAGAGGTAGGATCTTACAAAACACAAAAATCAGCTACACCTGGAAGACACCTCTGAGAAATAGTCATTTCCTAGGGTTCTAAATACTAGCAATAAAGCAACTCACCGTAGGCAACTTACAAGCATCAACCCAGGAATTAAACTGAAAGAAAAAAAAAAATGAAAAAAGAAAATGAGAAGACACTTAAACAAGATGCAACCCCAGAAATCCAGTTCACCAAAGGCAAACCCAGGGGGCAATGAGGTAGGACAATCCAAAAACTACCCACCTGGCCTCTCTGCAGTGGTAACAACAAAGCAAATGAATGAGGCTCTAGAAAAAAATCAAATCAGAAATAATTTCTCAGATAACTGCAGAGATGGTGACTACAATGAAAACGATGCTTAGTGACTGTAGAGCAGATACAGATTTTTTAAAAAAAGAGAAGCTTAAGAAAATGATGAGCCGGGCATGGTGGCCCATGTCTGTAATCCCAGCACTCAGAAGGCTGAGGCAGAAGAATTGTTCAAGAGCAGCCTGGGCTACAAAGTGAGCTCAAGACTGACCTGAACTGCATAGCAAGACCCTTTCTCAAAAAGACCAAAAAAAAAAAAAAACCCCAAAAAAAGAAAAAAAAAATGATGAAAACTGTGAATGCCTAACAGGAAAGAAATGGAATCCATAAAACAGAGTCAAGCAGATATTCATAAGAATGAAAATTCCACTGAAAATACCTGCAGCAGAATGACCCAATGTGAGGTCAGAATCACAGATAGAAAAGACAGGCTTGTGGTTAGCAGTCACAAAAAGAAAAGATTTCTGTTTTTTTTTTTTTTTTTTTTTTTGTTTTTGAGACAGAGTCTCACTATGCAGTTCAGGCTGGCCTTGAAATCACTTTGTAGCCCAGACTGGCCTCGAACTCATAACGATCATCCTGCCTCAGCCTCCCAAGTGTGGGGATTACAGGCGTATGCCACCATGCCTGACCTAAGATTTCTTAAAAATACCAAAGGACCATGAGAAATCAATCCAGCAGCTGTTGGATGACGCAAAGAAGAACATGAGATTGACTGGAGTCAATGAAAAAGCAGGAGATAGCACAAATGATATTAAAAAGAAAAACAACCCGTTCACACACGTTATGGCAGAAAACTTCCCTGGCAGGGAAAAAGAATTTAAAATACAGCAAGTGAGGCATATAGAACTCCGGTTAGCCATGACAAAAAAAATCTATAGCCAGGCATATCATAGTCAAGATTCCAGAAATTCAAGAATACAAGAATAACATGTTAAAAGTTGTTAGAAAAAGAAAAAAATCACCTATAAAGGAAAGCCCATCAGAATCACAGTTGATTTTTCAACACAAACCTTCAAGTCAAGTATTTGACAAACCTTCAAGTCAAGTATTGGAGTGAAGTATTTAAAGCCCTAAAAGAAAACAACCTCCAACCTCCATTGATATATCCCACAAAACTATTTTTCAAGATTGATGGTGAAACAAGATACTTCCATGGCAAAGAACACCTGAGGAAATTTATGAAC
>NW_004955437.1:9276054-9301959 GCF_000276665.1 Chinchilla lanigera
CAGACTTGAGGATCAGTAGAACAGATTACAAGATGCAGAAACAACTCCAGACATATCAGCCACTTTATCTTTGACAAAGGTGCCAGACACATTCACTGGAAGAAAGATAGCACCTTTAATAAACAGTGCTAGAAAAACTGGCTCTCCACATGCCAAAGATTAAAGTTGGACCTATATCTTTTACCATGCACTAAACTAAATTTGAAATGGATCAAAGATCTAAATATTAAAACAGAAACATTAAATCTGCTGGAAGATAGAATAGGTAAAACTTTTGAAGACATTGGTGTAGGCAAAGACCTTATGAATAAAACCCCTATAGCAGAGGAACTATCACAAAGAATCAATAACTGGGATCTCATCTTATTAAAAAGCTTTTGCACAGCAAGAGAAACCACCAACAGAGGAAAGAGACAACCTACAATGTGGGGAAAAATGTTTGCTAGCTGTTCCTCAGACAAAAGATTACTTATTGAGAACATATAAAGAACTCAAAAAACAATCAGATCTCCCAAATGTAAAGACTCAATCCAAAAATGGGCATCTGAGATGAATACACACATCTCAGATGAAGAAATACAAACAGCAAATAAATATATGAAAAAATGTTCAGCATCACTGGTCATTCAAGAGATGCAAATTAAAACAATGCTGAGATTCCATCTCACCCCAGAACGAATGGCTATTATCAAGTAATCAACCAAAGACAAGTGTTAGCAGGGATGTGGGGAAAAGGAACCCTTCTCCACGGTTGGTGGGAATATAGACTGGTGCAACCAAGGTGGAAATCAGTGTGGAGATTCCTCAAAACACTAGGATTGGAGGTCCCATTTGACCCAGCTATTCCTCTTCTGTTGCCCTCCAAGAAGAATTAAAAACATCAGACCATACCAATATATGTGCACCCATGTTTATAAGCAATGTAATTTGTAATAGCTAGATCTTAGAAACAACCCAAATGCCCAACTGAGGAGTGGATAAAAAAGATGTGGTCCTTTTATAGAATAGAGTACTATTCAGCCATAAAGAAGGATAAACTGGAAACTTTTATATGTAAATGGATGCAACTCAAGACCATATTCATAAGTGAAATACATGAGACGCACATGTGTAAACATATTGTCTCCCTAGTGTGAGAAGCTGAAAGAGTAAATAAGATCCAAAATGTACAATAGATATTGTAAAATGGGAAGAAACTGTTCAAAAGGAAAGAGAAACTAGAATGTGAGAAAGGAGAAAGGAAGGGAAAAGCAAAAAATATATATATATATATATACACACACACACAAGATGGTTAAGATAGTTATACTACTAATTTCTCTTAGTTCATTGAAAGGAAGGGTTTGTGCTAATATTGTCTGGACAGTTGAATGCCTATATCTTGTACTCTGAGTAATATAAAGATATCAATGTGCAATGTATTAACCATTGTTACCTTCCTATTACTTTGTTTTGAAATTTTATTTTGTTTTTTTCTCTTTAAAATAAAATTTATCCCAGTACCAAATAAATAAATAAACAAATAAATAAATAGAATCTTTTTTAAAAGGAGCAGCCATAGCAGGAGCAGTGGAGGGAGGCTTGGTGACTCACACCTGTTTTCCTCCCTTCTTGGCCACATGTGGAAATGTCTGCATGGTTTTTTGTCATAACCTGGCAGAGGGCACCAGACAGCCTGAGAGGTTTCCTAAGACCTTACCTAGTGTGGCACAGAAATAAGTTAGCCGGAACCAGAAACTTACGCAGGCCGTGGATGAGCTGGAGAGAGATCTGCAGTACCCATGTGAAGCCAGTAAGATGCCCAGAGATCAGAAAGACAGAAAAAGAAAACACAAAACTATTTTAGAAAGCAGGGAGGCCAGAGACCCTAAAAGAGATCCTAAATGAGCAGTATAAGAGTCTCGTTCTCATTCTCCAGGATGGAACTGTGTGATTTTGTAACCACACTGCTATTATAAATGTAAAAGTTGATTATGCTTTCTTGCCTCTAGGGGGAGCTTCTTTCACAATTATTCTCATTCTATGCTATTAGTTTAAATGAGACCAGACTCAGTCTGCTTCTGAAAATTAAAAAATCTGCAGTTAGGATGTTTTATTTCCCATTACACAAATCATCCTGGTCTGACTTGAGGGGACAGTATTCTGTACTTACAGTCACAGTATTTATAGTGTTTAGGAGTATAGAAATGCTGATTAGCACACTATTATTAGTGTGTCAAGGAAATGATCATTAAGAAAATAATACGCAGGGCCTGGGGATTTAGCTCAGCGGCAAAAGCGCCTGCCTGGCAAGCGCAAGGTCATGAGTTCGGTTCCTGGTACCAGAGAAAAACCAAAAAAAAAAAAAAAAAAGAAAATAATACGCATTATGTGTGTATTTTGAGAGTAATTTTTCTAGGACAAGCGTCTTACATGTGCTCCTTTGTTTAAATTATACTTCCAAGGACACATTTATGAATAGAGAAAAAAGTAAGTTGATGATAATTATGGATAGACACCAAGTCTCCATTTGCAGAAATGCAAATGGATAAAACAAGGTTGATACTTTCTAAAAGTTAACGAGTTAGCAGCTACTAGTCACTATAGAGAGCAGCTACTACTCACTGTTGCCAAGATAACTCATTAATTATCAAAGACAGTTGATAATTGATTGTAGATTTATAGTACAGTGGAGAAGGGTTCCTTTTCCCCCACAGCCCCTCCAGCATTTGTTACTGGTTGATTTCTTGATAATAGCCATTCTTCCTGGGGTGAGAAGGAATCTCAGTGTTGTTTTAATTTGCAACTCTCCATTGACCAGTGATGTTGAACGTTTTTTCACACATTTGCTGTTGTACTTCTTCATTTGAGAAGTGTGTATTCATCTCAGGTGCCCACTTTTGGATTGAGCCTTTAAATTTGTGTGTGGGGGGCTGATTTTTTTGAATTCTTTATATGTTCTAGATATTAGTCCTTTGTCTAATGAATAACTGGCTAAAATTTTTTCCCACTCGGTGAGTTGTCTGTTCACTCCGTTAATGGTTTCTTTTGCTGTCCGAAAGCTTTTTAATAAGATGAGATCCCAGCTGTTGATTCTTTGTATTTCCTGTGCAATTGTGGTTTTGTTCAAAACCCCATTACTTTCCTATTTTTTGAGAACTCCTTTTAGCAAACCACTTCCTTACGTACTCTTAAATTATTTATACAACTCTCAGCACTTTGGTATTGTTATTGTCGCTCCCGTTGTAAAAAGAAACAGATTCAAAGCGGTTAGAAAAATTTCCCAAGGAAGAAGATCACCAATGTTAGCGGCATTATTCCTCAGCACAGGAAGCATGTTTGGCTTCCCAGTTCTTTACGCATTAGTGAGTGTAACGCTGGTGTCAGCTAGTAAAAGTATTCCACATGGCCGGCTATAAAATGGATATGCATTACCAGCAGGGATGCGTCCGCGTCCACGTCCAAGAAACAGCACATAAACGTGCCTAAACACGGAGTCGCGCCCGCAGCACTGCGTCTGCGTACAAAGACACTGCAAGCCCGGAGCCCCGCGCATGAGCAGAGTCCTGAGCCTGGGAGGGACAGAGTACCTGACAGGTCTTCCCGCCCCTAGGGGGCGACCGCCTAGCCGGGCCCAGCACCTTGACCGCGAGCACGTCCTTTTGCTTCCCGCAGTGCTCAGGCTATTGGAATCCGGCGCAACACAACTTCTTTAGGTTTGAGGTTCCGGATACCTGGGTACAGCGAGACATAAAAAAGGAAAAAGCGGTGGCAGGGCAGTGATCCGGGCTCACAAATCCTCCAGCTCTAAAAACAGAAACTTCTCTTCCGTCCTCCGAGGTACGGCGAGGTGGGCGGGGTCTGACTAGGGGCGGAAGCGAGGCGGGGGGTGGGGTGGGTGCAGGAAGCGGCGCTGTCGAGGGGCGGGGAGGGGGCAGGGAGGGGCGGAGCTGGCGGGGACTGACAGGGACGAGCTCCGCCTGCTCATCCCGGCTTTCGTCTCAGGTGCGGCGTTCATGGAGCGGGTCCTGACACAGTTGTGCGGCACCAGCGCGGCACGGCCGTTCCCGCTGTGGGAGGGGGACACCACCGGGCACTGCTTCACCCAGCTGGTGCTCAGCGCCCTGCCCCACGCGCTCCTCGCCGTGCTCAGTGCCTGCCACTGGGGCACCCCGAGGTGGGTAGAGACGGCGTCCGCAGACCCTGCCTGAAGCCCCCATCTCCATACTCTCAGCCCCCTTCCACCTGCAGCTGCCCGCGAGGCCTGGCGCAGGGCAAAAGCAATGAAAGCTGAGGGCTTCCACTCAGCAGCAGGATGCCTGTGCCTGGGCAAGTTAGCTAGCTTCCCCGAGTCTCCCAGCATTGACAGGGGTAAATGAAATGATGCATCCAAGCATGTCACGAGTGCAATGCCTGACATATTTTTAAGGTCTGGTGCGTGGTAAAAATCATCACTGTTATAGACTTTCAGATGCCCAGACACAACTGTTACAAATTTAAGGCAAAATTAGGTGAACAGTGTTTTAACCCATAAAGATGACTTGGGTTGACGTTGTAGGACCTGTTCGTCAACACTTCCCTCTGTGGAAACTCAGTGTTTCTCGGCTAAGAAAAGCTTGTGTAAACATATGTACACTTAGTTGGAGAGAACACGGTAGGTAGAGGAGAGAGAAATCAGAAACTGAAGGAGTCTTGGGTTTAGGGCTGTAAACTGCCGGTTCCAAATTCACCTTTATTCTGTACCCGGCTGTGGAAGGCAGTTAGTCTCACAAGGTAGGACAGTCTGCTCTCTGCCTGTGGGTGTGCCTGGTTGATGAAGAAAGAAGTGTCTCCACCCAAGAGGAATTAGGGAGATAAAGAACTCTTCCCTTTGGTAGGAGGTGCAGCAGACCTGCTTGGTCTGGGAGTGATCTGCATTTTTTCCTTACCTGGGACAAGACAAAGGTCTAGAGAGGTTTAGTCAGCACAGACATCCACCACTTGCTCAGAGGAGGAGCTCCTAAAAATACAGTCTTAGCTGGGCTAGGTGCTCTTGTGCTGTGCCTGTAGTCTCAACTGCTTGGGCTGAGGCAGGAGGATTGCTTGAGCCTAGGAATTTGAGGCCAGCCTCAAAAACAAAAATTGACGTAGTCCTTTGAGAATTCAATGTAATGGGAAAGTAAGAAAAATCCTCATGTAATCAATCAATAGACATTGTGGGGGCTGGGGATTTAGCTCAGCGGCACAGCACCTGCCTGGCAAGCACAAGGTCTTGAGTTTGATTCCTGGTACCAGAAGAAAAGCAGAAAAAAAATAGACATTGTGCCTATCTCACTTTACTTAGCAGGCTTTTGTGCTTTGTTGGTGAGGATTAGAGAAATTCAGAATCACAGTTAGGAAAGGATGTCAGAGTACTTTGGGTCTTGACTGCTTACTGCTCTCTATTCCAGTGAGGAAAAGGACTTGGAACTTCAGCCCAGTGTACAGTCTGCAAGGATTCAGTGTTCTTTCTTCTGTTACCACATCGTAAAAGCTGACTTTGGTTTTAACTTAAATCCCTCCATTTAACTGCTATTAGGTGGATTCTTAAGCAAATCCAAAGTATTTTCATGTATGACTAAGGTAACTCAGCCCTGCCAGCAAATGGCATAACAAATTCAGTATCTTTTGCAATATGGGGGATTGGACCCACGGCCTCATGCGTGCTACACAAGTGCTCTATTTTGTTTAGTTGGGTTTTTTTGTTTGTTTTTTGGTCTTTTTTGAGAGAGGGTCTTACTATGCAGTTCAGGCTGTCCTTGAGCTCACTTTGTAGCCCAGGCTGGTCTCAAACTCACAACAATCCTCCTGCCTCAGCCTCCCAAGTGCTGGGATTACAGGCATGCACCACCATGCCCAGTGCATTTGTTTCTTGGGATAGGGTCTCCCTAGGTGGGCTGGCTTGAAATCACCACATAGCCCAGGGTGGCCTCAAACTTACAGCAGTCCTCCCATCTCAGCCTCTTGAGTGCTGGGATTAGAGGCATACAGATGTGCACCACCATACACTGTTTAAATGCTCTATACCCTTTTTTGGTACTGGGAATCGAACTCAGGACCTTGTGCTTGCCAGGCAGGTGCTTGTGCCGCTTAGCTGTATCCCCAGTTAAATGCTCTATTCTTGAGCTGTGGCTCCTTTTTGTTTTGAGACTGGGCTTTGCAAATTGTCCAGGCTAGCCTCAAACTCCTTTTTTTTTTTCCTAATTAGAGCCTTCATGGTAGGTACAAATAGAAAGTTGTTAATGCCTGTGGTAAAGAATGAATCAGATAGTGTGTATAATTAGAAAGTGGCCTGGGTCAATTTGGGAAGGCTTCCTGGGTGAGCAAACTCTGAGTTCCAGGATAAATGGGTACCATGTACAAGGCAGGAAAGGGGGGTCATTCCCTTTAGGTAAGAGTTGTTGGAGGTAAGGTCCATGTGTGGTCCCTGAGTCGGCTGTGAAGTACTTCCTCTGTTCTCTTCTCCCATGTCCCCAGGAGTCCAGATTACGCCCTGCCCTCCAGTCCTGGCTGGCGCCTCCGACTTGCAGCTGCCGTCCTGCTCTCCATTCTCCCACTGCTAGACCTCCTTCCTGTTGTTCTGCCACCAGGAGCAGGACCAGGTCCCATAGGACTAGAAGTGCTGGCCGGGGGTGTGGCAGCAGTGGCCTGGATCAGCCACAGCCTGGCCCTGTGGGCATTGGCACATTCCCCTAGTGGTCGTTCACGGGGGCCCTGGACTCTGGCTCTGGCAGCCTTTCTGCCAGCCCCTGCCCTGGTGCTGACTCTGCTGTGGCATTGCCAGCAAGACACATTTTTGCCCCCGCTGCTTCCAGGGCCCCTGGCCCGTCTGTGTCTTCTCTTTCTGCAGCTGGCAGCAATCTTGGCCTATGGGCTGGGCTGGGCAGCCCCTGGGGCGCCACCACGGGAACCCTGGACTCATGAGCCCTTCCTATCTTCCACGGGCCAGGAACCCGAGGTGGCTGAGGATGGAGAGAGTTGGCTGTCACGCTTTTCCTACGCTTGGCTGGGCCCTTTGCTGGTCCGAGGTGCTTGTGGAGAGCTGCGGCAACCCCAGGACACTTGCTGCCTTCCCCACAGGCTGCACCCGGCCTATGTGGCCCGTGCCTTCCAGGCGCATTGGCAGGAAGAGGCCCGGCTGTGGAGGGCCCTGCACGGGGCCTTTGGGCGGTGCTACCTGGCCCTTGGCCTGCTGAAGCTGGTGGGCACCATGCTGGGATTCTCAGGGCCGCTGCTGCTATCCCTGTTGGTGGGCTTCTTGGAGGAAGGGCAGGAACCCCTGAGCCATGGCCTGCTCTATGCCCTGGGGCTAGCTGGCGGCGCTGTGCTTGGCGCTGTGCTGCAGAACCAGTATGGCTATGAGGTGCGGAAGGTGACACTCCAGGCCCGGGGCGCAGTGCTCAACGTACTGTACCACAAGGCTTTGCACCTGGGGCCCAGGCGCCCTCCTACTGGGGAAGTACTTAATCTGCTGGGCACTGACTCTGAACGGCTGCTTAACTTCACTGGCAGCTTCCATGAGGCCTGGGGGCTGCCCTTGCAACTGGCCATCACCCTCTACCTGCTCTACCAGCAGGTAGGCCTGGCCTTTGTGGGTGGCCTGGTCTTGGCGCTGCTGCTAGTTCCCATCAACAAAGTAATTGCCACTCGTATCATGGCCAGCAACCAGGATATGCTGCAGCACAAGGATGCACGGGTTAAGGTGAGGGGCTGCTGGGGTCCTTCAGCACTCTGGGGTCCCACCCAGCATCCAGGCAGACGAGAAGACACATAAGCAGTGTCTTCATGCTGCTCTCTTGTCCCCGTTCTCCAGCTCATGACAGAGCTGCTGAGTGGCATTCGCGTCATCAAGTTCTTCGGGTGGGAGCAAGCAATGGCAGCCCGGGTAGAGGCCTGCCGGGCCCAAGAGCTGGGGCGGCTACGGGTCATCAAATACTTGGATGCAGCCTGTGTGTACCTGTGGGCTGCCCTACCAGTTGTCATCTCCATTGTCATCTTCATCACCTATGTCCTCATGGGGCACCAGCTCACAGCCACCAAGGTGAGGCCTGGGAGGTGCCTGGGAGGGATGGGAGGGAGAGGAGGTGGAGTGGAGATGTAGCTCAGGCCCTGGGTCCTGGGAGAAAGGAGGACCCTTGGCAGCCCTGCCCTTCCCAGCCAAGGGGACACTCTCTCAAGTGCTAGGATTTTGGATTGTTTTGCTTGTTTGTTTTTGAGACAGTCTCACTATGTAGTTTAGGCTGGCCTTGAACTCTCAGCCTTCCTATCTCAGCCTCCCAAGTTCTGGGATTACAGGCGTGCACTACCATGGCTGGCTTTTCCGGAACCTTGAAAGGAATTATTTTTCTTCCTCTTCACTTCCTTCTACTCCAGCTTCTAGTCAGGCAGGCCCAGACTTAGAGTTAGGTCCCTTTATCAGTCTAATGGCCTTGTGTGGGGTTCCATGATCCAGTACTGGATCTGGCCAGGAACATATGCTGCTGGCACTTAGAAAGTCTGAGGTGACCCAGAATGGGCTAGGCCTGCACGCTTATCACCACGAGACCTGGGGGCTAAGGTATGGCTCAATGATAAAGCATGCAGTTAGCATGTGCAAGGTCTGGGGTTTGACCCCCAACACCACAAAAAAAAAAAAAAAAAGCAACCTGGACCCCCAGAGGAACATGTAGAATTATAGAACTCAGTGTGGCCACCTCTGCCAGTTCTAACCTGAGCTTGCCCACCCAGGTCTGCTAGTGGCCTCCACAGACCTGACCGCAGGGCCACCCTAGGGCAGGCCTTGGGCTGCTCCTGGGGACCCGGTGATGCCTTCTCCCTTCTGCCCACTCAGGTGTTCACGGCCCTGGCTCTAGTGCGCATGCTCATTCTTCCCCTCAACAACTTCCCCTGGGTCATCAATGGTCTTCTGGAGGCCAAAGTATCCTTGGACCGGATCCAGCACTTCCTTGACCTTCCCAACTACAACCCCCAAGCCTACTACAGCTCAGGTATGGGAGCCATAGGGTGGAACCTGGCATGGGGTGTGGAGGAGCCATAGCCACCTGGGCACTCTGCATAGATGCTGCTGGCAGAAGTCTGAGGCAGTAGCATCCCAGCAGAGCAGGCCAGAAGACTGAGCAACTCTGGCCAGGTAGTTAAGGGCAGGTGAGTCAATGGCAGGCTCCTGTGTACCCTTCCTGACCAAGCAGAGCCCTGGGTAAGGGGCTTCTCTGTTCAGAGCCTCCCTCGGAGCCATCTACAGCACTGGAGCTGCACGAAGCCCTGTTCTCCTGGGACCCCGCTGGAACCAGCCAGGAGACCTTCATCAGTCACCTTGAAGTGAAAAAGGTTCGTTGGGCAGATACCCCAA
The DNA here is from genome assembly GCF_000276665.1 of Chinchilla lanigera. Lineage (NCBI taxonomy): Eukaryota > Metazoa > Chordata > Mammalia > Rodentia > Chinchillidae > Chinchilla > Chinchilla lanigera. The sequence goes on from NW_004955437.1 coordinate 9,285,401, forward strand.
GAGGGTCCCCAGAGAGTGGGGTGGTGGGGACTCAGGGACAGATGCAGAGGGCTGAACCCATCACAGCTGGATGGCCCTGCTGTTCTGATGGCTGTGGGAGGGAGTGGACGGACTGGGTGAGCAGATCCAGGCTGAGAAGAGAGGAACCCCATCTCTGAGTCTCCTTCCTCCATGCACGGCTCTCAGAATAATGCACAGTTCCCCAGCAGACCCCAGAGCTTATGCAGCATCCTGCAGGCTGGGGACCTGGGGTCGAGGGCCAGCCACCCCTTCCAGGCAAGATTTTACAAATGGGGTAGAAAGCAGCAGTCATGCCTTGTGACTCATGCTGCGCCAGCAGTCAAAGAAGTAACATTCCTGGCAGGAAGGTGACTCCTGCTCTCCCCAGCCCTGCATTTTTACTCTCTCCTGACCTCCGCCCAACCCTTTGCCCCACGGCTCAACCCAGAGTTCTTCAGCGGTGGCTGAATCGTCTCCACCACATTTGGCTCACGTTTCTGGCCTGGACTGTAGATTTTGTTTTCCTCTTAGTTCAGGCAAGACAAGGCTGGAATTTTTCAAAAAAATTTTACTAAGGTGTTGAGGCTTTAAAAAAAAAAAAAAAAAGTCATAGAAACCCACTGGAGCTGCCTTAAACAAACAAGAATTTGTAATAGGGATACAGAGATGAATTGCAGAATCCAAAAGCAACACAGCCAGATCTTAGAAACAGCTCCAAACCAGGCCTCAACTTGCAGATCTCTGCCCTCCATCTGCACGCTCTCTTTGCTGCTGCTTCTCCACAGGGACCCAGGTGCGACTGTATAGGAGATGGGATTGCAGAGAGCCCAACCATTTAAAGGCTGTAGCCAAGAGTAAAAGCTGCCTCTGGGGCTTGAGCCTGGGTTCCCAGGGAGGGTCACAGATGAATTGCTGCCCGTTTTGCAGTGGGTAACCCCTGACTGGTAAGATGGGGACATCACAGACAATTAGAGCCTCTAACACTCCAGTGTCTTTCACAGCAGAATTTTTTTTTTGGTGGGGGGGATGGTTTTGAGACAGTCTCGCTATGTAGCCCAGGCAGGTCTTGAACTCACTATGTAGCTCAAGTTGGCTTCAAATTGCCGATGATCTTCCTGCCTCAGCCACCCAAGCACTGGGATTACAGGTGTGTACTATTGTGCCTGGCATTTTTTTTTTCAGCAGGGAGATAGCTCTGTGAATGAGTTACAACTAAGAAATGAAGGGTCTCACTGTGTAGTTCAGACTGGCCTCAAAACTCCAAGTGATCCTGCCTCAGCATCCTGAGTGCTGGGATTATAGGCGTGTGCCACCACAATCAGCTTTTGAGAACAGAAGATTTTAAGCTGTGAATCACAAGAGTAGGCATCTATGCAGAGTGCTGCTTTTTGCCCAGGATTATTGGAAATCTAGGCACGGATTGACTTAGCTTTGTGAGCAGGCCCTAAATCCTTGCCTCCTCTCCCCCATTCTGGAGTACCCACCTTGAAGTGCAACTTGGAGTTGTTAGGCAGCTTCCTCTCATTCTCTCTGACAAGCTGCTCCCTCAGGGTCCCTGCACACAGCCAGTAACACTGATAGCAGCCCTGAGCAGAAAATGTACCCCCCAGCTTCTCTGGGTCCAGTACGGAGCTGGCCGCTGGGGCACAGTGGTCTGTGGGGTGGAGATTCCTTCCCTGCAGACCAACTGGAGCCCAGAGAGAAGCCCCAGGGAAAGGGCTGGCAGCCCAGGGAGACCACTGCACCCTTGGTCCTTCCCCTGGGAACAATGGGTCCTTACCATGTGGCTTCCCCACAGGGAGCGCTGGTGGGCATCGTGGGCAAGGTGGGCTGCGGGAAGAGCTCACTGCTGGCTGCCATCACGGGGGAGCTGCACAGGTAATGAGCCTCCCGTGCACCCTGTCCATGACTCTTCCCTGTAGTAACCTGACTGAGCACCTGCTGTGTACCACACACCTTTGTGGGGGACCAGGAAGAGTGAGGCATACCCTGTTTCTTGGGAGACTTTCCACTTAGGCAGGAGGAGGCAATCACAACAGCGAGTCAGCAGCCTGAGACCAGCATCAGAGCTGTAGTAGAGGGTGAAGGAAAGGTGTGGAGCTCTTCTTTTGAAATGAGGGGCTGTGCAGGGAGGGGCTCAGGGAGCAGTGTGTTCAGGAGGATAGCAGGGTGCTGTCACATCTCCCCAGAGTCCCAGAGTGTACACATGCAGCTGCCCGGCTGCGGCAAGGAGCAGTTTCATCCCCTCCCAGTCCATAATAAACCTCAACCTCAGAGGCTGTCAACCTGGCAAGTCACAGGACACAAAGAGGGACCTGGGTAGAAGGCAGCGGGCTGAGGAGGCTCCCAGGAGGCAGGGGGTGGGCACAGAGGACTCAGCAAGGAGCTGGTCCCCATGCTGCTTCCCTGGCTCTGCAGGCTGCGCGGACGGGTGGCGGTATGGGGGCTGTCCAAGGGCTTCGGCCTGGCTACCCAGGAGCCTTGGATCCAGTTTGCCACAATCCGAGACAACATCCTCTTTGGGAAGACATTTGACCCGAAGTTGTACAGAGAGGTGCTGGAGGCCTGTGCCCTCAATGAGGACCTGAGCGTGAGTGCCATGGTCCTCCCTCCCCATGTATCCCTGATATCTCAGACCAAGAAGAGGCTGTGTCTCCTGGGGCATCATTGGTCTAGCACCAGGCATCAGGCTCTGGTCCTCCCAGAGTGTCCAGCACCTGGCTGCCTAATCCCTGGAGGCCTCAGAGGGGTGATGGTGGCTGGGTTCCATGCAGCAGCTTGGAGAGGCGTGAGATGCTGGGCCCTGGGGAGGGTCTCCTGTGAGACGTAGCTCTATAAAGGTCTGCCTCTGGGTTCTGACTCATGAACCCTCCCACACACACACACACTGGGAAGGTTTGGAAGATTCAAGGTGTCCTTTGGAAATCCCTAAGTCCTTTGGGTTCCTGTCTACCCACAACCCCTGTACCAAATTAATCAGGAAAAAGAGATTATAGACTCTTCCAGGACTTCTCCACGGAGCCCCAGGGTCCCCTCCAGGACTGTCACTAGTACCCCACCAAGACTATGTGTAGAACTTCCCTGGAAAGGAGAACCTTTGACTTTGACTCCGGGGCAGCCTGTGCCCCTTCAGCATCTGTTTCTACACCAAGCACTTCTCCCCTCGATGTCCCCTGGGTTCTGGCTCCTGTTATGGGCACTAGGGAGAGGGTTGAGTAGCAGCTTTGCCCTTAGGAGACTCCTTGTCTAGTGGATCATGGGTTCTTCCTCTGGGTGTGGGGGCCCTTAGCTTAGTGGGCACTCCTGAAGCCCCAGGGAGGCTCAGGATGCATTTCTTCTGCAAGCCTGGGAAAGCTTTCACGTCATACTGGCCCTTTGTCACCCTTGCCTGTTATAAAGGCAAGGGAGTAAGTGCGACAGACTGGTTAAGAATCCGAGTTTGGACAGGCATGGTGGTGCACACCTGTAATTCCAGTACTCCGGAAGGCTGAGGCAGGAGTATGTCAAGTTTGAGCCCAGCCTGGACAACTTAGCAAGACTTTGTCTCAGAATAAGGGTGAACTGGGATATAGCTCAGTGATAGAGAACCCCTGGATTTGATCCCCAATACCACCAAAAATAAAAGTCTGGGTTTATCTCCTGGCCCTTATGAGCTATGGTCAAGGTAGGTGATCTTCCCAAGATTTGTCTCATCTGTGGAAAGGAAATAATACCAACTATACAAACTCCTAGTGGGGTTCAAACAAGATAATCTCCTAAAGTACCCAGCATATAGTAAGCAATTGGAATTGTGAGTTATCCTTTCTGACTCAGACTCCTCGCCCAATTTAAACCCTATCTCAGGCTCCCTTGACCTTCATCATCTTTCCTACGAAGGTAGGAAATGGGCAGAAGGTTTCGGGGACCTTGCTGACCCCTGGGGTCCTGTTCTACCAGGTTCTGCCTGCTGGAGACCAGACCGAGGTGGGAGAGAAGGGTGTGACCCTCAGTGGGGGACAGCGGGCCAGGATTGCCCTTGCTAGAGCTGTGTACCAGGTAAGCTAAGGGAGGGAGAGGCAGTCTGGAGCCTTGCGAGCTTGGCCAAGTGGAAGGATGGGAATAATCTTCTCTGCATCCAGTTTCCCAGCTCAACTGCACCCTGCACCTCTTTGCAGATTCAAAGCAGAATTAAAAGCCCAAGGCCCTGGGGCCCTATAAACCCTGGCCCTGAGCTCCAGCCTTGCCTGTTGTGGGGGGAAGTCCACCCCCAGGTCTCACTTCCTTCCCTGATACTATCGAGTGCTCTCACTGTCCCCTCTGGACTACCTGAGACTGGGGCCTGCCCACCTGCTTCCCCTCTCCCAGGAGAAGGCACTCTACCTCCTCGACGACCCTCTGGCTGCTGTGGATGCAGATGTGGCCAGCCACCTGCTGCACAGGTGCATCTTGGGAGTCCTGAGCCACACCACACGGTTGCTGTGCACCCACCGCACTGAGTATCTGGAGAAGGCTGACCTAGTGCTGCTCCTGGAGGCCGGGCGCCTCGTCCAGGCTGGTAAGGTGTGGGGGAGCCAGGCTGGGTGGGGGAAGAGAGGGACAGTGGGTTTTCAGGCGCAGAGCCTACCGCCCCTGCCCTGCTTTCACAGAACTGGCTTAGATGTGGGACTTGGAGCTTTATGACAGGTGCTTTTAGGAGCTTAGAGGCCCAGGACCTCAAAACAGTCTGATGTCCTCTGGCTGAGCAGGACTGGTTGTGTCCATCCCTCTGGAAGAACACGTGGTCAGGTTAGAATAGTCTCTTTGTAAAGAGAACAAAAACAAAAATCTTCAAAGGATTATGGTTCAGAAGACATGGTCACCTCCAGTTTCACCAGAGAAAAGGAAGAAATGGAGCCTCAACCAGAATGTCAGGAATTGAGTGTTAGGGATTTAAAAAGCTCCATGGAAATAAGAGGGGACTGTGGCCAGGGTGTGACCCACAGCTGTGACTGTCCTCCTTGGTCCCTCTGCTCGTCACACTCCAGAAGGATGGATGTGATGGGTCCTGCTCATTTGGGGGCATCCACAGCAAGACCCTGCTGGGGGCCGGGCGTGGTGGCGCACGCCTGTAATCCCAGCACTCGGGAGGCTGAGGCAGGAGGATCGTTGCAAATTTGAGGCCAGCCTGGGCTACAAAGTGAGCTCAAGGCCAGCCTGAACTGCACAGCGAGACCCTGTCTCAAAAAGACAAAACAAAAAACAAAAAAAAAAAAAACCAAAAAACCCAAACAAAAGACCCTGCTGGGGAGGGGGAGGGAGAAGGGCAGAAGGGACAGGTAGGTGGGACTGCACACACTTTAGGAAGGCCTGGTACAGACCAAGTGGCGCTTCCCCTCTCCTCTTCTGCCTTCCAGGGCCTCCTTCTGAGATTCTACCATTGGTACAAGCTGTGCCCAAAACCTGGGCTGAGGATGGACAAGTGTCTGGCTCAGGTGTGGCACAGAGGTGGGAGGCAGGGCCTTACTTTCCACCACCACACCAGACAGACTGTTTTGTTTTAAAGCTTGCCCGCTTCTCCGAAACCCTAATTTATCTATGACCTCCCTGGTTCTCACAGCCAGAGCTCCGCTGGTACAGAGCCCAGAGGCCACGAGCGAGGGCCTGGCAGTAGAGCAGAGCACCTGTGGACGCCTGCTGCAGGAGGAGAGCAAGAAGGAGGGCGCCGTGGCCTTGCACGTGTACCGAGCATACTGGAGGGCCGTGGGCTGCATCCTGGCCCTCATCATCCTCCTCTCTCTGCTCCTCATGCAAGGTGGGAGTCCCTTGGTCCCCCAAGGCCACGTTGTCCAGGTGGCCAGTACTATCACCTTGTACTGATCAGCACTGACTCCAAAGACTCACCAAGCATGGGCCACAGTTGGGACCAAAGCCATGCCCCCAATTCTGAAAGTCCTGGGGCCTGAGCAGCACACCCCATGGCCACCTTCTGAGCCCCGGCTGGGCCCTTTGCAAGTTGGAGGCCATGCTGTCCCTGGGGCGGAAGGGTGATGGCCTAGGACAGAGGCGCATGCAGGATGGTGGCAGTGCAGGGAGCCCGGGATGCAGGAGGGCAGGAGTGGAGTCGAGGGCACAGGCATCTCACAATATCCTCCTTCCATCCCACCCAGCCACACGGAATGCTGCAGACTGGTGGCTGTCCTACTGGATTTCCCAGCTGCGGGCAGGAGGGAATGGCTCTGGGGAGGTGCCAGCTTCTCCTACCCATGGCCCCTCAGGGCTCTTCTCCCCGAAACTGCTCCTCTTCTCCCCCGGGAGCCTCTGGTGAGTGGCAGCCTGGGCACAGGCTGGGCGGTCTCAGAGCAGCCTCAAGGGAGCAGGGGGCTGAGGGTGGGAGAAGGAAGCCCTGAGTGGCCCTACTTTGGGTTACCCATAGCCTCCTCCCCACCCAGCGCCCCAGTGTTCCCACTGCCCAAAGCGGCCCCCAATGGCTCCTCAGACATCTCTTTCTACCTCACCGTGTATGCAACCATCGCCGGCGTCAATTCTCTCTGCACGCTTCTCCGTGCAGTGTTCTTTGCGGCTGGCACCCTCCGAGCAGCCGCCACCCTGCACCGCCGCCTGCTGCAACGAGTCCTTCAGGTGAGGGAGTGGAGGGACAGCCCTGGGCCTGTGTCCCCCCAATGCATTCCTGCCCTTGGGATCAAATAGCCCCTCACCGATGGGTGCGGCACATGGTGCCCTGGAAGCCCACAAAGCAAGTCGCCTTCTGGGCTTAAATCCAGTGATTTGCGCTGATGGTTTTCCCACTTATAAAATGGGGCAAAGAGAGAACCTTCCTCAGTGTTCCATCACCTTTGGGTCTCAGGTGCAAAGGGTCAACCTTGTAGATCATGTAGGGCCCTTATCTTCATACCCTATCTTCACTTCCCCTGCTTTCCTGATAAACAACCACTCTAAGTATGCTCGGTATGTATTTTTGTAACATGCCTGTGTTTTGTGTGCCTGTATTTTTAACTTACTTAAATGATACTATGTTAGTGCTCACATTCTTTTTCTGAGGGTTTTTATGTGGTGCTATTTCTAAAAATCCATCCATGTTGCTAAGTGTATATCTGATCTGCTGACCCCATGTGCTTGTTATGAGCATTAAATTAATTAGCATATGGAAAGTTCATAGGATAGAGCATGGCACACGTTAGATGCTCACTTAGCAATTATGAAATTGCTGTCATTACAAATCCCTTTCTTGTCTATTGTTAGGGCCTCACAATAACCCTGTGAGGTAGGCACTGTCACCTTATTTTACTGCTAAGGAAACTGAGGCACTGAAAGTCATTTGACCTGTCCCTTGCCTAAAGATAGGAGTGCTCCCAAAATAAAAGCAGAAGTGGGAACAGGGAAGACGGGGAAGGGAAAGGGCTCACCTTGAGACCATACCTCCAATAGCTATCTATTATTGAGCACCTACTATGTGCCAAGCAGATGTGCCAAGCACTTGACTGCTCTGTAGGATTAGTCCCTAATCCTACCAGCAGCCCTAACAGGTGTAGTTCCATTTGTCCTCGCTGTTTAGATGAAGTGGAACAGGGGCCTTTGAGAGGCAACTGTGTCCTTAGCCTGGGGTCTCACATCTCCCAGTGTGAGAGCTGAAATTCAAGTTGTAGTCTGACTCCAGAGCCCGAGCTCTTACTATAACTTTGACTTTGGCCAACAATTCTCACCATGCTGTCTAGCCATGAGCAATCAGGATTCCTCCTGACTTCTGACTCATTGGCACTCACTAGCTGGAAGTCCCTATCTTCTGGAGAGATCTTAGCTCCTCACCCTTGGAGAGTATTGGATACACCTCATCCAGGGGGAGGGTTGGCCAGGAGTCGAGAGACCCTTTCCTGCCTGGGATGGTCTTCCTCCCAGCTCCACCAGCGCCTCCTCTTCTCCCAAGCCCTGGACATGCTTTACTGCTTTTTCATTTCTAACCTCGGGCCATCCCACACCTTGCCCCATCCCAGGGCATCCTGCCAACCCCTTCTCTCCAGAGTCCACCTTGCCCACCACCCCCTCTGCAGGCGCCTGTGTCTTTCTTTGACTCAACGCCCACGGGCCGAGTGGTGAACCGCTTCTCCTCTGATGTGGCGTGTGTGGATGATAGCCTGCCCTTCCTCCTCAACATCCTGCTGGCCAATGCGGTGGGCCTGCTGGGCCTCCTGGTTGTGCTGGGCTCCGGCCTGCCCTGGCTGCTGCTGTTGCTGCCACCGCTGAGCATTGTGTACCACCGAGTGCAGCGCTACTACCGGGCCTCCTCGAGGGAGCTGCGGCGCCTGAGCAGCCTCACCCTGTCTCCGCTCTACACCCACCTGGCCGACACCTTGGCTGGCCTCCCTGTGCTCCGGGCAGCTGGGGCCACCTATCAGTGCGTAGGGTCACTTGTCGTGACCAGAGCTCATAGTGGAGGGTGGAGGACCCTGGAAGAGGGACATGAGAGGCCGGGGGAGCCCAGGCCTCCTGAGGAAGAGTTGGGGGTGGGGGTCCTAGAGGAAGGGTGAAAACAGAAGAGAACGTGAGGTAGAGCAGGGCCCCCCTTCAAAAGAGCACCTGTGCAGGGTGGTACACACCTGTGATCCCAGCACTCAGGAGGCTGAGGCAAGAGGATTGCAAATTCAAAGCCAGCCCAGGTCACAAACAAAAGCATACACAGGGATCACTGCATTCCTGAGTTGAGGCGCACAGGTGCGTGGGTCAGCTCTCAGGACGAGGTGGGTTTCCGGGAAGGTGGGTTGGTGCAGCAGGGCGGCCCCGTTTCCCTCTGCCTCCCCAGGTTCGAGGAAGAGAACCAACGCCTGCTGGAGCTGAACCAGAGGTGCCAGTTTGCTTCCTATGCCACAATGCAGTGGCTGGACATCCGGTTGCAGCTCATGGGGGCAGCGGTGGTCAGTGCCATTGCAGGCATTGCCCTGGTACAGCACCAGCAGGGCCTCGCTAACCCAGGTGCCACTCAGACACCTCGCCCCACCCCAGACCCCTCGTTCCTGCCCCAGACCTCTCCCATGCTGTCCCCCAACCTGTCCCCCTTGGGCCAGCATTCCCAGTGCAGATGGCCCTGCCCCTCACCATCACCCCCATTTTGGAGTTGAAGAAACTGAGTTTCAAGGAGCAATTGCCCCCTGGGTGGTGGGTCTGAGACTGGAATAAGTCTTCACCTCTTCCCTGCTCCCAGCACCCAGCCCCTCAACTCCCCCCCCATCTCTCACTGTCACCCCTCATGGCTTCCACAGCCTACCCCCCTCCCTCCCCCAGCTCCCAGGGGCCTGGCCTTGGGCCATCATCTCCCTGTCTCTTGGCCCACTTCCTATAAGCACTGTGTCTGCACCCGGGGTTCCCCTGGCCTGCCTGCCTTCCCCTAGCACTGTGCTCATCTCCCCAGGGCTGGTGGGGCTTGCGCTGTCCTATGCCCTGTCCCTCACGGGGCTGCTCTCGGGCCTGGTGAGCAGCTTCACGCAGACGGAAGTCATGCTGGTGAGCGTGGAGCGGCTGGAGGAGTACTCCTGTGACCTGGCCCAGGAGCCCCGGGGCTGCGTGCTGCAGGTGCACCGTCCCCCACCCCAAGCCAGAGCCTGCAACTCCAAAGGCCTTGTCTCTCCCCACTCCTCCCTTTACTTCTCACCATCTTTCTGTGCCCCCTCCGCTTTTTCACGTGGTCGCCAACGTTCTCCACTGCATCCCCGTATCCACCCCCCATCCCTTCTCTTACCCATCCACTTCCTGTTACTTTCCCTGCTTCCAGCCCTCTGTACTGTGCCTCCTCCTTGCCTCACGGTCTCCGTCTATCTCGCACCCACAGCCTACCAGCTGGCTGACCCAGGGGAGCGTGGAGTTCCAGGATGTGGTGCTCGTGTACCGGCCGGGGCTGCCCCATGCCCTAGATGGGGTGACCTTCCGTGTACAGCCCGGAGAGAAGCTGGGCATTGTGGGCCGCACGGGCTCTGGGAAGTCGTCCCTGTTCCTAGTGCTGTTCCGGCTGGTGGAGCCCAGCGCTGGGCGGGTGCTGCTGGACGACGTGGACACCAGCCAGCTGGAGCTGGCCGAGCTCAGGTCTGGGGACAGGGATGGGGCACTGAGGGGGAGAGGCAGCCAGGAACCCTGGCACTTAGAGTGGGTCATAGCCCAGAAGGTATCTGTAAGCTTGGGACGACCAGGGGCAGTGGGGGCAGAGGTGCGGGATGAGACAAGCAGGAGGCAATGAGAATTTGGGTCAGAGTTACAGTAGTGGCCTCGGTTTTGCTCACTGTGACCCGGGCCACATTTGCAGCTTTGTCTTCTTTGTGCACCCTTTGAAATCAGAGCTCTCAGGGGCTACAGCCACAGATGCCAAGGTCCCTTGTCCCCGGGCTCAGCTGGTGGTACCTGGGACAGCTTGAGACTTGAGCCAGTTGCCCGTGGTCACAAGTGGCCTCATGCTTGCCCTAGATCCCCTATCCCCAGTTGCCCAGGGTCATTTCCTCAGCTCCCTGTCATGGAAGGGGCAGGAGGCTGGGTCCTAAGCCCTGGGACTTAATGTTCCCTGGCCCTGCCTCGTCTAAGTGGTGGGCTTCCCTTTATAGTTCAACCTTACAGGCCCTCAGGACTAGTCCTCTCCTCACACATCCAGTCTGGTTGTCCCCTCCCTAGCCTGTGCTGTCCCTGGAGGCAGTATCATATCGTGTAGCCTGTTCACTTCCTCTGTCTTGGTTCCTCAGTGAGATTTGGGCTCCTGAGAATGGGGTCCAGGTCTTTGGCACTGCCCAGAACCCCACCTGAGTGCCAGGTGCCCAGCTGGCTCACTGGGCATTGGGTGGGGATGTGGTGTGAAGCAGAGGGCTTATTCTCAGCCCCCATCCTGGGCTCTCCTAGAAGTGCTAGTCCCATCCCTAAAACCTACGCTTTGAGAAGTGGCCATATCTCCAGTTGGCTCCCATGTCCTTCTCCTCAGATCCCAGCTAGCTATCATCCCCCAGGAGCCCTTCCTGTTCAGTGGGACCATTCGGGAAAACCTGGACCCCCGCGGCCTGCATGAGGAAAGGGCCCTGTGGCAGGTCCTGGAGCAGTGCCACCTGAGCAAGGTGGTAGCCTCCATGGGTGAGTGCTGTCCCTGATGTGGAGAGCAGGGGGGAATGCGGGAGGCCTGTAGTGATGCTGCTGTGCCCTGCAGGTGGCCTGGACAGCAAGGTGGGCGAAGGGGGCCGGTGCTTGTCCCTGGGACAGAGGCAGCTGCTGTGCCTGGCCAGGGCTCTCCTCACGGATGCCAAGGTGAGGCATAAAGGGACACTGGAGGGGCCTGGGCAGGAATCGGGATGTGTCTGGGGGGCTGGGACGGGAAGCATCACAGGGAACAGAGCTCTTGGCAGCCTGGGCTACAGCTCTCCGCATACCATGTTCCAGATCCTCTGTATCGACGAAGCCACAGCAAGTGTGGACCAGAAGACGGACCAGCTGCTGCAGCAAACCATCTGCCAGCGCTTCGCCAACAAGACCGTGCTGACCATCGCCCATAGGTGCGCCGGTGCCCAGAGAGAACCTAGAACTGCCCTCCAATCCTTGTAGGGACCCTAGGGTCAGGGCTCAGATCCTGGCTCCTACCTCCAAGCACTGCCCTGACCTTTGGTGGCACATTGTCTGAGGGGACCTAGCAGTCTCTCCTGCCAGGGACCGAGGCCTGTGGGGACATACCTGTGCTGGGCTGGAAGGGCAGAGGGACAATGGGTCAGCTTCTTCCTGCAGGGCACCATCCCCTGCCCCCTGTACTGACTACTGTCTCCTACACAGGCTCAACACAATCCTGAACTCAGACCGGGTGCTGGTGCTCCATGCAGGAAGGGTCGTGGGGCTGGACTCCCCTACTGCCCTGCGTGACCAGGGACACTCAGGATTCCAGCAGCTGCTACAGAGTGGCCTGGATGGAGAAACCTGAGCCCCAGGTTGTGTCCCCCAGGACCGTTCCCTCCCTCTGAGCAGCAGGGCTGGCGCAGAGGTGCTGGCCACTTGTTTACATCGTCCTCCAAGGCTCTACCTCTCGCCTCCTTCTGGAGGGGACAGGAGCACTGCTGTTGTCTTGGGAACCACTTCTTGGGGGGCCAAGTGCCAAGGCCTCCCTTGGATCAAGCCTCTGTCCTAGTGCCCCTCACCTCAGCCATAGGCGGACGGTTTTTCTGCCACAGGAGCCCATTTATATTTTTATAGTTTTATTTGATAAAACATTCTGTGTATTAAAAAAATAGTATTTCTGGTGTGAGGCTGAAGCTCCTTTGATGCATACATCCGTGCTGAGGGGCGAGGAAGGATCGCTACAGTCTGAGGTGTGGAGGAGGTGAGGATGGGGGCTGGGCGCCCCCACCGCCATCACAGCGCTGTGGTCTTGCCCGGCTCTGGGGGCAGGTCTGGTGACAGGCTCAGCCCTGCTGGCAGCATGCTCACCTGACACTCCTGGTCCTGCCGGGCAGGGGTGTAGTGGGGCGCTGGATAGCAACAAGGTCCAGGGGGGCAGATGCCCCGGCGCCAGGCCCTCAGGGTCAGCAGCACGGTGGCCAGGACCAGGGCAGCGGTGAGAGCCCCGAACACGACCAAGGCCACCAGGCTTGACTCCCCCAGCCCAGCCTCCTGCCTCCGCACCACCTCCTTCACTGAGATGCGCAGCAGGCCTGCGCCTGCGCTATGGGGCACTGGCCCTGTGGCAGGGACCACCGCTGCCGAGGTGGGCCCCACGGGGGTGCCTGCTGTGGTGGCAGGATCTGGGATGGGTAGGACAAGTTCACAAGTCTTGCCACTGTAGCCGCTGGGGCAGAGGCAGTCAAAGTCGTGGACACGGTCCCGGCAGCGGGCCCCTCTCTGGCATGGGCGGCTGGCACAGTCGTCCAGGTTGATGGTGCAGAAGCGTCCAGCAAACCCCTCAGGGCAGAGGCAGGAGAAGCGGTTTATGCCGTCCACACAGGTGGCACCATTGGCACAAGGCCGCATCAGGCAGTCGTCTACATTCACCTCGCAGTGGGCACCCACGAAGCCCGCCAGGCAGCGGCATGTGAAGTTGGGGGCAAAGCCCTGGTCATCCTGGCACTGCCCGCCATTCCGGCATGGGGAGCTATGGTGGCAGTGGGAAGGGACATAGATACTGACTTCTGATGCCTGTGGGGTGGCCCAGGTCAGCATCCTAAGCCCTGGCTCCCCCTCCTACCTGTGTCACCTTAGGTCACTCAGTCTCTAACATCTCATTTTATTTCATTTTTATTTACTTCTTTTTGCAATACTGTGTATTGAACCCAAGGCCTTCACACTGGGCTCTATCGTTTTTTCTTTTTTTGTACCTGGAATCGAACTCAGGACCTTGCGCTTACCAGGCAGGCGCTTGTGCTGCTGAGCTATCTCCCCGGCCCAACACACCTGGCTCTATCTATCCCTAGTCCTTTTGTATTTTTTAAGACAGAGTCTTCCTAAGTCACTAAATTGCCCAGGCAGAGCTTGATTTCATGATCCTCCCACCTCAGCCTCCCAGAGTGCTGGGATTATAGGCACAATGCCTCAAACACCTCATTTTATTTTATTTTATTTTATTTTTGTCTTTTTGAGACAGTGTCTCGCTATGCAGTTCACGCTGGCCTTGAGCTCACTTTGTAGCCCAGGCTGGTCTCAAACTCGCAATAATCCTCGTGCCTCAGCCTCCCAAGTGCTGGGATTACAGGCATGCGCCACCACGCCTGGCTCTAAACACCTCATTTTATTTTATTTTTTTAATACCTCATTTTAAAAGAGAATAAAAGTAGTACCAGCTTCTCAAATAGTGTCAGGCAGTGAGCACAGGGTCTGGCCCAAAGGCAGGGCTCAGGATAAGTGTGCTATTATTATCCTCACAACCAGTCAGGCCTGAAATGGAAACCAGGGCAAGTCCAGCCCTGTGGGCCATTTCATCGTCTGCACAGTGACATGCAAGGCTGGTGCGTGGGACATCTTTAAGGGCTGCGGGCCTGCTTGTCCCCACTCCCTGACCATAGCAGTCACACACGATCTGTTCTGCCTCCTGCCCTAACCGACTGCTGTGGTTGGAAAAATGGTGCAGAAAGCATCAGGAAAGTTGAGAATCCTGAGCCCAGGGCACTTTGCCACACTGGAGTCTCATCATGGAGTGGCTTCCTGTGGTGTGACCCTCAGTCTCCCACCCTCTCTTCACTCCTGCCTCTCCCCGTCCTGTCCCCAGCTTCGCAAAACCTCACCCTGGGCCCAGCACTCACCCTACCCGCTCGCAGGGCCCGGCCTTGCGCTCGCACTCCCGCCCGTGGAAGCCAGGTGGGCACACGCAGTGGTACTCGCCACCCCCATCATACACACACTGGCCTCCGTTCTGGCAGGGGGACTGTGAGGTACAGATGTGCTCGTCTGCAGGGGAGACAAAGAAGGCTCTGGGGTGGCTGACACATCTGCCTCCAGATGACCCAAGGCTGTGTTCCCAGCAGCTCCTAGGGCACCGCCCCAGGGTGATCTAGGGTCTCTGATCTGTAAAATGAGTAGAGTTTCTAGCCGCTGCCTTTCCAACCTCACAGAGTTAATTCACACAACAGATAAATTGAAAAAGATAAAAGACTGCTTTTGAGGATATGAGCAGGACACAAGCTGAGCTCAATAAATGCTGAAGGACAGTCCCCTAAGACACACAGCCTCCCCAGCCAACAGCTCACCTCTGCCCCCTACCTTTGTCGCAGAATTTGCCCGCCCAGCCGCCATGGCAGATACACTGCCAGGGCTGGTGGCAGGTACCGTGCTGGCAGCCAGGCATCCGCACACAGCGCTCACAGTGCAGCCCCTCCCAGCCTGGGTCACACCTGATGGGAAGAAGACACAGGGTGAGGGCTGGGCGTTGGGGGAGTGGAGGGACAAAGCAGAGTTTCTAGAAACCAGGAGGCTGTGTACGGGAAGGCAGACTTGTCCAGGTGGGTGTGGGGCTGTGCAGGGCCATAGGACACACAGAATCAGACCACCAGGCACCTGCACTTGGGCCCTGCTTGTGTACCTTGTCTAACCTTTCTGAACCTAAGTTTTCTCACCTGGAAATTGAGATTACTCCCCACAGGCTGTGTGAGGAAGAAATAAGACAATGTCTGTGAATACTCTGAGTACCATTTTTGGCATAAACATTTAAGGGAAGAGAGGCCTTGAAAGGTTAGGACTATCTTCTTACCGAATTCCAGGACAAACATCTGACCTGCTCAATTGCTAAATTGCTCAGGCTGGGCTAAACTTGCAATCCTCCTGCCTCAGCCTCCCAGAATGCTGGGGTTACAGGCCTATGTCACCATTGCCAGCTCTGTGTTTCTTGAACTACACACATCTCCTGCTGCAGCACCTGCCCAGCCACCCCACTAAGTCAGTTACTTAACTCATCAAGAAAGAGCCTCTTTCCCGGAGAACTACTCCCAGCCACCTGCATGCAGCCTTTCCTCCCCAAGCGGCACTTCTCTTTCCTTCATCTTCCCCTTGCCTCCTGGATCTGATCTCCAGGTCCCTCTGGGTATCTGGAGGAGCAAAGTTCAGAATCCCTGGACCAGACCTGGGATGGTGAAATCGTGGAAGGTGGAGGAAGCAGACAAAGGTGGCAAAGGGGAATGGCCCAGTGGGGGCGAGGAAGAGGCAGCCTGTCTGTTTTTCACGCTGCTGAGAAACAGTGGGGCTCACAGGAGAGTCCTAAGCCCCTCCACACTGCGTCGGGGGATGACGTGGGTGTGAGTGTGTAGGGCTGCTCTTGGAGAGCAGAGGGTCTGGATACCTGCAAGAGCCGTCGGGCATGCAGCAGCCGTGGGCCAGGTCGCAGTGGACACTGCAGTCATCAGCTGCAAGACATGGATGTGAAGGCGGTGAGCCTGGGCCAAGGTCCGCTCTCTGGGGCGCGGGACTCGGGAGAGGATTCAGGGCTCCGAAACCCGGCAACACAGACCGTCCCACTCCCAAAGGGACTCCCGGGTCTCGCCTTCCCCGCGGTCGGAGCAGCTGCAGTGCCGGGTCCGGCCGGCAGAGGTCAACGTGCTCGCGGGTGCAGAGTGCAGGACCCGAGCCGAGCGGGGCTCGCTCACCTCGGGCCGGCTGACCCGGAGCCCCTAGGATGCACAGCAGGCACACGAGACGCAGGCAGCGGCAGCCGCGGGGCATGGTCGGCGCCGGGCCCAGAGGCACGGACGGCAGCACGCACGGGCGCGGACACCTGTGGGACGGCACGGGCTGGAGGCTGTGGGACGCAGAGAGCACGGCGCGGGCGTGGGATCGAGTGGCAGGGGTGCGCGAGGAGGGGCGCCGGGCTGGGAAGGAGAGGAGGGGTCTGACGGCGGAGGATGGGCAGGCTCAATGCCAGGCAGAGATCGCGGGGAACGGAGTGGTCGCGGGGGCCCGGACAGCGCAGGGAGGCGGCTTTGAGCGCGAAGGGGACGCGGGGACCGGAGGGGGCGGCTCGGGGTCTCCCGGCAGCGCTTAGTCCCCACCCTCCGCCCTCCACGCGCACTGGCGCCCACGTCCCCTTCCTGCGTTGCGCGCGCCTGAGCAGCGCAGGCCCGGAGCCCCAGAGCCCGGGTCCCCGCGCGCCCCCGGCCGCGTCC
>NW_004955437.1:9302240-9319050 GCF_000276665.1 Chinchilla lanigera
CCGCTGCCACCTAACGTCCCAGATCCCCGCTGTCTTCACGCAAGCAGGAAATCACCCGAGCCTACAGGGGCGCACGGTCAGGCGCCGGCCAAGGGCGCGCGCCCGGGTTATTCCCATCGCCCGGCCCGCGCCCCTCACCCCACGCCCCACCTCTAAGCTCGCAGGCCTGCTGCCCATCACGCTCTCCTATAAATCCGTGCGCGCGCGGCACGCAGCTCCCCGCCCTCCTCCGGCCCCCAGCCCACGCCTCCGCGCTCCGAGACCTCCATCCGCGGCCGCCTCTGTCACCGCCTCTCCGCCCTGCCCTCTGATCCTCTCTTCTCGCCGCCAGGTTCTACAGCCTTGCAGGACCGGCCCCGCGCCGGTCTAAATAGCAGGCGGATCCGCCTCCGCCCCTTTCCCTGTCAAGTCTCAGTTTCCCCACGGTGTTCCTTCCGATGACACCTCCCGGACGCCTCCCTGGACTGGAAACGCGTCTGTCAATGTTCCCCTCCCCCAGTTCCCACTTCTGAACCCCATTACATCTGTTCTTGGCCTCAGGTTAATCATCCAGCGCCCCAGCCTGGGTTGAGGGACTTGACGGGGAGGGGGATCCCCTTTCCAGGCCTAAAGCTGCTGCTAGTCTTCCACATTGAAATGTCGCGTCTTCAAGTTCAAAGCCTCGGAAGGAGTCCCTAACCCGGCAGAGCAGTGTCCCACAACCACCCCCAGAGCCACAGAGCCCCCCCCTGCAGTCTGCACTGGAAACGACGCCCCCAGTACCCCAGCTCTCCAGCCTGGTTCCTGTCTTCGGAAGTACCCTCTTTGCTGAAGAGCTTGCTGAGGTTGATTAATGATACAGCTCTATCATTAATTTTGTTCTAAATTTTTTTTCAGAGTGCAAACCTACTATGTCAGATAATATGGTAGGATAAATAGGTTATGGTGTTCCAATACATGTGACCGTTAAAAGTCACCTTTGGAAGTTTAAAAATGTCCAAAAAGCCAAGGATTTGCTAATTGAAAGCGAGAGGACCAGAATATACTTCAACAGTGGCAGTGGGTTTCTCTGAATAGTGAAAAAAATTTTTTTGTTGATTTTGTGAGATGGAGTTTCACTATGTAGATCTGGCTATCCTTGAACTCACTATGTAATTCTGGCTATCCTTGAACTCACTATGTAGCCCAAGCTGGCCTTGAACTTGCAGTGCTCCTACTACCTCACCCTCCTGAGTTCTGGGATTATAGGGGTTTTTCATCTTATTTTTTCAGCATTTTCACTTTTCCCACAGTGAACATGTATAACTTAAAAAAAAAAAAGTACTCTAGTGAGTGTGGTGGTGCATGCCTGTAATCCCAGCACTCAGGAGGCTGAGGCAAGAGGATTGCCTTGAATTCAAGACCAGTCTGAACTACATAGTGAGTTCAAGACCAGCCTGAATTATAGAGCAAGACCTTGTCTTAAAAAAGAAAACTAAAAATAAACAAATAAAGTATGAAGAAAAGAATCACACACAATCTTACTAACTTGATAAAACCACTATTATTATTGCTTTGACTCTTTTCCACATCTGAATATTTGTACACAGTTGTACACAGGTATAATTACACTATACCCACCATGTTGTGCCTTTTTCTTTTTAGATTTTTTTTTTTTTGTACTGGGAATCAAACTCAGGACCTTGCACTTACCAGGCAGGTTCTTATGCCACTGAACAATATCCCTGGCCCTACTTTTTTTTTGAGACAGGGTTTTGTTATGCAGTTCATAGCATAGCCTTGAACTCACTTGGTAGCCCAGGCTAGCCTTGAACTTGCAGCAATCCTCCTGCCTCCGCCTCCGAAGTGCTGGGATTACAGATGGGTGCCACCACACCTGGCTGCCCTACTTCTTTTATTCCACATCATGTGTTGATAGACTTCGAAAGCACAGCCTTTTAGGGGTGGAGATGTGGCTCAGTGGTAAAATGTTTTTGCCTAGCATGTGGTAAGGCTCTGGGTTCAATTCCAAGAACTGGCAAAAATTAATTTTCAATGGTTTCATGATATTCTATTAAATAAACACACTGTAATTTACTTAACTTTGCTCTGATTACTGGCCACATAGATTTGTATCTATGTTATTATAAATCCATTCAACCAGTAGGTATTGGTTGTCCTAGTGGTCTACCAGGCACAGAATATGATCTTGGGCAGTGTAAACACAGCTGCCAGATGAACAGTTTCACCACAGATTTCCACACGTGTAGTCATTTCCATGCTTTAGGCTCCTCCCTGTTAGAGTCTGAACCGACACGTGACTGAGCCAAAGAAGGTTTGAAAAGTGAACAATTCCTTTTCGTTGATGAAATGAATTAAAATTCACTGACAAAACTATAAAGATATTTGAGGTTTTTGAAGTTGATGGCATTAGAAGGCATCGCTTACTTCCCCCTCTGTGCTTTGAAGATTTTAGCACCTCACTTTATTGTTACTCTTTTCATGCCGACTTCTGTCAAATTCTTGAAAATTCTCTGTGTGTGTGTATGCACATTGGGGATTATTCTCGGTGATTCAATATACAAGTTTTTGCTTGTTGTTATTTTTTTTTTTTCTTTTTGGTACCGGGAATCAAACTCAGGACCTTGTGCTTGCCAGGCAGGCACTTGTGCCGCTGAGCTATATCCCCAGCCCTTTGCGATCCAATACAGCACAGATAATTCTCCAATGACAGTGATAGATTTTTTGCAGTGACAGCTTCTATATCTCCTCCTGCCCCGTGTGACTCCTCACAGTGATTTTATGCTTCTCCCATAAGAGGTAGAATCTTGAAGTTCTTGAACTGGGCTGGGTTTCACTAACTGAATGTAGTGACAGTGACCTTGTGAGGCCCTAGGGTTAGGTCTTGAGAGACCTCGGCACTCACCCCCTGCCCGCTAAAACACTTTCAACATTGGGTGCAGAACCCAGGACGGATGATCAAAGACCCTCGGAGGAGAACCAAGCACCTTAGCAGAGACTGCCGGGCAGGTGAGGTCAACCTGAATTACCTGGCCCCGTTCAATCTTCCTCAATCACTCATGACACATAAGTGAACACAGGCAAGACCGACAGCACGCACTGCCAAACAATGGCAGATAAACCCTGATTATTACAAGCACTAAATTCTGGGGTGGCCATTTATATGACAATAGCTACCTCATAAAATAATAAAAGTAGCTTCTCCTTTCTGCCCTGGACTTCATCGTTCTCCATAGCTTTTTTTTTTTTCCCTTGAGACAAGGTCTCACTATGTAGTTGGTTCAGGCTGGCCTTGAACTCACTATGTAGCCCAGGCTGGCCTCAAAGTTGCAGTGATCCTCCTGCCTCAGTCTCCCAACTACTAGTTTTCTGATTTTAAAATTTAAAATAAAATCATTCTGTGGGCCCCTAAAATATGATGACCCTTAGAACTGTACCTGCTGTGGATAAGTTGGTCCTGTCACTCATCTACAGATCCTACCTCCTTTCTCCCTGTCCCCTAGCCCCTCCCCTCCATCTTTACAACCTGCCCTCATAGTGCTCCCTTCCCAGCCGCCTCCCTCCTCCTGTGGTCGCACCTTGTCCCGCCTTCTCCAGCCTTCACCCAGTAGCTGAACGTTGCTGACCGCTGTCACTGCAGTTCCAACTGTGTGGCCTTCCTGGCATGTCCTTACTTCTGCACAGCCTCCCTCCCAGCCTGATGGCTCCATTCTTCCCTTCTCTCCACCACCCTCCACCCCTCCTCCTTTCCACTCACTCCACTGATGGCCTCGCTTCCAAGTTGGGGAGAAAATAGAAGCAGCCGCCCACCGCCGCCTCTATTACAGCAGCTGAGCCATCTGTGTCCTCACACGGGGTCCCCGCACCTGGGTACCAGGTCCCATCCCTGCTCCAGGACACCAGGGCTCCCTGTTCTTCCCAGCTGTGTTGCATCATCCACGTGTGTCATCTCTACAGGTGTTAGCAGCCTTTCTGTGTTTTGAGTAGGTAGCATCCTCCGACCCTTGTTCTCTTCCAGGTTCATTCTGCCCCTTTTGCTCAAAACTCTTTAAAAGTATTAGTCTAGTAGCCGGGTGTGGTGGTGCACCCCTATAATGCCAACACTCAGGAGGCTGAGGCAGGAGGATTACTGAGAGTTTGAAGTCAGCCTGGGCTACATAGTAAGTTCAAGCCCTATAGCTTCTTGACCTTTTGGCTAAGATCAAGAGTTCAAGCCCAGCCTGAACTACCTGGAAAGACTCTGTCTCAAAAAGCCAAAACTAACTAAATAAATGAATGAAATTTTAAAACCCAAAAGTATTGATCTATCTTGCTGTCATCTCTTTCCTCTCTCCCCTCCTCTCCTCTCTTCCCCCTTTACCCCCTCCCCATTTTCTGAGAATCTTGCTATACTCCAGGCTGCCCTTGAACTCATTATGTACCTCAGGCTACCCTCAAACTCCAAATCCTAGGCCGGGCATAGTGGCACACACATGTAATCCCAGCACTTGGGAGGCTGAGGCAAGAGGATCATTGTGAGTTCGAGACCAGCCTAGGCTATATAAATGATCTCTAGGCCAACTTGAACTGCATAGTGAGACCATGTCTCAAAAAGATAAAAACAAAAACAAAAACTCCAACTCCTGCTGCCTCAGCTTCCCAGAGTGCTGAGATTACAGATATGGGCCACTATGCCTGGTTCAATTTTCTCTTGAACCCGTGCTCACCGGGCCACTCTAGAACTGCCCTTGGAAGGCAAAGGTCAGCTGTGCCCTCATCTCTCCCATGCCCAGTGATGAAGCTTCAAACCTCATTTCATGGCTTTGTGCATCTTGGCATCATTTTAAACTCTTCTCTCAGACCCACGTCCTGCCAATCGTACTGATTCTGCCTGAGAAGTCATGCAGAATTCGACCCCCTTTCACAGTCTGACCTCTAGTGCCCACACCATCATTGTCTCCTACAACGGCTTCCTGGTTGACTTCTATCAAGGTCGATGACATGAGGTCTGCTTGGAGTGACATGGTAGCCTAAAGTGGACACTGAAACAGCAAAACACCACTCATGGAAAAACTGGCAAGAGGTTTCATTATTCTCTGAGTTACTGAGGCCTAAAATCTTAAGGCCATGTTTAACTTTTCTATCATCTCTGTCCCTTATTCCTTAATTACTCTGGTCCTCTGTCTCCCGTGGCCCTGGATCCACCCTATGCTACTACCTCCACCCTTGTCTACATCCCTGGACGTTGGAGGGCCCTGCCCTTTCTCCTGCACCTAGATCCTGCTCTATCATCTGTCCTGGGTGACCTTCAGGAGCCATCCCACTTCAGAGGCCTTACAGTCTAAGCAGAGGACACCTATGTACCAGGCACTGCTCTAAGTACCTCGTGTGCATGAACTCTTTTAACCCCTACAGCAACTCATGAGGCAGATACTCTGCTGAACTTCTGTCTACAGAGAGGAAACTGAGGTACTGGGCACTTGAGTCTTTTGCCCATGTTTGTGCAACTAGGTAAGTGACAGAGCTGGGATCTGAACCAGGCAGTCTGCTTCACCACTGTCCTAGGCTTGAGGAAAGTGGCTGGGGCTGCAGGAGGCCAGAGTCCCTTGGCTGTGCCCATCTGCTCACGGCTTGAATTGCTGCTCTACATTTACCCAGCTGAGTGGCCACTCTTGGGAGGACTTAGGAACAGACTGGGGCCTTGGGTGGATGACTTTAGGATCCTCCTAACCCTCCTTTAGGGAAAGGGGAAAAGAAGTGGGAAAGTAGACTCTGCCTCTCAATGAAGGGGTGGCAAGGTCATGTGACAAAGCATGTGGCCTCCTTTCTGGGAGGTCATTAGACATGAGACTCATTTTGGTTCTGTCCGTGGCCCCAGACAGGAGCAGTAATGCTGCTGCTCTGGAACACCCCAGTCCTTGGGACTCCCCACTTTCCTGAGTACCTGTCAATCAAACCCTGCAGGGCCTCCGGTCACTCTGATTCATCTCTCTTGGCCTCCTTATCTTCTCAAGGTGGCTTCTCAAGGTCCCCACCTCTCTCCTTAGCTTCCTTACACTAAAGTTTTGTGTAAAACCAAACAAGGGTGCAGAGATAGGAGGACGGGAACAAGGGAGGCACTTTCCTTCAGTGACCCACCACCCACCACCTCACGGTCCAGGTTTCCCACCATAGTAAGCACTGTGAGTGGGAGTCAGGGGACCCCAACTCAGTGCCAGACTCTCAGTTCCAGGGACACACACCGCATGTGAACCCATGTTTATAGTAGCACAGTTCATCATACAGGTTGCTAAGTCTTGGAAGTGGCTTACATGTCCATCAACAGATGAATAGATGGTATTTATGCATAATAGAATACTACTCTGCCATAAAGAAGGACAAGTTTGAGTAACATGTAGGAAAATAGACGCACTCTGAGACCATAATAGTGTGTGAAATAAATGAAGATGAGTCAGGGATGTCTGCAGGCCTGAATCACTCAGGAGCCTGAGGCAGGAGGATTGCTGTGAGTCCAAGGCCATCCTGAGCTATATAGCAAGACCCCGTCTCAACTACAACAACAGCACACATATGTACACACACACAACAACAAAAACAACAAAGAAATAAATCAGACATACTGGGTTAAATATTGCATTGTTTCTCTGATATGAGAAACCCAAAGAATAGATAACTTAAAGAGCAAAATAAAAGAGGGCTCATAGGAAACAAGGAGATAGAACTTTTTCAGATGGGAAGGGGACCAAAAGGTGGAGGGAGGGTAAAGGGGCAGTAAAGGGGAAGGGTAAGT
Source organism: Chinchilla lanigera (assembly GCF_000276665.1). Lineage (NCBI taxonomy): Eukaryota > Metazoa > Chordata > Mammalia > Rodentia > Chinchillidae > Chinchilla > Chinchilla lanigera. The sequence continues at coordinate 9,308,989 of NW_004955437.1, forward strand.
AAAAAGAATTAAGATGGGTCATGCATAGATACCAACCCCGCGATGACTGTAACCATTAGGCACATGTAGACATGTGCTAATAAAAAAAGTTTAATGAGCAAGTGAATTAATACAAGTGAAAAACAAATTGCTGGGCCTAACTTCTGGCATCTTGCAGTCTAATGGGGCATACACAGCCAGTGGTGTCCCCAACACACTCTGTCAACATCAATCAGGACATGCAGACCTGGCCTTGTCTGCAGTGGGCAAGGAGCCTGCCCACCTCCCCAGTGACCGGCCCCAGGGGAGCCCAGGGTAGGAGCCGAATGGTGCCAGAAGGGCGACACTGCCCCTTCTAGGGCATCCTGCCAGTGCTGGAGCCCTTGGGCCCTGGAACAAACGTTCTCTCCTTCCATAGCTTCCTGCTCTCTACCTCTACCGTACCTCACAGCGGGAGTTGGAGGCAGCTGGCCAAGAGCTGAAATCCAAGTGCAGCCATTGTTTCCATCTTTCGGCTGTGTGTGTATGTGTGTGTGTGTGTTTGTGTGTGTGTTGGCACACATGCGCAGGACTTATTCTGTGCTTCAGGGGCTATTGTGCCAACTCTTGGGCTCTGGATGCCATGCTTGGGTACCTGGAAATACCTGGTTGGGCCAGGAGGAACCCAGGCTACGGTGGATGCTGCTCGCGGGCATTGGGTGAGTTGAGAGTGGCAGAGGGGAGGCTGTGCCCACTGATGGGTTGAGTGTGTGGGCACAGCTCCTTTCCAAAATGCCCCAGGGTCACATGCTTATAAAGCTTCTACCACCTGGATCTACCCTGACCTGACCAGCAAATGGCTGAGGCATCAAAATCACAGGTGATTTCAGCCCTTTCAGCAGCTGCTAGAGGAGTCATCCTGGGATCTTCTAGAAGCTTCTAGAACCTGGACCTCCTCTTACCGTCTTTCACAGATAAGCAATTTCTTTGTGCACTGGACAGCACACACTTTCCAGGCCAAGTCTCAGTGCTGACCTGGATGGAGAGAAACCTTCCTGGCCAGTGGGCACACTGGGAGCATAGAACTATCAGCCCCTTGGCTGGGCATGGTGGCACACGCCTGTAATCCTAGCACTCAGGAGGCTGAAGTAGGAGGATCTCCATAAGTGTGAGGCCAGCCTGGACTATATAGTGAGTCTAACACCAGCTTGAACCATATAGTGAGACCTTGTCTCAAAAAATAAATAAATAAATGAACTACCAGCCCCTGGGGCAGAATGAAGGAGTTTATACATAGGGCCAGTGCATCCTGGGAAAGGTGGTAAAAATGAGAGAGGAAGCACAGGCTCTCCCATTAGGGTGCTTAAACTCTAAGTAGCAAGACAAGCTGGGCCCTCAGGGAGTCCCTGACTGAAAGGGACCTCACTCGAAACCAGAGAACAAGACTTGGTTTCATATAACAACATATGGAATGTATATGCATACATACACATGTACACACACACTCACACATATATTTTGGTATTTGGGAATTGGAGCAGGTGTGGTCTTCCATTGACCTACACTCCAGGGTTTTTCTTTTCCATTTTGAGACAGGCTGTCACTAAGTTGCCTAGGCTGGCCTTAAACTTGAGATCCTCCTGCCTCAGCCTCCTGGGTGCTAAGATTGTAAACGTGCACCACCACGCCCAACCGAGTTCCTCATTTCATTAAGTATTTTGTGAACATTAAATAGTTTGAAGAACATGAAAGATGGGACAGGTGTGGTGCTACACATCTGTAATCCCAGCTACTCAGGAGGCTGAGGCAGGAGGAATGAAAATTTGAGCCCAACTTGGGCCACTTAGCTGAGACCTTGTCTCAAAATAAAATTTACAAAAGATTGAGTTCAATTTTCAGTACTGCAAAAATAAAATAAAATAGAAATTTAAAAAGTAACATTGTTTTTCTTTTTTTTTGGTACCGGGAATTGAACTCACAACCTCGTACTTGCCAGGAGGGTGCTTGGGCCACTGAGCTATATCCTCGGCCCTAAAAAGTAACATTGTTCTTATCAAATTCCATATCCCAAGTTTGGGGAAAGACATTACATATACTACAAACCTGTCAGTCAGAATGGCAGCTGTGTCTTCTATTAATAGGTAGAAGAATGAGGGAACATGTACAACTTACATCTAGGGAAGTAGAATAAGTTATCACTTTTGAGGTTCTGAAATCCTCTTCATGACAACCATGCATACAGAGTTTGGCACGTCCAACCAAGGTCACAAGCAAGAACAGGGGCAGCCTCTTGGCTTCAAGGGATATGTCACTGACTACAACAAAATAATCTGAGTTCATGGTCCTTTTATGGCCTTTTTTTCCTTTAAAAATATTTATTTTATGTGGCACTGGAGATTGAATCCACGGCCTTTGCAGTGAGCCACAACTCAACCTTTTTTTATTTTTTAATTTGAGACAGTTGCCCAGAATGGACTTAAACTTACAATCCTCCTGCCTCAGTCTCCCAGAGTGTTGGGATTACAGGCATGTACCACTATCTCTTTTTTTTAATGAATTATTTTGTTTGTCCTGGTTCTGAGTTTGTAGTCATATGTCACAGCAAATGTTACATCTTTGAAAGTACTGAACGGACAATTTAAGGGAACCCATGTGGAAACGTATAATGAACGGGAGCCTTTCCTTGAGGGGGAAAATCAAACCCAAGGGCTTATACATGTTATGCATGTACTCTACTAATGAGTTAAGTCCCCAGCCCCAGAGAACCTTTATTTTAAGCTCTGCAAGGACCTACATGAGCTGGATGTGGTGGTGCACACCTGTGATCCCAGCACTCAGGAATGAGTTTGAGGGTGTCCTGGGCTACATAGTGAGTTCAAAGCCATTCTGAACTACAGAGAGAGACTGTCTCGAAAAACAAAACAAAAACCATATGGTGTTTTTTAAGTGTAATTTTATTAAATTATTATTATTTTAAAAACTGGATCTCATTGTGTTGCCTGTTCTTAAACTCATGGCCTTAAATGATCATCCCACTTCAGCCTCGTAAGTCTCTGGGACTACAGGTGTGTGCTACCACATCCAGCTTAAAATATTATTATTATTATTACTAGTTTGTCTTTTTGAGACAGGGTTCAGGCTGGCAGTTCAGGCTGGCCTTGAACTCACTTTGTAGCCCAGGCTGGCTTCACACTCATGGCGATCCTCCAGCCCCAGCCTCCCGAATGCTGGGATTATAGGTGTGTGGCACCACACCCAGCCTTAAATTATTTTTAGAAAGATGTATGGGATAGGAAAGCATGGGTAAGATGGGAAGTAAAGACAGGTGACTCTGTCCTCTGGGGCACTGATTCTCCACTGAGCTTTTATTTGTGTATGTTGACAGGGGGAGGGAGCTTGAAACCAGCTCTACCAGGGGACAGACACATGGCCAATCTCTAGGGCCAGGGAAATAGGATACCCCTCTGCTCTAAAATGTTGATGAGCTGCAGAGGGGAGAGGGACAGAAGGACAGATGGAATTCCTGGACAATTGTTCCGGCTGTCACCAGAGAGGACAGGCGGGAGGGGACACTGGATAATTTATAGAGAGACAGATGATCAGGCTTCTCCAGAACCATCTGGCCAAGAGAGGCCCGAACTAGGGGGTGGATAGGTCTTTACGACTACTGAGCAAACTCCTCAGCCCCCAGCTCACCCTAGTCCTTCTACCTGGCCTGCTTGTTGCGCTCAGGTTTTCCCCCAGAAGGTCTCTGCTCCTTTGGGACCCAGCTCCTGAATATCTCTTAGGTCAGGTCTCATCTCACTTTCTCCTTTGTTGGCCCGGGGCCTTTCTTTGCTACCCTTCCTGCTAGGACCGAGAGATGTGCTTTGGGGGCCTGTAACTCCTACTTATGCATTTCTTTATTTTATAGTATTTTCAAGCCAGCCTCCCCACTACTATAACCCAAAAATTTTCAATCACTCACCAGCAGGCCACTTATTTATTCAATAAATAGGCTAGACATTGTTTATTTATTTATTTATTTTTGCCCCTTTTTTTGGAGACAGGGTCTTGCTATGCAGTTCAGACTGGTCTTGAGCTCACTTTGTAGCCCAGGCTGGTCTCGAACTTGCAATGATCCTCCTGCCTCAGCCTCCCGAGTGCTGGAATTACAGGTGTGTGCCACCATGCCCGGTAGCTAGGCATTATTTTTTTAAAATCTTTTTAAATTTTTTTTTGTTTCCAGTACCGGGAATTGAACTCACAACCTTGCGCTTGCCAGGCAGGCGCTGTACCGCTGAGCTAAATCCCCAGCCCCCTAGGCATTGTTTAGACACTGGGACTACAGTGATGATTAAGAAAAATCCCAGACCTCTGCAGTTTGCATTGTAGTGGGAGAGATACCCAATAAACAAAGAAATATTTAGTAGGATGTCAGACAATGATACTTACTGTGAAAGCGGGGTAAAGGCAAGTGTCTGGGGTTGCTGATTTAGACTGAGTGACCAGGGAAGGTTTGTCTGAGGTGGTGAAATTGGAGGAGAGACACAAATGGAAGTGACTAGTTAGAAAAAGAACATTCCAGTCACGCAAAAGAACAGAATGAAAGTCATCTCTGAGGCAGAAATATGCTGCTGCATTGGAGAAAATCATGCTTTTTATTCACGAAGCGTTTATGGCGTGCCAGGAATATGAAGATGCTCTCACACATCGTTTTTGCATTGAAGGAACAGTAAGACAGAGGGCTCTATAGCATGTAAACACATAATTATGAAACTGGATAGCCATAATAATATGGCCATAACTTATATGCAAGTTACCAGAGATGCCCAGCAAAAGCAGCACCAAAGGGAGGGTTTTCTGGAGGAGGTGACAGTTAAACTGAAAGTCAAAGAAGTAAAAATTATGGGAAGCTTCCAAGAGGGGCTGGATATCTTAAGGCCTGATGTCTGAAAGCACAGCACGGTTTAGGAAGTTGAAGTCCCTGAGACAGGTGGAAAATGAGGCTGGTGAAAGTGAAAGAGGTTGGGATACGCGGACATCCTCGTGCCAAGCTGAAGAGCTGATTTTATTTGGATGATGGAGACTCTCCCACTATATTTTTGAGCGAGGTTCGCCCCACCCCCGCGCGCGCCTTCGTCTTTCTTCCCTTTCCTGCTATTGCCCTACGCCTCACATCTCCTTCCTTTTCTCGTAGTCAGGCCTCCAAACCCTGTTTTTTTTTGTTTTTTTTTTAAATTCTTTTTCCCGATAACGGGAATTGAACTCACAACCTTGTGCTTGCCAGGCAGGTGCCGTGCTGTTGAGCTAAATCCCCAGACCCATTTTTTTTTTTTTGTTTTGTTTTTCTCCGGTATCGGTAATCGAACTTACGACCTCGCACTTGCCAGGTAGGCGCTGTGCCGCTGAGCTAAATCCCCAGCCCCTCAAACCCTGTTTTAAGAGGCTCCCATCTTTCTCCATCACCCGGCCCCCCCACCCCCGTCGCTGGCCCGAGGCCCCGCCCCTTGCCCCGCCCCGTCCCCGCCCCCGATGACGCGCGGTGCGCTGTGCGTGGGGATTCCCGCGGCCCGAGCCACTACCCGGCCTGCCCCGCGGCAAGATGGCGGCTTGAAGGCGGCGGGCACCGGCGGAAAGTTTGTTGTGGGATAAGAGTAGTGGGACCAGGAGACTAGAATTGAGGGGAAGAGCGTGGGACCCTAGCTTAGAGTAGGCACGGAGGACGGACTGTCTGGGGTGGAGAAGAGGAGGTGGAGTGGAGGAGGTTAAAAGCGGAGAGAAAAAAGGAGATGGGGCGGAAGGGAGGGGGCCTGGAATGCGGGGGCAGCCCAGGGAAGGGGCTTGGAGCCGAGGAGACTGGAATAGGTGTGGGTCCGGCCCAGGGAAGCAGTCACGAATTGGAAGAGAATTTCTTAACCGAGAGTAAAGGAGACTGGAGCGGGGTACCGGAGGCCTGACTGTACCACGCCAGTGAGAGGAGAAGGGGGTCTTCTTAGTAGAGGGGAGAGTGCACAAGGGTGGAAGAGAGCTCGAGGATGCTGGGCAGATCTGCTAAGGAGGGAACTAAAGCAGTGGAATGACCCTCCTCCAGGCTTAAATCAGCCTTTCCACAACTCCTATAGCAGCATCTGGCCCAATTTCAGCTGAAGACCCAGGGGCCCCAGGGACTGGAAGAAATCACAGTGCCTGCTTGGAAAGAAGAAGAGGTAGCGACTTGCCCCAGCCCAACCCCAGAGCGGGTAAGGTGGCCTCCAGTGACAGCTTTCTCATTGGCATAGTGCTTCATAAAGGACCCATGGCTTGCAGTGATGCTGAGAGTCATTTGTTCTGCTCTTCTAGAAAGGTTGCCCTTTGCCTGTGGTCCCTAAGTTGATGTTTTGCTTAGAATACAGGCTGCCTTTTGAGAGTTGTAGAATTGAGCCTCACTTGCCTTCATCTGTGCAAGCACATTTGGGCACAGACCTAGAGATCAGGCTGAAAGCATTCTAACACATTCCTGTCACAAGCAGTTTCCGACATATTCACAGTTTCTTTTTCTGTCTCCCCCATCACATCTTCAGCTTGACACACCACCTGGAAGTAGAGATTTTGGGGTGACAGATGGTGGGGAGTCTTGAGAAAAGCTTCCAGTGGTGTTCACTGATCATCTGGGCACCTGCAGTCACCAGCTCCTGAATTCATTCTTGCTGCATGTCTACTTTGGCACTTTGCTTTTGGTAAAAAGTGTTCATTACTGTTTCCCAGGGAATGTGTATTGTGGGAAAATTGTGTGAGAAGAAGGGAAAGGCAGTTTGGGAGGAGGGAGAAGAAACGCAGATGAGTTTATGGTGAGGGATGAACTTGACTGGTATAAAGTTCTGGGAATGTTTATCACCTTACACTGTATCCCTGAAACCCTTGATGTTTGAGAGCTGCTTTACAGTTGGCCCTGTGAGGCAATGGAAGGAAAGACTTAGAGACCTTGCCTTTTTCTGATAGCTTTCTTCCCTTCTGTTGTATTCTCTCCACCTTTAAAAATAAATCAGTTTCATTAGCCAAACTAAGACGTCATGGACTTAGTGTTGGAGAGCAGGCCGGAGGTGAAGCCACAATACAGTGAATGTGGTCCTTATGTCCTTTGGCACCTTGTGGTTGTCACAAAGTTGGGAGCAGGATCGTTATTAAAACCTGTTTCAGGATCATGCTTCCTGACTGTACTGGGAGGTCTGGTTGACCTAGAACTCCTCACTGACCGCCTCCTGTTCTCTGCATCCGCCACCGTTCACTGAAGTTTATTCCCAGCAGGACATCCCAAGTCCTGTTACTAGGCCAGCTTAAACACCTAAGGTATCTGAAGAATTAATGATATTTAGCTATGAATCCATTTCTAGAGAGTCAAGAAGCTTCCTTTTCCAGACACATTTTGTGGATGCTTCCTTAGAAAATGTCATTGGCAAGAGCAGTGTGATGAATGGTGAAGAGAACTGACCCTAGAGCAAGGCTGCCTAGTTGAAATCCCGACTTTACCATTTGTAGCTGTGTGACCTTTATTTTTTTATTATTTTATTTTTTTGGTTTTTTTCCAGTACTGGGAATCGAACTCACAACCTCGTGCTTGCCAGGCAAGTGCTGTGCTGCTGAGCTAAATCCCCAGCCCAGTGTGTGACCTTTATTAATTATACCATTCTCTGCCTCAGATTCTTACCCATCAGTGGAGGTGGTAAGAGGACCTTACTCTTTTTTTTTGAGTCTTGGTATGTAGTCTAGCCTGGCTTTGAACTCACAGGGATCGTCCTGCCTCAGCCTCGGAGTGTGAGATTACAGCGTGTACCACCACACCCGGCTATCATGAGGTTCTTGTGAGCATAAGATCAGTGCCTGACACTGAGTATCAGTTGTTTTGCTGTTAGATATCAGCATTGATTTCTTCCTGGCTGAACTTCCTGTTGCTGGAGGATCTGTACCAATCTGGGCTGCTATCCTGATGAGACTCAGCTTTTGGATAGTATAGATTTTTTCAGGGGGGTATAGTGAGACTATCTGTGTTAAGCTATTAAAGTGTTTAAAGCTGTGAGGGTGGAGAATTTTTTTTCCTTGCATCTGAGCAGTAGTAGTGCTTAGTGAGCATGTTTATTCTGTGTTGCCTGGCATGGGCATAAGTATTTTATACATATTAACTCATTTTTATAAGAACTATGGGCTGGGGTTATAGCTCAGTGGCACAAGTGCATGCCTGGCAAGTACACGGTCCTGAGTTCAATTCCTGGTACCCAAAAACAAACAAACAAAAAACCTGTATAACGTAGATGCTGCTTTTAGCCGTGTTTTACAGATGAGAGAAAATAGGTGCACAGGGTGTTTTAAGTCATTTGCTCCAGGTCACTCAACTAGTAAGTGGCAGAGCTGGGATTTCAACCCAGGCAGTCTGGCTTCAGCAGTTGAGCTTTTTTTTTTTGGCTAGGGTCAGGGGATTAAGGGGGTTTGCTATGTGTTACCCAACTTGGCCATAAACTTCCGGACTAAAGTGACCCTCTGGCCCATGCTATGTGGTGAAGGTAACTTCTACATATGCCTAGGAGCAATTTGTGTCTCTTGCCTGATTATCTGTCCTGGTTGATGTTTGTTTGTTTTTATGGTTAGATACATAATTCCTGTTTTCCTGAACAGTTTTTTGGTTATTTAAAACATTGGAGGTGGGATGGGGGTCTGAGCTCTTTATCACAGCCCTCTCTTTCCTCAGAAATAAGGGACATTGGTGAGGGAGCCAAAGCTGAGAACTCTTCCTGCGTCTATTTGATGACTACTCTTTGGAAACCTTCACCCCTGGCTTGGGCAAGCAGACAGATGTTTGGATCTACTCTAAACAAGCTGGGGATTGGGATCTGTGTGTTAATATAGGTGTAAATGTCAGGCACATTTCTGGTTTTCATCACTGACATGAACAGTTGAGGACACAATGTTGATTTCATAGATAGTCTGGATGTCATTGTCTTTTAAAAAAAGCAGATAACAATCTACCCCAGAAAAAGAAAATAGGTGACATTTTTAAGGGCTCTGTTCCCTCAGCATGGGGAAAATGGAAAGCAGATGTGCTTGCTTCAGCCAAAGCCCCTGCTGTCTGATGAAGGCCAGGGCTCAAGGCTTTCCCTGTGGCCAGGCAGAAGGCTGCATGCAGTCTGGGCAGAGGTGTGGCCAAGGTTTGATTGACTAGCTTTCCTTTGCCCTGTATTTAAGACTCCTCTGAGTCATGTCCTGTCTACTGAACACACCCTCAGGGCCTGTCTTTTTCTTCTTAAATGACTCTTTGTGCCATCAGAGCGGGCACACGGCTGGTGTCTACACAGGCTTTGAGGGAGTTGGGGGCTGAGGACTCTGGGCTTTCCTTGGGAACACTGGGCCAGCCCTGTGATGAACTTCCCTATCTGTTGTGGGATGTGTGATCCTGAGAGGTAGGCAGCGTCTGTCAGTCTTGCTTCCCTCTATCATTTAGAAGCCATGTGTCCCAGGGTAACCAGCGTCCTTTATCTTGATATGTGCTCCCGTCAGCGTGCTGAAACATGTTATCTTCATAGAGTACACTTTTTTGTTTCAGTACAAGAAGTCCTCAGATCTTCTGGATTCAGGTCACATTTTAGTGAATATCTGAATTGCAGGACGCAGGCTGATGGATTTCTGAGCTGGTTCTCCCCATTACTGTTTCTTTTTGTTGTGTAAATCGATTTCTTCTCATAGTGCCCTTTGTCCAGATATTTGTATTCTCTCCCTTCACTGCCTTCTCACCACTGTATTTGGAGTGCCAAGGACTTCGGGGTAAACTCAAGTCTTTATTTCTCATCTAGAGTGGGCCTGCTGATTCTGTTTTTGTGGTACTGGGGATTGAATCCAGGGCCTTTGCACTGAGCTGCATATCCCCAGCCCTTTTAAAAATTGATTTTGAGACAGGGTCTCACTATATCACTGAGTTGCTTAGATTGGGTTCAAACTTGCAATCCTCCTGCCTCAGCCTCCCAGGGTGTTGGGATTATAGGTGCCTGTCACCATGCTCAGGTTGGATTCAGCATGGAGAGGAGGGGTCTTCCCTGATCCTAAGCAAGGAGTTGATGTAGGGGGTGCCAGAGCAATTTGCTAGTCTTTTTTTTTTTT
>NW_004955437.1:9319150-9340366 GCF_000276665.1 Chinchilla lanigera
TGACCTTGAGCTCACTTTGAAGCCCAGGCTGGCCTCAAACTCGCAGTGATCCTCCTGCCTCAGTCTCCCAAGTGCTGGGATTACAGGTGTGTACACCACCATGCCCGGCTAATTCGCTAGTCTTTCAGAGCTAGGAAGACCTGGGGTTTCAATCTTAACTCACCCACTTACCAGCTGTGCAACTTTGGACAAGTTTCTTAACTAGCAGGATTCTTGGTCTTGTCCCCTGTAAAATGAGGGTGACCTGACCTTTTTTTTTGCAAGAGTATTGAGCATTGGTGATCAGGAAATCACAGTACCTATTGTGGGGCCTGGCATACGAAGCACAGTTGGTAAATACTTGTTGAATGAATGAGTCCCATTTTGGAAAGCTCTGGATAAGAAAAGGCTTTGTTTTATTCCAGCTACAATAAATAAGCCTTTCTGCTTCTGTCATGCAGCCAAGAACATTTCAGAGGTGGGAGTAAAGTTGTGTCTCCTTTCTTAAGATGAAGCAATGACAAGGATGAGGTTGGGAACCCTATTGGTACACAGTCTGTGCAAATAAGATTGTTGATTCTCCTGCCAGCTCTGTGATGACCCCTGTAATGTGCCGCCGTGCTGGCCTTCTCTAGGCTTGGCAAGGTTGTAGTGACCCTGTGGATGCAGTGGGGTGTGTAGTTTGGTACAGTTACACCTTCAAGGCTATGGCTAGACAGTCTGCCTGCAGCGGATGGTGAGAAGGAATGTCACGGCCCATGTTCCCTGCTGTCTTATGGACTGAGAAGAATTGGGTGAAATTGGTGGAGATGCTTAGGCACTGAGGAAGCCAGACTTCCTGGCCTGGGTTTTCTTAGGGCTCTGCTGGTCTTCTTATGGCACAGACAAGTTCTGCTCAGATGTTTCCAGGAAGGAGCTGAGAGTCCCGATCTAGTCTTTGCCTTTTTGTTTCTAGTGTAGCTGAGGGACGGTTCTTAGGGCACTGATTCCCAGAGATGTAGCCCTATTTATTGCATCATGGCCAATAGAGCTCCCACAAGCTTACAGTCAGGTAAAGAAGATACTTGGTATCTGTGGAGGACACGTTCTGGTCTGGTCCTCAGACCCCTCCCCAGCCAGGCACCCCTTTACTTACCACACTGTGGTATAAGTCGAGGTTACCTATCTCTCGCCTGCTAGGGCTGAGATTTATCTCGGAGCTTCTTAGGGGCAAAGTCTTACCCTGGAGTCCAGCCCTTAGGTCCTACAGTTAGGGCCGAGCAGTGTTGGTTACTGTGTGGTGGAACCCGTCCTTCATGAGTAAAGCAGATGGGATCTCTGCGGCAAACCTTTGAGCTGGTCGGAAGGAAGGCCCTGTGTAAACACAAGGTAATAGTGTTAATAGCGGTGTTACTAATTATTTCCCAGCGTTGAACTCATGTGGTTAAAGGATCTTCCAGGAGCTTGGCTTCAGCTTTTAGCCTTTTCATATTTGAATAACATGTCATAAGCCTGCAGGAAGGGGTTAAAAGAGGAGGTAAGCAACTGTGGCAGCCTTTCTTACATAATTAGCACCTTCTAAAAAGTCTTACCTTGAGCACTCTGTTATTCCTTGAGGCCTTCCCATGCTGGCTGCGACCTGCTTGCTTTTCTGGTTGTGTGGATGGTCCCATCTAGGTATGCCCTGTACTCACAGCAGGGGCTCACAGTTACTTTATTATTACCATTATTTTTTTGTTTGTTTGTTTTTCTTCCGGTACCAGGAATCGAACTCACAACCTTGTGCTTGCCAGGCAGGTGCTTTACCGCTGAGCTAAATCCCCAGCCCCTATTACCATTATTTTTTATGATTACTTTATTGTTGTTTTGTTTTTGTGGTACAGGAGATTGAATCCAGGGCCTCACACTGAGCTACATTTGTAGCTTTTTTTATTTAGAGACAGGGACTCACTAAGTTGTCCAGGATGGGCTTGAATTTGCAGTCTTCCTGTCTCAGCCTCTCAGAATGCAGGGACTGCAAGTGTGTACCACCACCACACCTGGATACTACAACTTTATTAATGCCTGGATGAATCAAAGGATGAAACCAGTAGGTTAAGTTGAAGTGGAGTTCTCCCTGGGCTTTACTTCTCCTCCCTTCTGTCTTTGCTGATGGGCACGGTGAGAATGATCAAACACACTGTAGCTAGTAGACCCGTGAGGATGCGGTTGAGTCGGGACTGGATTGTGTGTACTTCCACACGGCTGCATCTCTTCTAGACTGGCCATGAGAAAAATGGGACCTCATGTTAGTTACTATCCTGGAAATGCCACCTCTCTGCGAGATGACATTTAAAATCTAAAGGCCAAGGTCCCCTCTTTGTGCTTACAATGACCTGGGGCAGGGAACTTGGCACCACCCTCTAGAAGAACTTTAGCACTTCTGCCCAGCTCCCCAGGAGGATGGGATTTGGCGATATCACTGTGGCCTCTGCACTGTCCCACTCAGCCCAGCGTGGGGCTCAGCCTCAGAAGCTCTGAGGGTCGGGGCTGGGGATTTAGCTCAGCCGCACAGCACCTGCCTGGCAAGCGCAGTTGTGGGTTCGATTCCCGGTACTGGAAAAAACAAACAAAAAAGAAGCTCTGAGGGTCTTACATCGAGGACAGCGTCTGCCTGCCTTCCTGTGGCTCCCCAAGCTTTGCTCTGGAATTGGAGGCAGGGAGCTGGGCTCTGTCCCAGCTCTGCTGTGGTTTTGTGCAGGTCACCTCTCCTCTCTGAAGCTCAAGATAGGAAACCCACTGAATGGGGAAGTTCAGTGTAGGTGGAGGGTGTCTGTCTAGGAACTCTTGATTTTCATCTCGTGAAAATGTCAACCAGCCGGTATGGTGGTGCATGCCTGTAATCCCAGCACTCATGAGGCTGAGGCAGCAGAATTGCCACAGGTTTGAGGCCAGACTGGGCTACATAGTGAGTTCAAGGTCAGCCTGAACTACATAGTAAGACCCTGTGTCAAACCCTCCCCAAATATATATATATATATATATATGTTTCCTGATAATGTATGTATCAGCCATATGGAAACATAGGCAAAATGAAAGACCCTTGCTCTTCTCTCTGCTCGTGTCTAACCCCACTGTTCCCCACTTATCATATATCCTTCTCTTGCATATATCTCCCATTCCTCAACAAGGTTCACCTTTAAAAACAACACCCAGGAGCAATGTGTGTGGTTCTTCTACTTGGACTGTTCTCTTAACTGCTTAATGAGGAGTGGAGGCCCCTGCAGAGCCTTTACAGCACCTCTTCCCCTGGCCTAGCATAAGGGGTTCTCAGGGGCGGTCCTTTTTTCTTTTTTTTTGGCTTTTTGAGACAAGGTCTTGCTGTGTAGCCCAGGCTGGCCTTGAATTCAAGGCAGTCCTCCTGTTGTAGCCTCCCAAGTGCTAGGATCCCCAGTGTGCACCACCGTGCCTGGCAGGGTGGTCTTTCCTGGAGGCCAGGAGAAGGCATCCTGAAGTTATCAGCCCAGACAGCATCAAACTGGCTGTGTCTCAGGGACTGTGTTGCTCTGAAATGTGTTTGCGTGGCGGCAGCAGCGGTGTGTGGAAACCAGGATGTGTGAGCAGTGTGGCGTCAGTACCTGCATTTCATGTGTGCCCTTTCTCTTGCCCATTCATCTTCCGCTGGGAAAAGAGAAAATTGATCAGGTTTTTAACTGTTTTAGTGCTGCAACAGTCTTGGATTTCTGAAGCCTCAAATTAGCCAGGACTTTTGCTCCTACACCTTTGAAAGCAAACCGGGCCCTGCTGGTGTTGGGAGTTTTCTTGTGGCTAAGGGCTCTGAGGAGCTCCTGTCAGCAGCCCAGCTTTTGAGTCATCACAGCCCACAGGACTGCCTGGAACAAGGCGAACACCCCTTTCCCTGTGTTCATGGTGCCTGTACTACATTTTCGTGCTCTGCTGCCCTGAAGAACACATTTGTGGTTGCGTTTGTGTTTGCTTGCAGTCTGGGCTGGGGTTCCCTTCTCCCAGATGTTTCTGGGGGCCTAAGAGAGAGTTACTGCTGCTTCCCAAGCAGCTCGGATGGCAGTGCAGCTGTTGCGGGCACTGCTCCTTCTCTGATGGCGGAGCCAGCCCTCTGGCATCCTGGGCATCCTGGCCGTGGCCTTCATCCTCACTCTGCAGGTTCCTGTGGCTCTGCTCCTGGGAAGGACCATCCCCCAGCCCTTTCAGAAACCATAGGTGGCAGTGTGCCACCTGTCCCTTGGCTGGCCCAGTCCTCGGCTGGGGTACACTGCCCCATTGTGCTGTACTCCGCGAGGCAGCTCCTGTCACAGCCTCTGTCCCCCAGCTGCTGCTTCCCTAGCTCCTGCCCTCAGAGACTGTAGGGAGCAGTGGGCTGTGAAGTGCTGGCACAGGCACAGGATGGGTGGCAGCTGCAGCTGTGGGGGGCTTTGTTCTTACAGCCCAGCATGCAGGGTCCTGGCGCAGCCTGGCAGTGGCATCTAGGGACAGGGAGATGGGGAGGTGTATCCCTTCTTACAGCAGCTGCCTCGTTTTGCCTGGCCACCCGAGAGGCTTGTTGCCTGGCCAGCAAGTGCTGTGCTTCGTTGACAGTGTCCTGAATGGCAGAAGCTCCTTGGGTGTGGTGGGATCCCGGGTGCTATCCTTGGACCTCAGGAGAGCACTGTGTGAACCTGTGCTTTCCACAGCGTGGCCTTGCTGTGCTCTCGCTGCAGCTTCAGAGTTGGGCTGCCCCCAAACCAAGTGGTTTGAATGGTGTGCCTGGCAGCGTCTGCCGAGTCTGTTGCTAATCATGCTAAACAGGCGTGCCGGCTGGCGGGAGAGAAGACACTAGCCCTGTGAGTCTGACCGCAGCCAGCCTCTCTGCCCCAGCTGCCACCAGTGTGTCGACTCCTTTCTTGTCCCGCAGGCTCCCTCTTCCCCTCGCTGATGTTGTACCATCCTGCTGCTCTCTTGTCCTTACTGTTAGGTTCCCTCCATCTTCCCAGTACTCCTGCCAGGCTGGGGATGTCCCCAGTAGTGGCCAGGAGAGAGCAGTGTCCTGTAGCGTGGCACCTACTGCTGTGCCCTTTCATCCTCCGCATCCACCCTCACGTCAGTTTTCCCGCAGAAGACAGTGGGTCAGAGTTTCTGTTCTGCCTGTGCTTTGTCATGTGGAGTGTGAGACCATCCCTCACTACGGGTCCCCAAGCTGTTGCTGCCTCTCCTGCCTAAGGAACAGATGAGTGGGATTGGGAAGGGACTTCACTTCATCCCTTTGTCAGGAGGGTAGGTGGGATGCTGTCTGCCCTGAGTCTAATTATGCTAACCAGGCCTGCTGGCTGGCCAGAGAGAAGACACTAGCCCTGTGAGTCTGACAGCTAGCCGCCCTGCCCCAGCAGGGCACTGCTCACCCAGGAGAGAGGTTGGGATCAGCTGCCATGTTCTCCTCGGGTGCGGGACTGAGCTGAACCGCGGCTGAGCTCTGGGGACATCCTGGGCAGAAAAGCTTTTAAATGGAGAGCTAGAGCCCAGCACAAGGTGCCCGCCTGGGATGTTGTTTTCCTAGGCATCTGTGACCCTGGAGGTGGAGTGGGAGGGGCTGGGCTCCTACCCCTTCCACGTCTGGAGCTTGAAGTGGACTTTGGCCAAGAGGAGCTGGAAAGGCACCTGAGCCAGCGAGGGCCAGAGCCTGCCTTGAACTCTGTACTGGCCAGAAAGTCAGGACCTCCATGGAGCCTGGTGAGTGAAGCGGCGCAAAGACGCTGCACCAGGGCCTCTCCTCCTCCAGGCCAGGGGTCAGGGAGAGCAGGAGACAGTTGCTTGGTGTCCCTCACTGGGGTAGGTCTGTTCTGTGACATTCTATGTCCTGGCAGTGGGCGGTGCTGGGCCAGGGGACTTTGAGAACCACAGACCCTCCCAGTGGCTTCTGGCCCCGTGGGTGGGAGGGCGAAGGCAGGGGCCTGACTGATGGCGCGTTGTAGGTGGGTATGAATGTGAGGGGCCATTCAGGACCCTGGGGAGGGGGGAGCAGTCTGGAAGGGGTTTTTTTTTGGCTGTGACCAGGAAAGCAAGAGCTGGGCATGGAGGTCTGGGCCCAGGGTCAGATGCCAGGCATGGGCTGTGCATGCGGGGGCTTTGGCCTTCTCCTTATTAGGGGAGGGGCTGGTGCTGGGGGCATCTTCGGTCTCTTCAGCCCCTCGTTCTGCTCTGTGTTTGTGTCTGTGAGGCTGGGGCTGGGGGGCGGACTGGAGGTGTTTGCCCAGGTGGGAGCCAGGCGAGCTCTCATCAGTCGCCAGCACCCGTTCTTCGTCATCAGGATTGCTCTGGGGCAGGATGGTTCCACCCTCTGTGGCTTTCAAAACCCTGTCAGTCTCTTCAGGTTAGAGTGGGCAGGAGGCCAGGCCGGGGCTGCAGGCTGCGTGTCCCAAGAAGGTGAGGTTGTACTTGCCTGCAGGGGGGTGGCAGGCAGAGTTGTTGGAGGAGCAGCAGGGCTGGTCTGGGCACAGACTGGCATCTTCCAGCCTAGTCATCTGCCCGGAGCAGAACCTCTGCCCAGGCCCCACCCGAGAACTACTGGCTGCCTGCCTGCCACGCGCCCAGGATTGCTGAGGGCTTTGCTCATGCGTCTTGGGAGCCCTCTCGGGAGTAGCAGAGTGCCGGAAACGGAGTTGGGGCTGGCAGGCAGGAGGGAGTAAGTGAGGCTGGGCCCACCTTGGTAGTAGGAGCTTGTGTTCTGCCTTTCAGAGGGTGGAGAGGGCTGTGATACTATGCTGTGGGGCAGTGGGGTTCTTCACAGGGAGTCCCCAGGGCCACTGCAGGGCCACCTGGTCAGAGGGCTGGCCCTTCTTAGCTTTAGTTGGAGGCAGAGCCTGGATTTCAGAAACTCGAGGAGTAGCCAGTTCTCATGGTAAAGGCATAGCCCTCCCCAATGTGCCCATCTTCACCAGGTTGCAGAGTTCAAAGACCGCGTCCAATAGTTATGCTCAGGACCATGCTACATTCTGTGTGGTTGTGTTCTAGTGGCTGCTGAGGGGTTGTTGGAAGGGCTGGTATTTATTTTATTTTATTTTATTTTTGTCTTTTTGAGACAGGGTCTCGCTGTACAGTTCAGGCCAGCTGTGAGCTCACTTTGTGGCCCAGGCTGGTCTCCAATGGTATTTATTTTAACTGTTTCTTTATATCCTGGGTCCCAAGGTAATTGAGGCAGCACTTTGTATAGTTGGTGTGCTCTGAATCCAAGCTGGTTTTCCTTTCACTTTAGAAGCAGGAGTGATTATTAACTTCCACTGGACTTTCTTTGCGTGTTAGTTATTTCTGTGATGACCCCTTGAGGTCCCTCACTTGCTTGGTTTATTAACATCTGTGAGAGAAAGGCATATCAGCAGGCTTGGAAATAACCTGCACCCAGATAAACTGATGGGGCATAACTTTCTTTTCTTTCTGTGCAGTTCTAGGGGTTGAACCCAGGGCCTTTGTACTGAATTTGGGACAGGGACTCACCACATGGCCCATGCTAGGCTTGAACTTGGAATCTTCCTGCCTTCATCTCTAGAGTGTTAGGATTCTAGATGTGTGCCATTACACCCTGCCAGCGTGATTTCTTAGAAGGAATGTTGGTGATGGGCAGCGTGTGGCAGGAGGAGACTGTCGTGGACTCAGGTCCTGACTCCCTGTCATGGGCAGTGCTGGGAGGTAGCTGCCCTCTGGCAGGCAGAAGGCTGGGGGCTTGGCCCTCCCTCTCCTGGGCCTTGGGCAGACCCTCGGGGGACAGCAGGAGGTGGGAGGCCACCTGGGCCTCTGGACTTCTTTGCTGTTGTCTCCTGCAGGTGTAGATCGAGGCTTGGAGAGAATCAGGGTTGTAAAGAGGCTCCTCTCCTGTGCCCCTCCAGCTTCCTAAAGAGCCTGCTGTCACCCCAGGGGGTTAAGGCACATACCCACAGAGGGGGCTGGTAAGCATCTCAGCTCCTGATCAGGGTGGCACTTACTGTCTTTCGTGTAAAGGATGCTGCTCAGCCAGCTTATGGTGCGGGTCTTGGTGTCTGTCTCATCTCCACACTGCTCAGCTGTTTAGTGGGTTCACAGCGCAGGTTCCCATGCGTGCTGAGTCCCATTCCTGATGAAAGTAGACTTTGTTCTGGAAGGCAGCTAATCGTGCCCCATGGGCTGTAATCAGGGAGAAGGTATTTAATGCAGGGCAGGCGGCAACAGGCGGCCTGCATGACTGGCAGATTTCAACATGGCAATTAGGGAGCCATCACCCCCACCCCAGCAGCTAGAGGTAGCGCCTCCTGGGATGCTTTCTGAGTAAGGGAAGAATGAATGTTATGCAGCAAGGAAGGAGGCGGCTCAGGCTGGGTGCAGGCCTGAGTGTCCCTTTCCTTTCACTTCGCCTTCTGGGGATGAGAAGAGGGCTGCTGCTGCTCTGGGTGGCTCCTGAGCTGTTGCCAGCAGGTTCAGTCCAGGGGTTCACAGGCCAGGCTGGGTCAGCCAGGGGTCCCTGTGCCTATGGCTGTCCTTGTCTTGGGACCAGCCTCACATCCTGAGTCCTCTCCACGTCCTGGGGCTTAGGTGGTATGGGGAGGACAATGGCAGGGCAGCAAGAGTCTTCCCTGCTCCTTGCATTTCCATAGTGCCCTGTGGCACACTCAGCATCCCTAGGCCATAAGCCCCCAGACTGTCCTTGGCCTCAGCTTGCTTGTCATAGCCCATGGGCCATTCTCAGTTGTTAGGCTGCTTCCCTGGGGACAACCCCCAATATAGGATTAGGCTCCTTTCTTGGGCTGCAGTGCTCCAGGCCCACCGGGGAAGCCTTCCGGTGTTACGCCTGGTAGCTGACTCCCTGGTGGACCATGCCCAGGCCTTCCTTCCAGCTCACTGCTTCTTCCAGCTGGGCCCCAGTCACACTGCCTCTGCTGCTCCCTGTGCTCCAGCCTTGTGTTGCCCTCTTCCATGCTGCAGTTATGGTACCCGCCGCCACCATGAGCTGATCCGGAGTACTTAGCAGATGTTGGGAATTGGAGCTGGAGAGCTGGGGAGCTGGGGCTCAGTGTCTGCAGAAACCCCCTGTATTTACTGGCATGGGGTAGAAAGTGGCTCACATTCTCCCAGGCAGTGGGTGTGTCCCTTTGTTGTGACTCTGCCACTTTTGGAGAAGGACCTCCCACACTCAGAGAAGGACTCCCCATCCACAGCTGTTGGCCATCTCAGTGCCAGTCCCACCCGCACTGTCTGCCCACTAACCTGACCCTCCCAGACCCTCCTGGGAGTAGATCCGTGCTCTTGGGAGGCCTGACTGGGCAGTGGGGACCTCAGGTCAGGGTGAGGCCAGGGGAGCTGGAGGATGCTTGGGGCCTTCTGTGAGGTGGCTCTGAATACAGGGCAGCAGCAAATCTGAGCGTGTCTGTCCTGCCTGCCTGCCGCTAACACAGGTCCTGGTGCCCTTGGCAAGAGCAGGGTCAGGGAGGTAAAGAAGAGGCTAAAGACAGGACAGAGCACATGGTACGGTGCCACAGAGAGGAGCTTCCTCAGCTGTAGGAGGGAAGGGAGGAAAGAAGGGATAGGGCTCTTTATAGAGAAGGGAGGTGGCAGAGACTGACTTGGAGGCGCCCCTGGGTGTCCACTTCTGCGCGTCTGTCTCTCTCACTGCTGTGACCCCACTGCACACCCACATGCACGGCAAGGCTGTTGGGACTTTTCTAGGCCTCTCCCTCAGGCTGAAGGAGCCCCTACCCTGGGGCCCTCTGGGGACAACCCCAGGGGACTTGTGGCAGAGACTTGTTTGCTCCCCCACACCCCAGGAATGTGCTGTCCTTTCAGGCCTGCCTGGATTCCTGTGCAGGGAGTCAGCCGACACAGCTTGCTGTTTGTGCCCTGTGGGGACACGTTCTGCCTCCCGTCGAAGGGGTGGAGGCTGGCGGCTCGTGCCTGTGCTGCCACACCCCAGCTCCCCCAGAAACCCCAGTCTGGGCATCAGTCAAGAGGAGGACCACTTTGCCTCCGTGCCCCCGCCCGTGCTTCCTGCCCCAGGCTGCTGGAATGTGACAGGAGTCGCGGCCAGGGCATGTCCCAACAGCGGGAACACATGCTTTTGCCCGCAAGGCTTCCCTCGGCCCCTGGCTCTGTTCAGGTGGATGGATGGCAGCGGGAAGAGGTTGTTTTTAAACCCAGAAGGCCACCTGAGGTTACTGCCTCCTCGGATTGCAGCAGTGGTGGCGGCTGCCCTCCTGCTGCAGCCTGGCTCACTGCAGGGCTATGGGCAGAACTGGAGGGGCCTTGCAGGTCTCCACCCGGCCACTGGCCACTGTCATAGGTTCAGGGCAAGCTTAGTGAGGTAGGGATTTGGCTCCTGTGTGCCAGAGAAGCCCTGAACTTGGGCTTTCTGTGGCAGGGTTGCCTCCTCTCCACTGTTGACCTTTCATGTGATCCGTGTGCGTTTCAGGGCTGTCCTGTGCCTTGTTGGGTGGCTGGCAGCATCCCTCGCCTCCACCAGTAGATGCCAGTTCAGACTCTCGAGACACTTGCCAGGTGTCCCTAGGGGAAGGGGTGGGCGGAATTGCCTGGTGAGAGCCAAGGCTCTAAAGTGCTGCCCTTCCGATCTCTCCTGGCCTCACCTTTCCTCACAGCCAATCTGCTGGCTGGCGTTGTGCACAGAGGTGGCCTTTGTGCTCTGACGGAAAGACTGCCAGGAGCTGCCTTCCAGCCTCTCTTCTGCCCATCTTCTTGCATCTCTCCGAGGCCTTTCCTGGTTGAGACCCACATTCCCCAGAGCGCTGAGTTGTTTCCAGACTCTGAGAGGCCTGGCAGATGAGCAGGACAGATATGGGGGGGTGGGTTGGGGACAGGACAGAGCTGGGCCTGCGGTGAGCTCAGACATTGCTTGCACACAGACACGTATGTCTCCTCTGCAGAGGCAGGAAGCCGTGCCTCAGTTGTCTCCTGACCTCTCTGCCTGGCCCTCCCTGGGGACCCATGCAGGTCCCAGCCTGGCAGGCAGGCCCGTGGCGCTGACAGGCAGGCAGCTGGCTCCTGGTTTCCACTTTCCTCCCTTCTCTGGTTTCAGGAGTGCCTGGCTGGAGGAAGCGGAGGGGCTGTGGGATGCGGAGAGCAGAGGGCTGACTCCCGCAGGGCAGTACAGAGCGAGCTGCTGGCGCCTAGACGGTATGTCCCCAACTGTACGTCCCCACCAAGCCTGTGCCGCACGTGGTCTCTCTTGAATGGCTGGCAGGAGAGAGGGCAGGCAGGTGTCCTCTCGGCAGAGGGCAGGGAGTGCTGTGGAGCTGGGAGAGCCCACTGAGGAGCTGGGCTGGGGGAGCATCTGCCAGCCTTCACCTTTTCTCAAAGCAGATGCTCACCAGGCATTTCTCCAGAGCCCCACACTGCTCTTGGCACCTCAGGGACCTTCACAGCAGCCCTGTGGGATGGGCTGCTCCTGTCGGGTTTAATGTGGAGGAAGCACCCACTTAAAGAGCGCTTTTTCCCTTTCTGCCCCGGCGAAGGGTGCAGTGCTGCTTTGAGGCTTCTGTTCCCCTCCCAGAGCATGGTCCACTGGTCCTGGGGCCCTTCCTGTCCCACCTGCCTGTTCCCCATTGGGCCCACGCTGCAATGTCCATACTGCCCCTACCCCGAGGACCAACCCTCAAGTCCAGCCCCTTGGTGATCCCAACAGTATCCAGGACGGGCTGCCTGTGTGGCGTACATGTGTGGCCTTTGGTCATACATGTCTTCTTTGTCAGTCCAGAGGCCTCTGTGCCTCTTCTCTGAGCCTCTTCCTCCCTGGCTTTCCTCAGCAGGTGGAGGAGCCCACACCTCCCAAAATGACCAGTGCGGCCCCTGCCAAGAAGCCCTACCGCAAGGCCCCGCCGGAGCACCGGGAGTTGCGGCTGGAGGGTCCTGGGTCCCAGCTTGAGCAGGAGGTCAGCAGGACTGATGGCAAAGACAGGCCCTGTGGCGAGTGTCGACCTATCTTCCCCTACCCGAGCTCTATGGCCCCTGAGTGGGGCTGGGATGTGGTACTGCAGGCACAGCCTGGGGCCCTAACTGCAGCCATGCTGGTGGGGGCACCAAGGGCTCAGGGAGGCTGGATGTCAGCTCTGTGGAAATGACCCTGTATGGCATTGCTCTCCCTGCAGGATGGGCCAACCTGCTGGAGGCTGGGCTTGGGTCCCTGCAGTCAAGTGGTGGCTCCTTTGGAGGCGCTAAGGACACAGTGCCCCAGCTGTTTCCCACTGGCACAGCTGCTCTGCCTTGTCTGCAGGAAGTGCGTGCTTCCTCAGCCATGCCGTCGGCTCATGTGTGTTCCCTGCTGGGACTGTCTAGGATCCAGGCTGTTTCTAGGAGGCCTGCAATCACAGCAGACTCCTGTGCGCTCTCCTCCCTCGCCAGGTCCCGTGGCGGTCCCACCCTGTTACAGCCCATGAAGCATTTAAAGGACCCGGAAGGCAGTCCTTGGTTGAGCATGTCATAGCCCACTTGGGACAGATTCAGGCCAGAGAACCTTAGATAAAAATGCCAGCTATTGCTGGATCTGGTGATGTAGACCTGTAACCCCAGCAGTCTGGGAGGCTGAAGCAAGAGGATCATAAGTTCAAGCTCAGCCTAGGCAGATACTGTCTCAAAACAAAATCAACAACAAAAATGGGCCAGGGATGAAGCCCAGTGTGTAGGTGCTAGGTTCAACTTCCAATATGGAAAAAAAAAGCCAGCCTTGTGCTACTTCCTATCTAGTGGGCATTACCCTAGTTTTCTAGATGGAGGGATCCAGGCTCAGTGAGGCTCTGTGGACCAGCATGTGGTGGACAGGGTCAGATCCAGTTGTTGGGAACTCCTGAGTCCTTGGTCTGGGTCACCTTCGTTCCTGCCCGTGAGTGCAGTTCTGAAGCAGCAGGTCCATTTGGAGCAGACCCTTGACGTTCCCCTCCTGCTGCAGCTGCCGGCTCTGCCTATGGCTCGTCATGCTCTGGGGTTTGGCCCCTGACCACTGTGGGGGCTTGGAGAGGATGGGCTGGAGTTAAAAGCAGCACAAGATGCTTTACTGCTCTCAGTCGGGATTAGCCCAGAGGCCCCCTGCACCCCTGCGCCCATACACAGAGCCTCCAAGGTCCTAGGAGGGCTCTGCCGGAGCTCAGGACTCATAGCCTGACCTGACATCACTTCCCTGGAGGTCCCTGCCGTGTAGTGTGGAGGCTGGGCCCAGGAGGAGCCCCATGGACAGCTAGGGGATGTCTTTGAAGGGGGTGGCATGGTACCAGGACCCACCTGAAAATGGCTTTAGGGGTGAGGATGAAGGTTGGCATGGGAGAGGGCAATTACTGGGTGGCACCCTTGTGTGCAGAGCTTCAGAAGGGCCCTGCCAGGGCTCCATGGAGGGTAGGCTGCCCCGCAGTCCAGGATCCAGAGCTGAGCCTCAGGCTTCTGTTCTCTTCTGCCCAGGAGCCCCTGACGGACGCAGAGAGGATGAAGTAAGTTGGCTGCCTGCACCGCTGCACTATCCTGTGTCCCCTTAGCTCCCAGCAAGGCTGTTAGTACAGTCGGGCTTTGCCCTGGCTTAAATAGAAGTCAGAGTTGGGTTGGGGTTTCTCAGGGACTCTGGAAGGCGGCTTGACATTGTGGATACTCCTTTTCTGGGGGTTTTATCGTTCTGGAGGCCCTGAGAGGCCCTGGAGCGAGGAGGTGGATAGTTGGGAGGGGCCTGCTCTTGCCAAGGAGCTCCTGTGCCAGCTGCCTCCCTGTGACAGCCCCACGAGGCCCCAGGAGAGGAGGGTGGGGCTGAGCCGGATTTCCAAGGGATTAATAATGGAGAAGCTGATTGTGCAGGGGAAACGAGAGCCAGGGGCTTGGGGGCCGGCTGGCTTAGGCAGTAACCAGAGAGGCTGGAAGCTGCCCCCCGCCCCCCCAGTTCTGCCCTGTTGCTCTGTGTCCCCTGCCTCCCCCATTCGTCATCAAGCTGTGCTCTTGGGCCTGTGGCACGTGCTGTCCTAGACCCAGGCCGAGGCCCTAAGACTCCCCCTGCCCCCGCTGCCTGGCTCTTCTCTCTGATGCCCTCTCTGCACCCCCACCTGCAGACTTTTGCAGCAGGAGAATGAAGAGCTTCGCCGGCGCCTGGTCTCGGCCACCCGCCGCACTGAGGCCCTGGAGCGGGAGCTGGAAATTGGGCAAGACTGCCTGGAGCTGGAGCTCGGCCAGAGTCGCGAGGAGCTGGACAAGTTTAAGGACAAGTTCCGCAGGTATGGGAAGCGGGGCCAGGCCCACACTTGAGCATCTCCCCGTGCGCGGGTTAGCTGGAAGAGGCCTGGGCGTGACCATGTGCTGATTAGAACATGGAAGTTGTGACTGGAGAGGGCACTGCCCGGGAGCCTGCGGGAAGAGCAGGTCTGGACCCAGGGTCTCCGTGTCCCTCCACAGGCTGCAGAACAGCTACACGGCCTCCCAGCGGACCAACCAGGAGCTGGAGGACAAGCTGCACACATTGGTACTGTGGCGCCAGGGCGGGTAGTTGGCCTGGCACTGTGCTGCGGGACAGGGGCCAGGACTTCCCTTTGGGGAGCCACTCTGGCCTGGGGCCTGGGGTAGGAGAGGGGCATGGGGGGGCTCGCAGTGTGCTGTGTGAGGCGGGACCGTCGTGATGCTCATACTGTTTCTCTTCTCTCCTCGTCTCCCCCTCATGCTGCCACCGTTGCTGCCGCCCTCTCCTCTCAGGCCTCTCTTAGCCACAGCTGGATTTTTGCAGTTGCGTCTGAGTTTGTGTTTCCTCCCTCGTGCTGGCCTCCTCAGGACCTCGGGGCCCTGGCCCTCCTCCTCTGCCCCTTGAGAGCCCCTGGCCTGTCCTTTCCCCACACAAGGCCCGATCAGTAGTCAGGACCAGGGCTCCTACCCCGATGTCACCCTGCACACCGAATGCTCAGCTGCAGGGGCAGTGGGCCCAGGCTGCACTCCACGGGCCAGGATCAGAGGCGACTTTGGAGCCTACAGCCTCCAACCAGATCATCCCGAGTGCCCCACTTGTGCCCCACTTGTGCCCCGTTGCTCCCTCTTTCCTCATCCTGGCATGGCTGAGAACAAACAGCTGCGCACAGCTTCAGCACTGAGTTTCTGCCTCTGGGTCCCAGCAGCCTTCCTCGGTGCTCAGAGCCCCTGAAATTCATGGCCATAGACAGGTCTAGGCTGTTTCTCTCCTGGTCCTCGCCATGGCTGGCCAGCAGAGCAGGAGCAGTGCCCAGTCTCCTTCTGTCTGTCCGTCACTTGTCTGCTCTGTTGCCTTGGCTGCCCTGGCACCTGTGCCTCGTGTCTCTGGGCTGGTGGTCAGGTGGGGTGGGTGGGGGAAGGGCTGGCTGAGCTGGGCTTGATCTACCACTCATCTATGCCCCAGATCCAGAAGGCTGAGATGGACAGGAAGACTCTGGACTGGGAGATCGTGGAGCTGACCAACAAGCTGCTGGATGCCAGAAACACCATCAACAGGCTGGAGGAGCTCAATGTAGGTCACCTGCTCTTTGTGGCCTCCCTGCCCCCACCCCTGTGGTGGGCTGGCCGCAGGGAGGGTGCAGCTGGCCTGCTCTGAGGTCGCTCTGTGTGCAGGAGCGGTACCGGCTGGACTGCAACCTGGCGGTGCAGCTTCTCAAGTGCAACAAGTCCCACTTCCGCAGCCACAAATTCGCCGATGTGAGTACAGTGCCCCCTGCCAGCGCTGGCCGGCATGGCCTCTCAGTCCTGTGCCCTAACTGTCCCTGGCTCTGTCTGGAGCTTTCAGCCTCTCCTGCGCTCAGCCCTCCTGCCTCTACCCTGCCCTCCTACCTCGACCCTGCCCTGCAGCCAGGCTGTCCCTGTGCAGGGGGCTCGCCCTGCTGGCGTTTCTGTGATAGAGACTCAGCTTGAGCCTACATGGGAAGGAGGAGTGGCCAGAGTCTTTGGCTCCTGCTACCCCGAGGGGCAACCCTAGACCCCAGAACTACAGGCCACAGTCAGGCGGGTTTGGGCAGAAGACACACGGAGGTGGGGGAGGTAGACGCTCCAGAGCACACAGCCTGGGTAGCAGGTCTGGGTTTGAATCTCGGCTGTATTCATCAAAAGCAGCAGGTTGTTTTCCACCGCCGAGTTTGTATGTCTGTGAAATGCGGTCACAAGGGAGAAAGCATGTGTAGAGCACATGGCAGGGCTGTGCCAAGGAGCCATTGATTTTGCCGTGGCTCAGCTGTCCTCAGGTGAGACTGTTCATGCCCTCTTTTTTCTCTCAGCTGCCCTGTGAGCTGCAGGACATGGTTCGGAAACACCTGCACAGCAGCTCTGAGGCTGCCAGCCTTGGTCCCACTCCCAGCCCAGCACCAGGGGCTGTGGTGCCCACCTCGGTCATTGCCCGTGTGCTGGAGAAGCCAGAGTCCCTGCTGCTCAACTCTGCACAGTCAGGCAGTGCTGGGCGGCCCTTGGCTGAGGATGTCTTTGTGCACGTGGACATGAGTGGGGGTGTCCCAGGGGACACAGCCAGTCCCCCAGCCCCCAGCAGTCCTACCCCCCAGACCAATGGCGAGTGCCACTCTCTGGGTACTGTGGGGGGCTCCCCAGAGGAGGAGCAGTCCCTGCCAGCCTTTGAGAAGCTGAGCCCCTACCCTACCCCATCTCTGCCTCACGCACTGTACCCTGGCCGCAAGGTGATAGAGTTCTCGGAGGATAAGGTCCGCATCCCCCGCAACAGCCCATTGCCCAACTGTACCTACGCCACGCGCCAGGCCATTTCCTTGAGCCTAGTGGAGGAGAGTGGTGAGCAGGCCCACCCTAGCCCGGGGCCCAGCAACCCTGCCTCAGCTCAGGTCTCCCCGCACCACCAGCCTGCCCCTGCCGCCCCTGTGCCCAGCAACCCCGCCAGCTCCGCTAGCTCTGAAGAAGACCTGTTGGCCAGCTGGCAGCGGGCATTTGTGGACCGCACTCCGCCACCTGCCGCTGTGATCCAGCGCACGGCCTTTGGGCGGGATGCCCTCCCTGAGCTGCAGCGCCACTTTGCCCTTAGCCCTGCTGACCAAGATGAAGTGATTCTGGCACCTTCTGCCCCACCTGATGAGAGTGGGCTCTTGCTACCAACAGAACCTAACCCAGGCTCCCCTGGGGAGGAGGAAGAGGAAATACTGAACCTACCTGTCAGCCCTGAGGAAGAGCGCCAGAGCCTGCTGCATGGGAACAGGGGTGCAGAGGAGGGGCCTGGCGCTTTGCACACTGAGGGCAGGGCCTGGCCACTTGCTGGCTCCAGCCGCCCACAGCGCAGCCCCAAAAGGATGGGGGTACACCACCTGCATCGCAAGGACAGCCTAACCCAGGCCCAGGAACAGGGCACCCTGCTCAGCTAGGCCACCAAGGACAGCCTGGCCCTGGTCTGGTAGCAGGCAGTCCAGGCCTAGGCCTGGACTCTTACCTCTGACTTGCACAGCTTTGTTTCCTGTGTGAGTGACAGGCTCTGCCAGACCTTTTGGTTTCATTGACAATGGCACCAGCTTGCCTCCTTCATGACCTTGTCCTTGTCTTGGAGTGTTTATTCTCCAGAGTAACATGCAGGTGGCCTCAGGCCGTTCCCTCCATCCCCAGCCCAGGTCGGGCTGTCCTGGGGCACTGAGGGGCTCATCAGTGTTCATCCCAACCTCCCTTCATGTTCCTGGGCTTGGTGGTTTGGGGTATCACTGGGATTAACCTCTGGTTTGTTTTCCTCTGCTTCCCTCTGCACGAGCCGTTGCCCTCCCAGTGCCTGGCCCAGCTACCCTGCAATGTAGAATTGAGACTCAGGGCTCCCCTTGCTGCTCCTACCCCCAGTAGGGGAGTATGGACTTCAGAGGCCTCAGGCTGGGCTCTGGGTGAAGCCCAGCTCCTCCCAACCTTGGCTCTTAGACTGTTACTCCCAGCTTTGGGAAATTTTCACATTGATGACTATTTTAAAATAAAACTATTTTACTGGTATGCCCTCACTTGTCTTAATGACCTTTCCTCTTCCCTTTTTTTTTTCGTCTTTTTGAGACAGGGTGTCGCTATGTAGTTCAGGCTGACCTTGAGCTCACTTTGTAGCTCAGGCCAGTCTTGAACTCGCAATACTCCTCCAGCCTCAGCCTCCTGAGTGCTGGGATTACAGGCGTGCCCTGGTCCTAGTGTTTTCCTGGTCTTCACCAGTGACCCATCCCCCTCCCATTCTGCCTGGGGCTTCCCTGGCCACAGAGCCTCCAACCCTGGAGTGGGCCCTCAGGTAGCCTCTGCAGTGTGCAGGTCTCTCTTCAGCCCAGTGGTGGAAGTAAGTTCCTCACTGTAGTCAGGTTTGTGTGAGATGTAACCCCAGGGCCTTAGGTCGTAGACCTGGGCCAGGCCTTCTGGAGGCGCAGGGGAACTCGGGCTGTGGGGTGATCCTGCCCCCTAGTGGTGCGTAATGGCAGTTCGGGTTCCTCCCCCAGCTACCCCTAGTAAGCACAGCCTCACACCAAGTTGTAGATTTTGTAAAATCTGTTCCGAGCCAGCGGGTTGCAGCCAGAGCTGCCGACAAGTCCAGAGGGTTGCCCTGGGCTCCAGTGCCTCCAAGGCTGTTGTCAGCCACAGCTTCCAGAGCTTCCCACACTACCAGGAGCTGCCAGAGCCCCGGGGCTACCCCCTCCCAAGTCACAGAGCCTGTCCCTGCCATCCAGGGAAGGAGCTAGGTAGGGACAGAGAAAAACATGTAATGACACGCAGAAACCCAAGTGGAGAGTCACATCTCGGTCTCAGCCAGCAAACTGTCCCCCAGTCCTGACGTCATTAGCACCATCTGGGAACTGGCATCTGCAGAAGGGTAGAGGGTGTTGTCAGCATGTGTTTGCCTCCATGGGGACACAGGTGAGAGCTGGCCCATTCCCCACCCACCTTCCCTGTCCTGGATCCTCTACACCTGGCTCCAACCAATCCTCTGGTTCTTACCGCCGGGGCACATCCAGGAGCTGCTGCTCCTCGCGTGGGCAGCAGGCTCCTTCCCTCGTTCCCATTCCTGGGTGTCACCACTCCCTCCAGCCACCTCTTCCTCTTCCTCGCCCTCAGAGAGAAGGTCACAGATCTGCTGCTGCAGCTCGGGGCTGATGCTGTTCTCGGCCAACACCAGGCTCCGCAAGGCTGTTGGGTAATTTTCCACCATGTCCAACAGGGTCTGTGGAAGGGTGGAAAAGATGAACCCACGTAATTGTGGCAGGTCCTTGGACCCCAGCTGCTCCTGTCCATCCCATGCCCTCCTTGTCCCAGGCATCATGACCTCACCTGAGCTGACTGGTTGGTGAGCCCTGTGCCCTCCAAGTCTAGGACTTCTAGGGTACGGCTGGAGGCCACAGCCACAGCCAGCATCCCTGCTACGTGGTCACCTGGGGAGACAGCGCACGCACACTCTGACCTGAGTTCGTGCCCCGTTAGCCCCATCTCCCGCTCAGCCTCCCATCACCCTAACCACCTTTGGCTCCACCCCTGGCTCCTCAGGAGACCTTGGCTGTTGGTAGGTGGCAGGGACGGGACTGGAACTGGGGTGCTGGCTGGTGCTCTGACCTGCCTGATGGTCACCTACGGGTCCACACAGGACAGCTCTCCTCCTGTCCCTGCCACCTCACTCCTCTTCCCTCCCCAGTGTGGGGTTCCCAGGGCAATGGGGTCCCCAGGTTCTTGGGCAGGTGGGTGGGGCATGAGCCTCACCCAGGGGGTTGTAGTCCAGATTGAGAACTCGGACCTGGGAGCTGTGGGCCACAGCGATGGCCAGACGGCTCCAGCCCTTGGGGGTGATGCCAGGGTTGGCGCTCAGTGTCAGCTCCTTCAGGCCTAGGCAGAAGCACAATAAGAAACCAGACAGGGAGGGTTCAGGCGTACTCCAGCCCTTCCCTAACCTGTGTCTCTGGGGCGTCATCAGTGGCTGGGAGCCACCCCACCCCATCCCACCCACAGAGCCCCAGAGCCTCTGAGGACCCTGAATCTCCACCTGGTTCTATCCCCAGCCTCCCTCTCCTGGATGTTCTTGTCCCTGCCCAGGAGGGACTCTGCACTTAGCTTCCACCCGGGCCACCCCAACCAATGCCCTACTCACCAGACTTGGCCCCGTCTGGCGGGAGGAGGCCACAGATGAGGTTGATGGCTTCGTCACCCAGCATGCAGTCCCCCAGGTCCAGAGCCACGAGGGCGGGGTGGAGGGCCAGGGCTGGGTTCAGCAGGGCCAGCCCAGCATCTGTCAGCGGGCTCCCATGCAGGCTGTGGGGAGGCAGGGGGGCAGTTACTCAACGCCCAGCCTTCCAGTGGAAAAGAGGTGCCTCCCTTGAGAGGCCCCAGAGGAGGAGGGATGAACACTCTGGATTCTTAAGAATACTGAAGAAGGGGAATCTTTTTTTCTGGGACAAGGACTGGGATCCAGGGTATTGCAGAAGGCGGCAGAGAAGGGGCGTGCTGGTGGTGCCCTGGAATTTTCCAGTGGGCACAATGGTAGGGACAGGGCTCTAGTACCTGGGGTGGGGGCGGGGTTCCTTTTTGAGAACGGAGGTGCAGCCCTGGCAAAGTAAAGCAGGGTGATAAGATGGGAAAGGCGGACAGGCCCTGCCAGGAAGGGGTGGCCGCCACCTCGTGAGACCGTAGGAAGCCCAGAAACCAGACAAGCCTTGGAGGGTGTGGTGGAGACGCGGGTAAGGGTGCAAGGTCAGTCGGGCGGGAGACAAACTGGAAGGTGAGGAGGGCCAGGAAGTGGCAGGAGAGCGCGCGGAGGGCGCAGCGCCTGGGACCCTTTGGCGAGGGGCGCACTCACAAGAGGGACTGGATGGAGCGGTTGGTCCTCAGCGCCTC
The DNA here is from genome assembly GCF_000276665.1 of Chinchilla lanigera. NCBI lineage: Eukaryota > Metazoa > Chordata > Mammalia > Rodentia > Chinchillidae > Chinchilla > Chinchilla lanigera. Next base: position 9,339,881 of record NW_004955437.1, read on the forward strand.
CGCCAGCTGTTTGATGCGGCTGGGGCTGGACACGACGCCCAGGTTAAGGTTGAGCTGCGCCAGGGATGTGGCCCCGGCTAGGGCCCGGCAGATGCGGCCGAAGTCGCGGTCACAGAGGCGGCAGCCGCGCAGGGACAGCAGGCGCACGGCGTTGTCACGCAGGCCGCGGCAGATGTCCCGCACCTCGGCGCCTGACAGCGGCTCCCCCGAAATCTGGATGGAGCTGGGCAGCATCGTACCCGGGGCTGGGCCACAAGGGCCGGGGCGGGGGCGGAGCGGGCCGGGGAAGAACGCCGGGATCCCGCGCGGGACGATGCGGGACGCTGAGGGCGCTGGCCGGGACGCGCGATGGGGCCGGCGAGCGCTGCCACGCGCTTGTCGTCGTAGTCTCTCGCAGTTCCGGAGGCAGCGGCCCAGGGGCGGCGGCTCGGGTCCGGCCCCTGCTCAGAGGCCACACTGGCCCCGCTCTCCGTCCCGGCTCCGCCG
>NW_004955437.1:9340466-9373583 GCF_000276665.1 Chinchilla lanigera
CGGTGCGCGTCTCGCGGGGACAGCCCAAGGCGGGCGGCGCGCGGCGCGCGGCTGCTCAGCTTCAGCTCCTGCGCCGGAGCAGGCGGCGGGTTTCCATAGCAACGGGCCGCGTCACCGGCGTTCGCCCCGCCCCTCCCAGCCTGGCCACGCGGCCCTAGAGGCTATGCGCACTACGGGGCGCCGAGCGGAGGGTTGCTCTTCTCAGGACCGTGCCGAACCGGACAGTGGAAAGACAGGGCTGGGGCCTAGGACGGGCGGGACCGAGACGGCGCGACGGGGACCGCAGCGCGTGAAGGGGGCGTGTGTGATACTAGGCCGGCTCTGCTGCCCATTCCCCGCCATCTCCAGCGCTTAAGACTCACCCACCCCTACAGCGTGTCCCTCTTGGGGTTGCAGGTCCCGGGCCCTTTAATCTGCGCTGCCGTCGCCCCGCCCCGCCCTACCCGTGACGCAAGGCGCCGCGTACGTGGGGATTCCGCCTGTGCTTCCCCAGCGGGCGCCTTGGCGGCTGCAGAGTCTGCACACCCTTCAGGGAGACTGCAGGCCTGGGTGCCGTGGGTGGTGTCCTGCAGGTGCCTTTAACGTCTGAAAATGAAAGTGAGCCAGGAACAGCGACAGTGTCTGGGTGGCAGCGAGGGCCTGTAAGGGAGGGGGCCCAGCACCCTGACGACTGTAGTGGGAGCGCTCTGGGCAACACAGGGAAAATGAAAGGCCCCCGGCTGTCGGTCCCTTTAGTGGGAAGTAAAGATGCTGCTGACTCAGGTTTAGCAGTGGCAGGTTGTTTTGAAAAACTAAATACTAGGCTGGGGGTGTGGCTCAGTGGTACAGCACTTATTTGCCTGGCAAGCACAAGGCCGTGGGCTCCAACCCCACCAGCACCCCACCTCAATACACGCACACCCCCAAAGCCCTATTTCCTCTACAGCCATCTGATTTTTATGGACCGTGGGCCTTTTGCACTGAACTACATTTCTTTTTTTGTTAAATTTTTTGATAAGTTGCCCAGGTTGAGCTTGAACTTGCAATACTCTGCCTCGGCCTCTGAGTGCTGGCTTTTTAGGTAGAGGCCACTAGGCCTGCCCTGAATTTTCAATCACCTTAAGTGGAACAGACTGAAGGGGTAGTGGGTGGTGCAATGTGAGGGTATTCTTGAAAGAAGAGGACAGAAAGAGAAAACCGATTCGATGGGAGCAGGCCCACGAAGGGCAGGGCAAAGTCAAGTTGGTTTCAGCTGTGAGCTCCATGGTAGTTTGCTCTGTGATGGCCCAGCTGCATCAGGTCCTTGTACTGCGTGGGGTTCAAACTGGAAATTTCTGTCCAATCCGTACTGAAAGTGCAGGCAGCAGAGATTCATATTGTGTGCACTCTTCCTCAGGCCTGCCCTCTACTCCAGGGTTCACAGGTGCTCTGCCCTTGGGCAGGTTCCACAAAGTCACTGCCATCTAAGTGGTCTGGCCTCTCCCACCTTCACCTTGCCCAAGTGAGGGGATAAAGAAGAGACGTGGCACATTAACCCTGTGTGTACAAGAGGCAGGGTGCCAGGGAGAACACTGGAACAGGAGCTGCAGTTCCAGACTCAAGCAGTGTTTTAATTATCGAGTCTATAATTAGCAACATGGGGGGCGTGTTCAGGGTGCTGACCCACTTTCGGCACAGGCTCCAGAGCCTGGCAATCCTAGCCAGGAGTTCCCAGCCTTGTGCCTTTCAGCAGCCTGGAAAGGTGTCACGGAGGCACCTAAGTAGGTACAGCTCAGAGATGGCTGCAGACCCCAGCCAAGAGACACAGTCCTGTCCTTTAATCTTCTGCTCCAAAACTGGGGCAGTAAAGATTTCATGGATTTCAGACGGTCAGTGCGACTGCAGAGACACCACAAGAGCCTTGGCTGTGGCATTGAGCATGGTGGCAGGAAGCCTGGCAGCAGGCAGCACACCGGGGACGTCCCTGGGGACTCTCTGCATAGGTGGGATGTTGGGGCCCTCCAGCGTGTCCAGGATCCCTGCAAGGAGGGATGCAAGAAGCGGGAGATGAATGAGCACAGCTCCTGACCTGGGCAACCCTCTGACTGGCCCACACGGCCCTCACACCACTTACCTTCTACCACCTTGTGGTAGGCAAAGTGCAGATACAGCAGGAAGAGCATGTGTAGGGCGGCCAGGGTGCCACACAGGAGCAGCCTCTGGGTGGGGCCCACGGTCCGAGACACCAGCACTGCCACCTAGGACCACGGGATGCAGCTCAGAGGGCCCCGAGTCAGAGGGGTGGGGTACAACTGACCCCACCAAGAGAGAACAGCCTGTGGCCCCGGCCTCCGCTTAAAGCCTCAGCAGGTACCGAGCTTGGGCTCCCCGTGGGAGGACAGTGCCCACTTACCATGCGCAGGGTGGACAGCCCCCCCACCAGCAGCCAGAAGAGGTAGAAGAGGGCGTGGAGGTGGATGTTGTAGGTGATGAACAGGACAATGCAGTGCCCGAAGAGACCATAGCCCTGGGAGAAGGGTGGCAGAGAGGAAAATCACTGGGCTGTGCCAGCACGCCCCTCACCCAGCCCCCGGGAAATACATGGCCACTGGCTGCTCCTCCCACCCTAGGCCCAGGGGCCCTCGGACAGAGGCAGGCCTGCCTCCTTACCAGAAGCGCCAACATCTGGAGCATAGTGATCTGGGCGTTACACAGGTAGGCGAGGAAGTAAATGAAGGATGAAACGCCCAGCCAGTAGCCAAAGCAGGTGCCAATGGCTGTGCCCATCAGGGTGCCCTCCCGCTGTGGGGTGAAGGCTCTGTTAGTCCAGGGAGGCCTCAATCCCAGCCTCACTTGCCAAGGGCTTTCTGCAAGAGCTGCCTGTCTCACTCTACCATCGTGTCTTCGGGCAGCTTTCGACCTACTTCAGCCACCCCCCATCCTCTGGCCTGCTTACGATAATGGTGTCAGACGTCTTCATCCCATGCAGAAGGATGGCAACCAGCGTGAAGACCAGCATGAGAGGGCCGTACAGCTCCCCTGCAATTTTCTGTCAAAATACCAACTCCTTCAGGCCGGAGGGTATGATGCTTTTTTCCACCTTCCCAGGCTTGGCTTGGTGCCCCCGCCCCCACAGCCACCCCCTAGTCACCTGGGGGAAGTTGACCATCTTGATGGGGATCATGGACTCCAGTAGCCTGGGAGAGGAGAGGAGAGATGAGAGCAGAGGTAGCACTGGGTCAGGAGGCTCTGGAGGAGGACTGACCCTAGTCATCTGTCTAGCTCCAGGGAACAGACATGCTGGGGGACAGGGGGAGAAAAGGGTTGTAAAGATGCAGGGAAGGATGACAGTGCTCAACTGGGGCAGCAGCTATTTGGGGAACTCAGAGAAGCCTGCTGAGCATTGGGAGGAGGCCTGGCCATTACCTATCTGACTTGATCTCCCTTCAAGACAGGCAGACGTCAGCAGAGGGTCCCAGAACTCAGTTGGGATGCAGTCTTAGGAAAGGTTTAGAAGGAAAGATCCCTTCCTAAGTAACTGGCCTGGGTTTTCAGCTAGTTATTACTTTCTCTCAGAAGCCAGCTCTGTCCCAGCAGCCTGCTTAGGCTCAGGTGTCCCTTGTGTGTGCCCTGTCCCATGAGTTCTTTAGTGTAACTGCACTCAATAGCAAGGCTCCCATCTATCTTCACCACTGAATCAAGCACCATGAACAGTGCACCTGGCTCTGGGTATTTGATTAAAACTGGTTAAAGGATGAACAAAGAACCAAGCTAAGGTTAAGGCCCCCACACTTCTGCCCTTGGCACTACTGGAGAATGAATGCAGGGCCTCCCAAAGGCTAGGCAAGTGCTCTATACCACTGGGCTATGTCTCCGCCTCTTTTGAGACAAGGTCTCACTAAGTTGCCTGGACAGGTTTTGAACTTGTGGTGTTCCTGGCCTCGGCCTCACATGCAGCTGGGACTACAGGTGTGGACTACAACACTCAGCTAAATCCACCTTTTGAGAAGCCAGTCCATAACTATGCCCCAACATGCTGGTTCTGAGATTATTCTGGTACCAGGAATGCAAACATAAAGAGGGCAGAGCCTGCTTTTGAGGGGCTGCTGGTCTACAGGGAGATAGACACAGTGATAAGACCACACTGAGTGTTAAAGTGCCATCTGCTGGAGGAAAGGGCAGAGTTCCACATAGCAGCCCTGGGTGAGAACAAATGGGGTGGGCTGAGGAATGCAGAACAAAGGAAGTGCCTTGTGAGCTAGTTTTGTTTTGGAGACAGGATCTTGCCATGCAGCCCAGGGTGGCCTTGAATTTATAATCCTCTTGCCTTGGCCTCCCAGGTGCTGGGATTACAGGTGAGGGCCACCACGCCTGGCCTGAACTAGGTTTTGTGAGAGGTGCAGCAGTGTGCGGGGTGCAAAGAGGAGGAAGGCAATGTGTCACTGCCATGTTGTGCTCAATGTTGGTGCAGGAAGGACAGTGCTAGGTCAGGAAGAGGGGAGCCCACCCGAGTGGGGGCTCAGTATCTAGTCTGGAGCAGCACAGCCTGGATGAAGCACTAGGTGTCAGGAGGGAAGCTTCTGGCAGGAGAAGGATCCTCACCTGCTTCGCACCTGGGCAGGCTCCACATCAAAATAGGGTCTCAGGATGTCGATGTTGGCATATAAACTGAAGGCTCTGGATGCTTGTCTCTTTCCTGCCTGCCACATCTGAAGGGAGATGGGGACAGGAATTATGAGACTTTTGGTTCCAGCCCCTGCTGCCTGTTTTCTGTTGGACTTCTACGTGGTTCTAACTGGACAGCCTGGGGTGAACAGCACCAGTGTGGCCTAGGGCCACTTTCCCATGTGCCAAGGGTTCAGCCTTGCTTACCTGATCAGCCACCTGCCGGCTCAGCTGTCCCTTGAAGCCTTTCATGCCCAGGAACTCCCCGTCCTCCTCCTCTGCAGCAGCCGCATCAGCATCCACCTCTTCCTCGCGGAGGCGCTGATGCAGCTCACCCATGTCCTCGAAGCTGGAGCCTGAGGTGTCGTCCATGTTCTCCATGTCAATCACAGCTGAGCCCCCGCCCTGTGGAGACAATGGCTCCTAGACTGCCTTTCTGTTGTAGCCATTAAATCTGACCATCCCAGGACTTAGGGCTTGTTCCTGCACTGCAGAGGACATAGCTTGGAATCACGACGGATCACACCCCCTCTTTCCCCTCGTTTACTCTCGGACCCCTTGGCTGCCGGCTCTAGGACTCTTGCAGGCAGGAAACTTGCTGCTTGTCTTCATATACGTCTGCTTCTTTCCTGGTCAGACGCTCAGCGGGCTGCAGAAGCGCCCATTTCTTTTGTCTTTCCCAAGCCCCGGACAAGACCATATCCACAGTGCCAGTGGAGCCCAGTCCCTGCCCCACACCACGACCGCCCCCGACCGACTTCCTAACTTGTCCCGAAGGTGTGACGCTTTTCTCCGCCCCTCCCGCAGGTCCGGAGCCCGCGGTACTCCGGCTGGAGCATAATCCTGCCCCGACTCAGTGGGCACTAGGGCCCCTGAGTCGTGTAAGGGCACCTGGAAGACAACTCCAGGGGAAGGGCAGTGGACGACACTTTAGGGCGGCTTTGGCCCCGGGGCTGCTGACAGCCGGAGCTCTGGGGCCATACCTGGATGTTTTCTTCGAACCCTCCCCATTCTGGGCCAGCCCCGCTTCGGGCCCCGCCGGCCGGCGCGGCTGGAGTTGCCATGTCCCTCGAGGGCTCCCGTCGCTGAAGCTCGCTCGAGCCCCGTGCGACTGGGAGATGCGGGCGAGGGTGGGCCGGAGCCAAAGACGGTGCCCAGGGGAGGACAGATAGTATCTACCGGACCTCTACACGGAGAACCCGGATGTTTGGCCAGGACCGACTTCCGGAAGCTGCGGACGTGGAGGGGGCGGGCGGGACTAAGCATCGCGATATTTCCGGCGCGAGGGGGCGGAGCGTTGCTACGGATACGAAAGCAGGCTGCTGGGAAAAAAGCGCCGGAGTGAGGACCAGGTCTCGTGGAGTGGTTGAAGATGGCGGCGTCGCGGGCGGTGGAGGAGATGCGGAACCGCGTGGTTCTGGGGGAGTTCGGGGTTCGCAACGTAAGGGCCTCACGCCTGGCGCTCGGGAGGAAGACTGAGACAGGAACAGGGTTTGTTGGGCTAGGATCAGAATGGGGATGCGCTGGGCCCTACTGCCCCTTGGTGGACAGGTTCCTGTCTTTGCCCTAGGTTCATACCACGGACTTTCCCGGGAACTATTCGGGTTACGACGATGCCTGGGACCAGGACCGCTTCGAGAAGGTGGGTGCGGCCGGAGGTGTCCGGAGAGGGTTTGGGGCCCGACAGAATGATCCGAGCAGCATGTGCCTCAGATGTTCCTAGGGTTGTCCCGGTAAAATTAAACGTTTATTGAGCCTTATTCTAGGCGCTCCATGGAGAGGCCAAGTTAGACAGTTGCTGCTCTGTTCTATAAAACAATTTTTGGGGTGTAGCATGCGTAAAGCAATGATTGCTGTATAGTGTGGCAAAGGCAGTTGATAGGGATCTGGACGGGGTCGTGGAGTGGGGCGGTCATCCTGCAGAGGCTCGCAGTTTAGACAGGCTGACAGTAGAGGTATGTAAAATTTCATGGAGATGACATCTGGATGGAGCTTTGAACGGTGAGTAAAATTTGAGAGCAGTGAGGAGAGACTACGAACAGCGAGCTGGGTGAGGTGTCCCCAGTGTGTGTCCCAGCAGCTCGCTGTCGCCGGGATGTTGGGGGCCAGCATGAGTGGTCACAAGATCGTGCGTCTTGGGCCCTGCAGGTCACAGGGAGCTTTAGCAGAGTTCTTAAGGGGCACGACCCCATTGCAGCCTTGATGGCTAGGAGGCAGTGGGTTTGAGGAGGATCATACCTGACAAGGCAGATCTGCTAGGTTATATACCGTGCTGGGATTGAAGGACTGAACTGAGACTATGGTGGCAAGGGATGGCACCCAGTAAATTTTCAATTGCTTTGGTAAGGGCTGAGGCCGAGCTTGTAAAATGGCTTGGGGATCTGCTGTGATGGATGATGTTGCCATTTACCAATAAGGGGAAGTGGATCAGGCAACAGGGATGATGGTGTAATTTCCTGTCTAGTAGGCTATTAGATTGAAAGATGTGAAGTGAGAAAATTTTTTGGGTTGCCAGTAGAAGGAGTGTGGTTGAGGGAAACAACCAGAATGTAGGACAAAGTTAACATTTAGGGGGTGGCGGAGTATAGTAAATTTAGGACTCAGAGAAGGAGTGGTCCTCAGAAAGGAAGGTAGCCAGGAGTGGTGGTGCATGCCTGTAATCCCAGCACTCGGGAGGATCGTTGTGAGTTTGAGACCAGCCTGGGCTACAAAGTGAGTGAAGGCCAGCCTAAACTGCCTAGTGAGACCCTGTCTCAAAAAGACAAAGAAAAAAAAGAAAAAAAGAGAAACAAAGGTAATAATTGTTTGGAAAAGAAGAGATTTTTGCTGGGTGTAGCTGTGCCAGCCAGAGTTTAAGGCCAGCCTGGGCTATGTAGTGAGTTAAGACCAAACTGAACTATATGGTGAGACCCTGTTTAAGAAAACAAAGGAAGCCGCCAGGCATGGTGGCACATGCCTGTAATCCCAGCACTCAGACGGCTGAGGTAGGAGGATCCTTGAGAATTAGAGAGCAGTGTGGGCTACAAAGTGAGCTCAAGGCCGGCCTGAACTGCGTAGTGAGACCCCGTCTCAAAAAGGAAAAAAAAGAAAAAGAAAAAAGAAAACAAAGGAAGCAAAGCACCAAAGGACAAAGAGCATCTAATAGGAGTCTTCTGTGCAGAGGGAAGGTTTTGAATGAGAGCATGTTAGAATGTTGAGAGAAATATCCAGGGCTGTTACAGAGAAGACTTTTGATCAGAGAAGCATACTTCATGTTTTACTGTTTTTTTCTGTCTCCTTAGAACTTCCGCGTGGATGTGGTACATATGGATGAAAACTCATTGGAGTTTGACATGGTGGGAATTGATGCAGCAATTGCCAACGCTTTCCGGCGAATTCTTTTAGCAGAGGTACAGCAGGCGTGGAGTTGTCTGAGGAACTACATCAGCACCTTGCTTGTAGAACTGTCTCAAGCTCTCCCTTCCCCTTATTTCCCCAGGAATTTTCCTGAACTTTTCTTCCCCTTTGTCTTGTCATTAAGCATCCTTCTTGGAAGGGGTTCCTGTCTTGGGCAGTGGCTAGGTCGGGAGTCTGGTGGGCTTTGGCACATGGGCCATATTTTCTTGGGCAGGTGCCAACAATGGCTGTGGAAAAGGTCCTGGTGTACAACAACACATCCATTGTCCAGGATGAGATCCTTGCTCACCGTCTGGGGCTCATTCCTATTCTTGCTGATCCTCGGCTTTTTGAATTTCGGAATGAAGGTGAGTGTCTTAGGAAAACGAACTTTTTTTGTTTTATTTTGTTTTAGACAAGATTTCGCTGTGTATTTCAAGGTGGCCTTGAACTCACTGTGTATCCCAGGCTGGCCTTGAACTTGTGGCAGTCTTTCTGCCTCAGCTTCCTGCATGCTGGGAATACAGGTGTGTGCCACCACGCCTAGCAAGAAAATGAAATTTTGAGAGTAGTGGAACAGCTCTGTCCTCAAGTACATTCTAGGATCAGACTGCCTGGGTTCAGTTCCTAGACTGACTACTGGATGACCTTGGGCAAGTTACTCATCTTCTGATACGTCAGCTCTTGTTAGAATGCTTGCCCTTCCCTTCCTAAATTTGTCAGATTGAGAACGTGTAAAGCTTTCAGCATACTGCCTGGTTCTCAAATGTTTACTAGTTCTTCAAAAGTTGCCATTCTCCGTTTGTGTGCAGGAGACGAAGAAGGCACAGAGATAGACACTCTGCAGTTCCGGCTGCAGGTCAGGTGCACCCGGAACCCCCACGCTGCTAAAGATTCCTCGGACCCCAACGAACTCTATGTGAACCACAAGGGTGAGCAGCAGGTTAGGAAGAGGGCTCATGTGCTGACGGGGGCTGGTTTCTAGGATGGGGCCTTCTGACATACTTTTCCTGCAGTGTACACCAGGCACATGACATGGGTTCCCCTGGGGAACCAGGCTGATGTTTTCCCAGAGGGCACAATCCGGCCAGTGCACGATGACATCCTCATTGCCCAGCTGCGGCCTGGCCAGGAGATTGACCTGCTCATGCACTGTGTCAAAGGCATTGGTGAGAACTCTGCGACCGCCCGGGCAGGGAGAGCAGGGGTGGGCTGGTGGTTTGATGTGCAGTGGCACAGATGTGGCTACAGAACTCTGCTGGGACGTTGCCAGCAGGTAGGAAGCAGGTGGGTTTGTATCATCAGTGTGCAAGGGCAAAGGTTCTCACGGGCTGACTCCTCTGTCCAGGCAAAGATCATGCCAAGTTCTCTCCGGTGGCAACAGCCAGTTACAGGCTTCTGCCAGACATCACCCTGCTTGAACCTGTGGAAGGCGAGGCCGCAGAGGAGCTCAGCCGCTGTTTCTCACCCGGTGTTATTGAGGTGCAGGAAGTGCAAGGTATGGCATGAGCCGTGCTCTCAGGAAGGGACCTAAGATGTGTTTCTCCTTTTTGAAGGTGGAAGAGCTATAAAAGCTCTATGCTCCTAACAGACAAAATGTAATGTACATTGTTTTCATTAGGTAAGAAGGTGGCCCGAGTTGCTAATCCCAGGCTGGACACCTTCAGCAGGGAGGTCTTCCGGCATGAGAAGCTGAAGAAGGCTGTGCGGCTTGCCCGTGTCCGGGATCATTACATCTGTAAGTAGATCAGAGCAGGGTGTGCTGGGGATGGGGTGTTCTCTGATGCTGCTTAGCTGAAGTGTCCCTCTGGCCCCCAGTTTCTGTGGAGTCTACAGGAGTGTTGCCACCAGATGTGCTGGTGAGCGAAGCCATCAAAGTGCTGATGGGGAAGTGCCAGCGGTTCCTGGATGAACTGGATGCTGTGCAGATGGACTGAGGCTGCTGGGGACTCACAGTGGCTGGGATTGGCTGCCTCCGGTGGTTCCATGGGACTGCTGGACCCATGGGACTGACTAGAGGTCCAATTCCAGTTTGTCAAATCAATACATTTTGTTAAATGTGCCACAGAATGGGACTTTATGCCTTTGTAAGGCCCTTGATGTAAATAAATTCATGTCCAAAACTTTTGAGACGGTTTTTAGTTTTGGTCTAAAAATATGGAGCCTCTTCTGAGAACAGATTTGGCATTTAGTAGAGTTCCCTGCAGGTGAGGGTGTAGGCTGAGGTGAAGTCCTTTTAACCCTTTGAGAAAGCCGGACTGAAGTCGTTTGGGAGCACAGCCACACACCCTAGAAGATACACAAATGGCCAGAATGGATGTGCCACCTCACCTATCTGCAGGGAAGGTTGGGTAGGAAGAAGGGTTTCTGCTGCAGTCCCAGCCACGTTGCTACTGACAGCTTCATAGAGAAAGAGCTGCAGCTTCCTCTGCAGAGTGTGGCAGGCCCGGGAGGTACCGAGAACCTGGGTGGGTCTGGAACAGGTCCTCACTTTCCATGGCAGGATGCCATCCATGAGCAGGCAACTGGACTGCATCTCTGGCTTTAGAACTTGTTTGAAAAAGGCGGATAGGGCCCTTGCTGTATGAAACAGATTTTTACTGACATGCAGATGTGCTTTAGAGTTAACATTTCTACAAAAAAGGTTCTATAAACAATAGAAAATTTCTAGCATGAGGTCACAGGATGTTAAAAATATTACAACACAATAAATACTACACCCTCCACAGCCCCAATCAGACAGAGGAGTAGGCAGCTATCAAGTATGGAGGAAATACTCGTGAGATCGCCTTGACAATCAACAGAATCCTCAAGCACCGCGCAGGAAGAGGGGGCAGACGTGTGCAGCAGAGCTGACAAACTGACACTGTTTTCCCAAAGTTGTCTCTTCCCACCCATACCATGTCATGCCGGTGCCTCTCAGCCTGCCAGCAACTGGACGCGGACCTGTCTGCAGGGTTACCCCAAGACTAGGTCCCACCACGTCCCCTCTGCTTTGGGGCCTTCCAGTGACCTCTAGGGTGGACTTTGGACAGGTTGTGATGGGAAGGCAAAAATTTTTTCTCTTTCAGAATTGGCCCTTGAGACAAGTGACCAGGGACCTGAAAGGCCATGAGAATTTTAAAGGCACCTGGACTCAGCTGGTCCTATGAGACCAGTCGCTCTGCTAGCTGCTTATCACAAATTAAGCCTAGTTGGTCTGGATTATCCTTGGGTGACAACGGTATCGCTTGTGGCTGTCAGGCCCGAGTAGACCGTAGGCTGGGGAAATCCCTAAGGGTCATTTGTGAAAGGGCAAGATGTGTGAACTCTCGGGGTCGTCAGAGAGCACTGAACGCTCCCCAGCCCTGGTGCCTGCACGTCCTATCCATGCCCAGACTAGCAGTAGCCTGTACCATGGAGCCCATCACGTGACCAAGTTCTCGCTGCAAATGCAGATGAGAGAACTGGCTGAATTTAGCTGAGCACTTAGCACCTAAGGCAGACAAGCCACTGGGGGTGGAGAAGGGTCCCTGCCAGCCCAGCAGCTGGGGCTCAATGGGACGCGTAATGGTCCGGGAGAAACTCTGGCACAAGTGGTCAGGGGCTCAGCCCTTACAAGCCCAGCTGGTTGCGGTGCTGGGCACAGCACCCCAGCTCCCATTCTGTACAGGTGTGTGGCTGCACTGGGGTGGCAGGCTTGGGGAGAAGGACCGCTCTGCTCTACCTTTTCTCAGGCAAGCCCAAACTGCAAGCAGAATGGAACTAATCAGGAGATCACGACAAATCGATGTGTCCGCCCTGACTCCCTTTCCTGGTGCCTTAGAAGGATGCTGGCCCTTCCTGCACAGGGCCCACTCTTCTGCTCAGACCCAGCTTGGCTCCAGCTGACAGTGGTGGACAGTGAGGTGGCAGTGCGAGAGGGGCCTAGAGATTAGCTACGAAAGGGAAGAAGAGATGACGACAAAGGCCGAGGAAGGATGCCCAAAAGCTTGATTCAGGGTTCAAAGATGGTGGCCAGGCTGCCCCCCTCATTGTCCAGCACCTCTGTCTCCAGCATTGGCTTTGTTTTTTTGAAAAGTGAGGGAAGATTCTTAATATGCACTTCTTTTCGGAACTGTTCCCCCAAGGGTTTCTGTAGAAAGAAAGTAAGAATCAATGTTTGGCCCCCGAAGTGGCTCAGAGACCACCCATGATGGCTGGTGATCTGTTTGCCACATAGTCTACGAAGACCACAAGCCAGCTGGTGGGACTGGAGGACGATGCAGAGGGAGCACCTACCCCAATGCAGCCTGCGATGAGGCGTTTAAATTGGTCCTTCCGCCGCTTGTCAGCCACTTTCTGTAGGGAGGGGTTCAGCAGTTTACAGTCAAACTGGTCCAGAGAGTCCTTCTGTATTTCTGGGATTTGCTCCATCACAGCTCTCATCTCCAGGTACCTGGGACGCTGAGTGGATAAACTCACTCGATGTGGGTTCTGACCCAGCCACCACGCCCGCTCCATCACACCCACCACAGGCAGTAGTAGTAGTGATCCAGCGGATACCAACACCCTGCAAGCTGAGCCAAGAAGCCACAGCCCCCCACCCCCCACTCACCAGCGCCTCATAGACCTGAAAGGCCAGGTGGACCAGGGAGGCCATGCAGCCGTCATGCTGCCCGTGTGTCTGTAACCCTTTCAGCACACTGGTGAAGAGCCATGTGACGGCGTCAGCGAGCAGTGTCCCTGACAGAACCTGGAAACACGGCTGTGCTCAGGGCCACAGGGGCTCTCAGAAGGCCCCAGCACCCCGATTCTCCCAGCTGATTCAATTAATGAACATGACCCAAACCTTCTATGAGGGTCATGGGGAGGGATAAGCATACTTGTTTAAGCAGAGGCCAGCAGAGCTGCGTGGTTGTCCTTTGGCAGGACAGAGTGTCCTTCCAGGCCAGGGAATTGAAGGCTGTAATTAACAGCGCAGTGCAGACATCCTGGAGGGGAAAGGAAGGGGGATTACAGCTGAAAATATGCACTTCTCTGTTATACACTGCAAGCTGGAGTTTTAATAGATAAGTGGGAAAATAATAAAAGTGACTATCAAAGGGAGTTTTACTTCTGGCTCCTACCCACCTCATGCTTCATCAGACATTTGCCCAGGTCAGTAAGTTCTGCCATGGCAGATGGGGTCACCTCAGTGGCCATCATCTCTTCATCTGTAGGCAGAGTGGAATGTCAAGCCCCATGCTTTCATAAAGGAGGCCTATACTGGTGTGGGTTTGTCCCAGGCAGGTGGTGCTGAGTAGTGGGATAGCAGCAGGCAGACAAATGCTCACGTGTGTGCGCATGCGCACACACATATACACACCCATCCACCTACCCCAGGCACGCGCACACACACACACACACACACACACACACATACACATACACACACTCACCCCCAGCCACACATAAGGCAGCAGAAGCCCAGGCCTGGGGCAGAGCTCCTGGAGTTTTACTGCACTGGACACATGAAATGGGAAGCTGGGCAGCAAAGGAAGCTGCACACACTGAGGACCTTTTAATGCTAAACAGAGATGTGAGAGCCACTATGAGAAGAGCTGATGCAGTCACCGAGAATATAAAAGGAAAAGGATAGAGCCCCTGCCCAGATAGGAGATTGCATTCTATTGAGAGAAAGAGGCAATGAATGAACACATAAATACGGTCATAAAAGCATGTGGTAAGAAATACCATGAAGCAAAATAGAGCAGAAGACATCTACAGAATGGGTGGTTGTTATCTTTGATCAGTTATCACAGAAGACCTGGAGGAGGCAACACTGGAGCAGAGACCTGAATGAAGCGAGAGAACAGGCCCTGCAGAGAGCTGGAAGTGTAGTTTAGATACAGGAAGGAGCAGGTGCAAAGGCTCTGCAGCACAAGGACGGTGGAAGTTCAGCAACAAGGCTGGCATGGCAATAGCTAGAGGGTCACCTCTCACCCTTGTCAGCCAGCTTAACAAGGTTTTTGCAGGAGCAGAGCTGGCCCAGAAGAGCAGACCTCCGGGCCGGGTGACGGGCTCACTCACCTTCTCCATCTGCAGGCGGAGCGGCACTGTGGTCTGCACTCTTCTTTGCCACACAGCAAACCGCTGTGGCAAGAAAACAGGGTTACTGGGTAAACAGGGGGGTTAATATCACCCCTGCCCAAAGCCACCTCAGGAGATGATCCCACACTGTCTCCAGCCAGGGAGGGGAGGGGAACTGTTGGGATCAAAGAACAGCTTCATCTATAATAGCAGAGGGAAGGGGCTGGGGATTTAGCTCAGCGGCAAAAGCGCCTGCCTGGCAAGCGCAAGGTCGTGAGTTCGGTTCCCGGTACCGGAGAAAAACAAAAAAAAAAAAACAAAAAAAATAGCAGAGGGATTCTGAGGCCTGACCAGGCTGTGCTCTGGTCCCTCCTCACGTTCAGTTAGCTGGGGGAAGTGACAGAATCCTGACAGAAGTGGCAGAGGGGTGACTGACAGACCCTTGTCTACTCTGTATTACCAATAATGAAATGGCCAAGTGCTGTTTCATTCAACATTTACAAAAACAGAAAAGAAAATCAATAACCTCCATGTGCAAGAATTTACAATTGTCCCTATTTAAAAAAAAAAAAGGAAAATGATCTCTAACATTATCTGAGTTTCTACTGAGATGACAGCCTCATATTCTGCCGTGGACACTGTCCAGCTCGCAGCCCATAAAATGTTCTGCGTTCAGCGTAAGGATTAGCTAGCTGCTGCTTCTTTCCCTGTTTTGGTTCCATGGCTTGAGCCACACCGCTGGCCATCAGGTCAGTATTCGGCACCCTGTCAGCAGACCTAAGCCTGTTTCCACCTGCGGCTCTTGGACACCACTTACTGATGAGGTCCATGACTTCTCGGGTCAACAGCCTCACCAGCTGCTCCTCCAGCATCTCCTGGGACTCAGGGTTTTCCTCCACAGCCTCCTCTTCTCCACTGCTGAAAACCAGGGAGCCGGATACCATGAGGGTGCAGAGAAACCGGACATCGAAAGCAGTAACCCCCTTGGTGCCCTCTTTCTTCTACTGCGTCCTTTGCCTCTGTGTACTATGCAGATTCGGGAAAGGGACAGTAGGGGCCCACCAAGGGCCCTTCTGACCTGTGACTCCGCCTGGGATAAGGTGACGGAAGCCCCCATGCAGGCGAGATCTCAGAGCCAGCCTGTCGTGCATAGCCTGTCCAGCGTCACCCGCCGCCTCAGCTGAGAATGACTTCAGCTCCCCTGGATCAGGAGAATCCCTCTCTGCCCCTTGTCCTTTCCCCACCCAGACCTGAGGGTGGGCTTCCTTACCACAGCAGGCTCCTCTGATTAATCACTTGCCACTTCTGGGAAAGCCTCTGGGAAAACACAAAGGAAGTATGTGCTAGGACCGGGAGACGACCAGAGCACAAACTATCTAACGTCTGCTTCGTGACAAAAATTAGCCAATGATGATCCAGGTATCAATGATAGGCCTTCTTAGTAGAGCCTGGCAAAGTTAAAAAACAGACAAGGAGCCATGGAGCCAGATGTGGTCATGCAGACCTGTAACCTCAGCTCTTTGGAGGCTGAGGCAGGAGGATCACAAATTTGAGGGCAGGCTGGGCAACTTAGTGAAACCTGATCTCAAAATAAAAAAGATGTAGCTCAGTGGTGGGGAGCACTTGTCTAAAATGCATGAGACCGTGGATTCAATGTCCAGCACTGAAAACAAAACCAGCTAGAGACGGTTTCTATAATTTTGCTCCTGTCCATGCAGAACAAATGTCTCTCTACTCAGAAAGACTTGGCCATCAAGTCAGTGACAAGTCCACAGGGCTGGCAGGTTACACATTGAGTAGCCAGTGCCACGAACACGCTGCCCTCCCTCCTGACCCCTCTCACCATGTGGAGGTAGGTGAACAGAGGTCCGAGGATGGGCGACACCAGGGCTTCGTAGTGCTCCGGGGGACAGAAGAGCACCAGAGGCTTCACAAAGACCCGTGCAGCGCAGGTTAAGAAGCTTAGCATGGGGGCATGCCCCGCTCCCCCACAAGGCAGCAGCAGCAGCCCTACAAAGAGCCAACCCTAAAGGATTCAAGGTGCCAACAGCTTATGTTGACAGCTGAACGCTTTACACTCTTCTCCCGAAACCTGGAGCCACAGGGGCACTTGATCCCTCTGTATTTTGAGTCCAACCGTCCTTTCTACCAGACTGTACACCATGGGCACTGGGCTGCCCAAAAGAAGGGAGAGAAGAAATAGAACACAGTTAGCCAGGGCATGGTGGAATATGCCCGCAATCCCAGCACTCAGGAGGGTGAAGCAGGAGGATTGCCATGAATTCAAGGTCAGCCTGGGCTAAATAGTGAACCTGAATTATAGAGCGAGGCCCTGTCTCAAAAATAAACAAAACTAAAAAACAAACAAAACCAAGATGTCCTTGTCATCAACCCTCCGTCATTATTCTTCCTGTAACATTTGAAGAAAGGACTCATAACAGCTTTAAA
The DNA here is from genome assembly GCF_000276665.1 of Chinchilla lanigera. Classification (NCBI taxonomy): domain Eukaryota; kingdom Metazoa; phylum Chordata; class Mammalia; order Rodentia; family Chinchillidae; genus Chinchilla; species Chinchilla lanigera. The sequence goes on from NW_004955437.1 coordinate 9,356,943, forward strand.
ATAATGTTTTTTTTTTTTTTAGACAGGGTCTCACTATGCAGTTCAGGCTGGCCTGGAACTCAACTTTGTAGCCCAAGCTGGCCTGGAACTCACAGCAATCCTCCTGCCTCAGCTTCCTGAGTGCTGGGATTATAGGCGTGTGCCGCCATGCCAGCTTTAAAATAAAAGGCTGAAAGAATACAGAGTTATACAAGTATTTCTTTGGTTTTGTTTTTTTCAGATGGAGGTCTTGCTATGTAGCTCAGGCTGACCTTTAATGCACTATATAGTCCAAGCTGGTCTTGAATTCATGGCAATCCTCTTGCCTCAGCCTCCCAAGTGCTAGGACTACAGGCATGCACCACCAGACTCAGATCAAGTAGTTCTTTCATAGGAAAGCACTTAAGTGGGCACAGTGGGCACAAAGCAGCTGGCCCTGTCTTCTACCCATCGGAGGCACTTAGACCTTTTACCTAAAGGTGATCTGTCTGTACTTTTAAGAGGTAGTTTCTATTTCAAGGCACAGTCAAAAACTACCAGACTGCTGTGTGTCCCTTCTAGTTTGTCTGGCTGGCCACATGTCTGCAGGGGTATGTACCAGTAGTCCCAGCTACTTAGGAGGTTGAGACAGGAAGACCACTTGTGTGGGAAGAGAGGGAAAGGGGATGTAAAAAAACTAAGATATGTTATATACATGTACCAAATTCTCACAATGGGGCTGGGGACTTAGCTCAGTGGCACAGTGCCTGCCTGGCAAGTACAAGGTCCTGAGTTTGACTCCTGGTACCAAAAAAAAAAAAAAACCCCCAACCCAACCAAATCCCCATGACAAATGGGATCAGTAGGTACTGCACACATGGATTAATAAAGTTTAAAAAGGACTATGTGAGTCCAGGAGTCTAACACCAGCCCAGGCTAAAAAAAAAAGGAAAGAAAAAAGAGCCTCATCTCAACAAAACAAAGCAAAATAAAATGGTGGGAAGTTAAAGATTTTTCCCCAAGGAAAATCTCATAATGGCCAAAGGAGCTCTGAAGACCCCTGGACACCTCCATATTCTTTCTGTCATGTCCCACAATCCTCCTGTCTTTTATGGGATGACGGACTGCCGAGGATACAGGATCCCTTCCTCTCCTCCCTCTGCTTCCTATTCTTAATTTTCCCACTTTCTGGGTTATCTGGGACTTCGGATTTCCGGAAGGATATGCAGCATGGGCCTGAGCCGGTAGTCAGGAATGTTGTTCAGGTTGACGAAGGCCGAGCCGAGGAGCTGGGTGGCGAGGTCCTCCACGGTGTAGAAGTCCTGCTGCATGGAGGGGCCGGCCTTCCCAAGGATGTGGAAGCTGAGGGGCAGATCATTATCAGCAACAAACTGCACACCTGCTGCTGCTGGCCCTGATTGCCCCAGGATTTCATTTCTAGTTCACGGTAAGATTTAGCTGGACAAGTAGTTCAATTCATTTCTTAGAAGACCTTTAGCTTTAAAGGTATAAACCGAACCTTCTGTATAAAGCCAAATGCTGGTAACCCAGGTGTTTCTTATGGAACATGGCCTCATCATGGAGCAGTGGACCGGCCTGGCTTACTGAACATGGCGTTCATTGAAGCCAAAACTCAGGGTGTGGTATGCTCCTGTGCTGGGCATCACCACAGGTCACACCCAAGACCCACTGACCAAGTCCTGGCCGGCAGCCTCCTCCTGCCTCATGGGAAGCAGCCACAGGCAGTGGGGCTGGGCAAAAAAAGGTAGCTCCTCGCCCCTCTTCTACTTCAGTCTCCTGATTTTATGCACCAGAAACACAGCCAACTTGGCAAGAAACATCATGTCATAGCTAGGACTGTGAGACTCATGACAATGGCAAAACAGGCAAACATAAAAAAGCGGGCTGCCCATTGTGACTTGGCACTAGTATTATCCATGTCCCTTCAAACGCTCACCTACCTCACCTGTACGCTGCAATTCTAGACCAGAAGCTAACCCCGCCAGGCCTAGGACACACTCACTCTGGGAAGACAGGCAGGCAGTGAGGTTTCTTACCAGTTTTCATAGAGGGTGCTGAAGAAACGCTGCATCCTCTCCAAGACGGTTTTGTACACAGGGTAGTCATTGAGTTCCAAGAGAGGCTGAGGTAATCCTGCGGATAAGGCCGGGTCAGACACATGTGCACGTGTGAGCTCCACAAAGCAGCTGGCCCTGTCTTCTACCCATCGGAGGCACTTGGACCTTTTACCTAAAGGTGATCTGTCTGCACTTTTAAGAGGTAGTTTCTATTTCAAGGCACAGTCAAAAACTACCAGACTGCTGTGTGTCCTTTCTAGTTTGTCTGGCTGGCCACATGTCTGCATAGCAGCAACATTTGGCTTAATGTGCATAATGGCATGGGCGTGGGAGCATGTGTATGTATGTGTGAACCAAGCCTTTTTTTATATTAATGGCAACACACATCTTGGGAGTTCTGACTGGTGCCTCCAGCATATGTTTTAAGTGCAGAGGCACTCAGGGAAAAGATCCAGGACCACCTGTGCAAAGACAGACAGATATGAGCTCTGGACAGGCGAGAAGCACTCTTCCTCTCATTAACTTCATTGGTGGTTTGGCTGCAGCCAGAGCCAGGCTGAAGCCATGCTGGGCACACAGACACCAGGGGCTGCGCTGCAGCCTAAAGCTCAGAGACAGGCACGAAGGCCAGACAGTTTCGATGCTTCCAGCTCTGACTGCTGACCAGATGCCCAGCCCTGCTCCCCGTGCTCCAGTTCCGAGTTCCTCTTCTAAGTTCCTGGCCATCCCAAGTGTTTTGCTCCCTGCCTCAGGACCTGGGTTCTGCTACTCTGTCTGCCCTGAACACTCAATATAGCCTCTTCTCTGACCTCATCACTTGCCACTCAAGGCTCTGTGGCAAGAAAATTTTTCACTCTTTTCTAATAGCTTTCCTAAAGGGGATTTGGGTTGGGTCTTCCAATAAAACTGCCACAGAGCTCTGCCACTTTTCTTTCTTAGCAAATATCAGCATCACTACTGTCCAGTTATTTTCATGCTGTGTCAATGGCAAAAATGAGTTAAAGTAATATTCTAATTAAGGTAACAAGTAGAAAGAGTGGCTTAGACTCTACCACTTTAAAAAAAATTTTTTTTTTTTGTCTTTTCTTCCAGTACCAGGAATCAAATTCACAATCTTGTGCTTGCCAGGCAGGCCCTTTGCCGCTAAGCTAAATCCCCAGCCCCTAAAAAATGTTGACTGTATGTATATATAAGAACACGCATGTCTTTTTGTTAAAAGCCATGGCTTGTTTATGATCTAACAGCTCTAACACCCACTGGTTAAACGGAAAGAGGCACTGGCTGGGGGAAGGCACTATGCAGATCTCTGTATACTCAAATAATGAAATAAGCACAGTTGTCCTTTACAGCCTTAGAACTACACAAATCTATTTCTAAACAAATAGGTTGTCAAGATAGAGCCAGATTAAGGAGGATGAGGTCCAAGGTAGACTGGTGCTTTGGAGGAGCCCATCAGAGATAAGGTGAGCTTGGAGGGTACAGTTTTTTTTACCTAATATGGAAGATTTCTCTGCTTCCAGCATATCTAGAGCCTTGGCAAAAGGCTCAGCCATCTTGGTTTGCATCTCCGGTGCGTACAGCGTGTTGTGGGTTCTGAAAGAAATAAGGACAACATGTTATGCATCCCAGTCTGTGGAAGCAGAGACGGTGGGTTTGACCTTGTGATTTGGTGATGGTCCCATCCACACGGACAGACCCCATCCATGCCACTCCACGGGGACAGACACCTGGCAGTCCCTGGAGAAGGAAGACTGGAAGCGATGTCTAGGGATAAATAGTACCTAACACTAAAGACCAATGAATACAAAGCCCAAATCTCAAGACAGCAGGACAACATCAGAGCACAAAACCTGAATCCAAGTATAATTCTTTTAACCCCGAGCTAGTGCTCTGTGCTCGGAGGGGTTTTCTGACCATTCGCAGTTGTGGACGGAAAACCAAGAACGCTATGAATTCACAAGCTGGATCTGGAACAGGTGCTAAGGCGCCCAGCTTTTCAGGTTTGGTTTCCGTTCTAAGACCAGAACCTGCCAAGGTGTTCTGAGCCCCTGGGAAGAACATGGTCCCAACACACACACACATCCCCTACCACTGTGATTGACAAGGGCAGTAAATGGCTTTGTCTGTTGGGATCATGGACTGAGCCCAGGTCCCCAATGGCCACAGACCCCCTCTTGTCCATTGAATGCGCAAAGCCAGAGTGGGTGCATGACTGCTGATGTCTCTTCATGAAGACAATCAGAAAGCATTTCAGGTACACAGACGTGACGCACGCCAGCTGAGTACAGTCATGTGCCACAGGAGGATGCTGGTCAACAGTGCACCACTCCAACAGTGGTCCTGCAAGACTGACAGTAATGGAACTGGGAAAGTCTCCCAGTGACGGAGCTGCTGTGACACAGCACTGCAGGCAGTTAAGTGTTTGTGCAGGTGCCAGTGTGGACAAACCCTACTGCACTGTCAGGCACATAAAAATGTAGCCCACACAGTCGTGTTTGGGATGCGATACCATAATGCTTGATACTGATGATAATGATGTTATCAGTTTAGGAGTTTATCAAACTTGCAAGTCTGTGTGTGTGCGTAACAGTGGGTCTCACACATGGCCTTGGCCAGTCTTGAACTCATGGGCTCAAGGGATCCCTGCCTCAAATTCGCAACAAGCTGGGAATACAAATGTGTACCAGCAAGCCTGGCTTGTGTTTTAGTTTTGAAGAAAAAAGTTTAAAATATAAGAGAGCTAGGCACTGTGGCATGCATCTGTAGTTCCAGTTACCCTGGAGGCTAGAGTAAGAGAACTACAAGTTCAAGGTCAGCCTGAGCAACACAGTGAGACTGTCAAAAAAACAGAACATGCTGGGTGTGGTGGTGCACGCCTGTAATACCAACACTTGGGAGGCTGAGGTAGGAGGATTGTTGCAAATTCAAGACCAGCCTAGGCTACAAAGTGAGCTCAAGGGCAGCCTGAACTGCATAGCGAGACCCTGTCTCAAAAAGACAAAACAAAACAAAAAAACCACAAAACACACAAAAAAAGAACAAAACAACCAGAAAAAAGTAAAAACATAAAAAACTGCTTATAGAATAAGGACATAAGATATTTTTGTATAGCTGTCCAATGTATTTTAAAAGGTGAAAGATTTATGCAATCTGAAGAGAAACCAGAGTATATGTACAATGTATTTTAAGCTAAGTGTAAAAGGACTCAAAGTTAAAAATTAAATTCATAAAGTAAAAATATTTTTAGATAAAGTTAATTTATTACTGAAGATCCTATTTCTTTTTCTTTTTTTGAGACAAGGTCTTGCTATGCAGTTCAGGCTGACCTTGAACCTCCTACATAGCCCAGGCGGTTTTGAGAGCTCAGCCATCCTGAGAGTGCTGGGATTACAGGTGTGCAGTTCCACACCCCTCCTTTTGTGGCATTTTCTAAAAGCACTGAACTCTTAGAAAAAATAGCAAGACAGGGCTGCAGATACAGCTCAGTGGCACAGCACCTGCCTGACAAGCACAAGGTCCTGAGTTCGAGTCCCAGTACCCACCCCACCCCAAAAAAAGAAAGAGAGAAAAAGATCAAGATAATAAAGAGTACTATTGTCTTGCACGCACTTCACCCAATCAGGAATGAACATAGTTTCTAGGTCTAATTTTCTTTTCTTTTCTTTTTTTTTGTGGTACTGGGAATCAACCTCACGACCTCGTGCTTGCCAGGCAGGTGCTCACACCACTGAGCTACATCCCCAGCCCTAGGTCTAGTTTTCACCACATGGATTTTGGTCACAAGCCTAAAAAATGGCCACAAGGTCTCTGGACACATAATGTCATCTTTTCCCCAAGTCTAAGCTACAGAAGAAGGTTCCAAAACCATCAATATGGAAACCAGCCTTTCCTTGATTACATTTGCTAACGTCAACACACAAAACTACTTCTTTATTGAAACCTTGAAACCTCTTCTTTTGAAATCAGAATAACATATTGTCTATTTCCAGAGACACGCCCACCATGCCAATTCTATCAGGCACTGTGGTCTCTACTTTAGTTGACTGTTACCCTAAAACTTTTGGTTCCTAGGCTTCTCTCTCGATGTCTGTGCTCAGGAAGGCTCCCCTGCAAGGTGACAGCGTGGGCTGCCCAGGTGAGAGTCTGTCTGGACCTCCTGGGTCACAGGCCAGAAAGAACAGGAACACAGTACCAGTGTATAAATCAAAAATACTGTGAGACATAAAAAGCAATCTTGGCATAGTTTCCTTTTGTGTCTCTAAATTTATTGCTAACAACATAAATAACTCAACCTTAAAAAAATGGCAAATTCTGCTCTTGCCAACAGAGTTAAATTCTATCATAAACCTATCTTTCCCTTTAGATAGCACCCCTGAATCATAAAACACGCACGCAGTAACTAGCTAGCCTGGCAGTGTCCACGTACTCGAACGTATTATCTCAGATAACACAGAGCAGTAACTCTGAAACTTTAATGTACACACAGACCACCTGGGAATCTTGCTAAACCCAGATTCTGATCTGCTATATGGGGAAGAGGCCCCCATTCTGCTTTCAGACATGGACTCAGGTGACAGCAGAGGCTGCTCATCTTAGATTCTGCTTTGAAATGGGGACACTGAGGTTAAAAGTGTATCATACTTTCCTCTGACACATCTGGTCCAGTAGAGTTCAAACATCACTGCCAGGCTCAGATCAGGCCACAGAATAGCACCCAGAGAAGCCCACTACAAAAGCAGCTAGAGCTGGGCGTAGTGGTGCATGCTCGTAATCCCAGCACTCAGGAAGCTGAGGCAGGAGGATCACCTTGAGTTTAAGACTAGCCTGGGCTACATATAGTGAGTTCAAGGCCAGCCTGGGCTACACAGCAAGCCCTTGTCTCAAAAAAAAAAAAAAAAAAAAAAAAGAAGCTGGGGGGAAATAAACAGCAAAAAAGCAACTGTCTTGCTCCCAATGAACAATTCCTTTATTGGCAAAAATTTAGAAGAAATAAAACTTAAAAATAAAAGATGAAGTATAAACAAGTGGGAGAAACACACATAGGAGATTCAAAATGAAAGAGGCCCTCAGGGATCAGCCCTTACCAGGTCTCCCTGGGTCTCCATGGAACGTAAGTCTTTCCCAAGTGTGAGCTATAATTTTTAAAAAGAAGACAAACCCCTTCTGGAAAGAATTATGACCTGCTCCCTCATTACCACTGTCATGATACGTCACATTATCAGATTAAAATTCTGGAAAGTCTTACTATAAAAAGGAAAAAGCAACAGAGAGAAACTACTATTCTGACTGACCTTATAAGGGCAAGCAAATTGTCCAGCAGTTTCAGAACCTGTTCTGTGCAGGGGTTCCGGAAGATGGGGTTCCCACTGGGCGTATAGCCAACCATGAAGCCCCCAGCTTTGGCCTCCTCGAGGTCACTAGGCCAGCAAGTTCGCTTCACGATGCCCAGGATGCTGTACACACAAAAGCTTATCTACAGGGAAGCAAGAAAGCAGATAAACAGAAGAGGAAGAAAACACAAAAGCACTGTTACATACATTCACTGGTGCAGCCACAGTGACAGGCCAGAGGAAAGGAAAGAGAGCCTTGTACTCCATGCGACCCCCACCCATTCCTCTAAGGCCAAGCCCAAGAGCAGTGGCTTCACGGCCACTTTCAGAACCAGGGTGGGCTTCCCTGTGACTGGGAAGACTGGCCTATCTTTCCAGGGCTTGCTGACCTTGCTGGCAGGGCTGAGGCATGGGCCAGCACAAAGTACCCAGGCCTGCCACCGTTCCCCACAGCCTGGAGCGTGGCAGCTTTTCCCGTCAGCCTTCCTCAGGGTCTCCAAGTTAACTAAAGGGACTGGGGCCATGACAGGGCAATGAACGACACCTGTCTGAAGATCAAAGCACTGCTGACGCCTCAGGTCTCAGGCCAGGCCACCAGTCAGGACTTTCCAAGGCACAGAGTGACCACAGGGAAGACTCAGACCTGCTTCCTCTTTACCCCTTCAGAGCTACTTAGACATCCTTAAAGCCAAAAGAGCGACTCCACAGGAGAGAGCACGTGCTCTGGGGTGGGAACTACCAGAAGTCAGAACTAAAGACGAGAGGAAAGGAGAAGCTCAGGAAGTAGAGACTCCCAGGCTTCTCACCAGTGTAGACAAAACTCATCTATGAGAAACTTGACAAACGGCTGACATCTTACTCCTGCCTGCAGCCCGCACAACTGCCAACCCACAGTCTTACTCGAGCGCGGTTGAAACCACAGGGGTCCTCCACGTCAGGGTCAGAGCTTTGCACGTCTGCACCCACATAGGCAAGGAAAGCGTCCACATCTGACAGCACTCTGTGGGGTGGTGGGGAAAGCGTGTTTAGATCCTGATTTAAAAGAAGGACAACTTCTTCCAGGGGAGCTAAGCAGCTGATTATTTAGCCCCAATGTACAGTTTAATCCTATTGTTTAAGAGCTGTCACTTGAAGGTTTAAACTTCCTACTCCCAAATATTCTTAGCAACACTTTAAGAATCCCCCCACCTCCCATCACAACTGGGTGTGGGGGCGCACACCTATAATCCCAGCACGTGGAAGGCTGAGGCAGGTGGATCGTTATGAGCTTGAGGCCCGCCTGGACTACAAAGTGAGTTCAAGGACAGCCTGAACTGCATAGTGAAACTGTCTCAAAAGGGCAAAAAAAAAAAAAACCCAAAAAAAAACCCCCAGTATTTTTTGGGTACCGGGAATCAAACTCAGGACCTTGCACTTGCCAAGCAGGCACTGTGCCTCTGAGCTATATCCCAGGCCCCAAGAGTTTAATTTTTGAGCCAGGCAAGGTGGAACACGCCTGTAATAGCAGCTCTCAGAAGGTTGAGGCAGACGGATTACTGCAAGTTCCAGGCCAGCCTGGGCTATAGAGTGAATTCAAAGCCTGAATTTCACAGTGAAACCCTGTCTCAAAAAGACAAAAAAAGAAAAAATTTATTTTTTTGGTAGTACTGGGGATTGAACCCAAAAACTTTGAACCAAGCTACATCCACAGCCTTGTCCTGCCCCACTTTTTGAATTTTGAGACAGGGTCTCTCTAACTAAACTGCCCATGCTGGGCTCAAACTTGCGATCCTCCTGCCTTAGTCCCCCAAAGTGCTCAGATTACAGGCACATAAAGTGCCTCCATGCCCAGCCTGACAGTACACAAACTTCAGAAGGTAAAGAGGAAAACTGTTTCTGCCCTATAGTATCTCTACTTTGCCCAGCCATTGCAGGCCATTCTATTCTCCCCAAAGGTGCACCTGCCGCAAGGCCCCTGCAGCTGAGCTCTGCACCCCACAGCCATGCTTTCCTCCCCTCTCCGCCTCTGCCACACCTCTGTAAGCAAGGTGGCATTTCCAGAGACTGGATTACATACTACAAAAATGATCCCTGAAAGTATAGCCTTAGAGACTAGATTACAAAAGGCCACTCTCAGAGGGCTCTGACATCACTGATAATGCCCTGGCCCCACCGCCACCCAGCTCCAGACACAGAACGCAAGCTCAGTGTGGGAGTGCTGGGGCCACCTGTGCATATCCTCAGAAAGCCAGATGCTGGCCACTGGCGCCATCAGCTCCTCCAGGAACAGCTTCTGACGCTCGTAGTTCTTGAAGTGGTTGCTGATGAGCACTAGCGCCTCCATGAGGGCACACTTCTCCATCTGCGTGAGCAGCAGCTCGTTGGAGAAGAGCTGCTTCACGTGGTTGTACAGCGTGTCAAAACTGGGCTGTAGAGCAGAGAGAAAAGCCAGTGTCAGTGATGTCCTGCTCTCCATGCAGACGCTGGTACCGCAGGGGAGAAAGGAAGAGAAGCAAGGCAGCCCCAAGGAGGGTGAGGCCTATGAGGCTATCATTTAGTTACTGTGTCCTAATGCTCTCCTTTTGCCTGAGCAGCAAGGCAGTTAAGCAGAAGACGGCTCCTGCCTGAGTGTTTGGATTACTGGGCTTTCCTACAGCACAACTGGGAAACAACTGCTATTTTCTCCATCGGCTTTGCAGTATCTTCACGGGCAGCCATAAGTTTGTTACCTACACAGGGACACAACTGCTGTGTATCAGAAAAGTGATTTGTTATTAATCTGTTATCTGGACTACTGCTGGATTTCTTACAGCTCCCCCAGGGTTGGAATTTTCATCTGGCTTCTCTCAAGGCTCTGTATATCATTCAACAATAGATTACAGGCATCCCATGGCCAAGAGCTGTCATACATTTCTAATGGGAAACTCAGCCCTCCACACGGACAAAACACATGCATTCCGAGGGAATAAATCTGAATATTAACTGCTCCAAGAGGATGAGCATACCAACTCAAGGAGCCTCATTCTACGCAAAGCTACAGTTCCCAGTTCCTTTCTGGGAGTGTTTGAAAACTGCGTTACACAGAAGTGTAACCAAGCTCAGCAGGCGACGCGGCAGGGTTGGTGCTCACCAGCACAAGCTCAGGGTAGTCACGGCACATCTTGATGATGGACGAGCACGCGTGCCTCCTCACATTCCTCACCGCTCGTGTGCGAGGAGCCTAGCAGAGACATTGCACAACCTTGGGGTCACTACTGAGACAAGTTACTAATGGTAGAGAAAGTCACAAGTCACAGGCAAATTCACAATGGCTTTTCTCTTTGGAGCAAAACACCCTGTGACAACCTCCTGCTTCTCCTAACCCATCCCACTACATATCAATCTAGACAAAGTATTAGGTATCCACATTTTTTTTTTTTTTTTGGTCTTTTTTGAGGCAGGGTCTTACTATGCAGCTCAGGCTGGTCTTGATCTCACAACTATCCTCCTGCCTCAGCCTCCTGAGTGCTGGCCCACAGGCATGCGCCACCACGCCCAGCTCATAGGCATCTACATTTTTGCTTCTAAGAATTTAGAATGTGCTAGTTTAATTAATTTCTTTTTTTACCTTATTTTCATCAATACTTTCAAAAGTGACAGATGAGAATAGCTAAGGAGAGAGAGAGAAAAGGTTATTCGTATATATTATTTGTTTATTTGTATATTTTTAAACAGTAGTTATCATGAAATTTCCAACAAAACCCTGGAAATGTGTTTTCAATAACAATCTGTAACAAAAAACTTCCTCCTAGTGTTACAAGCCTTCAGGTGTTTGTTTTCTCAGCTACTTCTGTAAGAGGCTTGAGATTTGCAATTTTACCATCAAAACATTTTACAGAGTAAAAAATTATGTAGTCCCAGAACAATTCATGCTGTTGTTCAAACAACTACGAAAACACTCTCTTCTACTGTTTATCAAGAGTTTGAGTAATCTACCTCCCCCAGTCATTTTACAACTTCCCTTAACTGGATGCAGAATGACTGCTACACTAGCCACTGTGCCAGAATTAAATGCAGGTAAGAGCCCAATAAAACCCACTGAGCACACCCAACTCTTAGAGAATTCCCATTCCAAAGCATACGTCCACTCTTCTGAAGTTCTGCTGGCCTAGAACCCAACACTTTTTTTTTCCTTTTAGCTTCTTTGGGGCTTCTCATCTTTGCCACTCTCCCTCCAATGACAACGATCCCCCAGGGTCTCTGCTAGACACACATATCCCCTAACTCTACACACATATTCTTTCTTAGACTTCACTTCTAGTCTTAAAACTTCTGTGGTGACAATGCCCTAATTTTTAAAAAAATTATTATTCTATTAGTACATGCTTCCATTCCTTGTGTGGAGCTGGTACACGTACACAACACACCTTAATTCCTTTTTTTCATCTCCTGTCCCTGCTTTCCCTGTATCTCTTGGTCCCGTTCCCCCTTGAGAAAGATCTATTCTCTACTTCCTATTATCTTTTATTTTGCTCTCTATAATTTGGCTTTCTCATATAAGAGATGCAATGTAATATTTAAAGTTGTGTCTGATTTATTTCACTTAACATTAGTCTCAACGTGCATCCATCTTCCTACACAGGACTCGTTTTTATCTTTCTTCATGGCAGAGTAGTATTCCATTGTGTATAAAGACCACAATTTCTTTATCTATTTATTTTTTATTTTTATTTTTTATTTTTTATTTATCTGTTGATAGACAGGTTAATTCCAAAATTCAGCTGTTACAAACTGCGCTGTTTTGATACATGGGTCTACACATACCACTGTAATATGATGCTGAAAATCTTTTCATGTTTTTATTGACCATTTCTAGTTCCTTTTTTTTTTAAGAGAACGTCTCCTGGTTCTTAATGATTATTGCTCCATTAATCCTCTTAAGAAAAGGAAGTTTTTGTTTTGTTTTTCCTTTGGCTTTTTGAGACAGGGTTTCACTATGCAGTTCAGGCTGGCCTTGAGCTTGCAGTGATCCTTCTGCCTCAGCCTCCAGTATACTAGGATTACTACTCCTGGCTGTACCTCTTTTTCTGACGAGTATCTATGCATTTCAGCTGCTCATTTTTTGACTGGGACTTTTATTCTTTGCTGGGGGACCTAATTTTTTTTTTTCTTTTTGAGACAGGGTCTCGCTATGCAGTTCTGGCTGGCCTTGAACTCACTTTGTAGCCCAGGCTGGTCTTGAACTCGCAATGATCCACCTGCCTCAGCCTCCTGAGTGCTGGGATTACAGGCATGCGCCACTATGCCCGGCTGGGGGATCTAATTTTTAAAAATTCTTTATAAAGTCTAGATTTTAGCCCTCTATCCTAGCAATAGTGGGCAAAAATTTCTTCTCACACTATAGGTTGTCTTTTCACTCTGTTGGCTGTTTCTTTTGCTAGGAAGAGGCTTTTTAATTTGTTATGAACCCACTTGTTGATTCTTGATACTATTTCCTGCGCAACTGGGCTCTGTTCAGAGAGTCTTAGCCTGCACTAGGACTAAGAATTTACCTATTTTATCTTCCCACAGGTTGTTTCTGTTTTAGTATTTAATTCTTTAATTCATTTTGATTTTAGCTTAGTACATGGTGAGAGACACAGGTCTGGACTCAATCTCCTCCATGTGGACAGCCAGTTTTCCCAACACCACGTATTAAAAAGCTGTCTTTCTTCCATGGTATATTTTTGGCCCCTTTTCCAAGATCAAAAAGTTGAATGTTCTTGGGGTTGTTTCTGCATCTTCTAGTTTGTTCCACGGATCCTCACGTCTGTTTTTGTGCCAGCACCATGCTGTTTATTTTTTATTTTTACCATGCTGCTTTTCAATCACTGTAGCTTTGTTGTTGTTTTTTTTTTTTTTTGGTTTTTCTCCGGTACCAGGAACCGAACTCACGACCTTGCGCTTGCCAGGCAGGCGCTTTGCCGCTGAGCTAAATCCCCAGCCCCACTGTAGCTTTGTAATATAATTTGAAGTCCAATGCTTTGCTCTTGCTCCCCAGGACCACTTTTGCTATTCCGGCTCTATTCTGGTTCCACATGAATTCTAAGATGCCTTTCTCCAGTTCTGTGAAGAATATTATTGGTATTTTGATTGGCATTGTGTTACATCTGCATATCACTGTTGGAAATATGGACAATCCTAAACTGTATCTCACCATTTTCTAGAGTCCAGACCAGTGGCAGAGAACTGCTGGCAAGTGTGCTGCAGCAGGTGGTTATCGATGAAAGCTCTGAAAGGTCTGCCATTATTGCTCTAGTCTTCGTTGTTTTTTCTTTTTTTGAGACCGGGTCTGTTATGTAGTTCAGGCTGGCCTTGAACTCACAGCGATCCCCCTGCTTCAGCCTCTGATGAGTGCTGGGATTACAGGCATGCGTCATCACGCCCAGCTCTGGTCTAGATTCTCAAACTCAAATAACCAATCTGTGTGAGTTCTCTCCACCTAGATGTTTTTCATGTCCTTCAAATACCTCCTGTTCTTATTCTTGCTCTCTGCCCTGATCCAGTATTCTCACTCAGGCAGGGGCTCTGCTGCCCACTAGTCTAAAACAGGAAACCTGAGACCTGTCCATACTTTTCCTTCCTCTCCTGATCCCCGATCCCAACAACGAGATTCCCTCCTGCAGCTCCTCTTTTCCTCTTCCCGCTATGTAAGTTTCTTAACTGCAAGAGTGCACAGGTAAAGCATCTGTTTATACGCCTCTCTTCCCACAGTGCTCCTGGGAGGTAATGCTCTGCATGGTGCTGGAGCCACCGTGAGTACTGGGAAACAGGGTACATGAAGGGTACACTATTTATTAGTTTGCCTCACCCACTTTCAGAAAGTTACCACAAACAAATAGCTTGAGAATGTCGGAGGTGGGCTTTACCTTAGAGAAGACCTGGGGCAGGAACTCTGGCCTGTAGGTAACAAAGGAGAAGAGCGCTGAGATATTAGTGAGGACACAGGACAGGATGAGGGGGTCCTTGGTGTCAAAGCTCAGGACCATCTGCAATAGCTCTATGCCGTCGTTGACGGGGATTGCCTACAAAACAGACATGGAAAAAAGGAGGCTGACAGGGTGGCCCCCTCAGCATGGTTACCACATATGATCTTATACATCGCTTTTTAAACCTTAAAATTCTAAGCATAGCCTGTGTTACTGAAAGTGGTCATGAATGATGCCGGACTGTGCCATACTAGGGATATACCATTTCCTATAACTATAAATAAGAATGTTTCCAGTTCTCCAATTTGTTTAAACCTTCAGTTATTGAGACTTCTGGGATTGGCTCATACTGATGGGTCAAAAGGCATGACTATTTCCATGTCATTCTTCTTTACAGACTCTATCAATAGATTCTTTTATTATTCCCTCAAACCTTGACTTACCAGGCAAACTAAAGTTTGAATATATTTTCAGATGCTAGCTATCGTTAGCTTTTCTTTTATGCATTATATGACTGTCTTTTGTGTATTTTTCTACTGGGTTCTAGTGTTTTTCTTTCTCTTTTTCTTCTCTGAGACAGGGTCTTGCTATGCAGTTTAGGCTCCCTTGAGCTCATTTTGTAACCCAGGCTGGTCTCCAACTCGCAACAATCCTCCTGCCTCAGCCTCCCGAGTTCTGGGATTACAGGTGTGCACCACCATGCCTGGCTTCTTACCAATGCACAGAATAATTTTATTGTGAAAACTCCAGACATATAAAAAGGTATCAACAAGACTCTGTTTAGCCTCATGTGCCCGCTTTCATGACTATAACATTATGGATACAGGAAGGAGGGAGGGAGTAGAGAATTGAAGTTTGCTACGCACAATTTTCTTTTCTGGAAAGAAAAGAAGAAAAAAAGAAAAGGCTGGAAGTGGCCTCTCCTGGTGGCTTGTGTTTACAATGTCATGGAGTTTACAATTAGATAGTACTTTTGCCACAGATGTGCACATTCCTATCTACATAGTGTTGTGGAATTAGGTATTTTGGATTCACATTATGTTTCAGTGAGAGTCATCCTTAGTCCGAGTGGAGCTCTAATTCATTGGTACTGCTCTATCACACATTAGGTACAATCTATTAACCGGTTCCTCAACTGGTTGCTGTTGGTTTTTCTCCTCTTGGTTTAATACAAGAGCCTTTTATGAATACTGGGTATCTCTGTACACATACAAGGTTTCTTTACATCATAGACCTAAAAGTGAAATTGGCATATGAATCTTCAAGTAGGCATCACCAAATTGTTTGACAAAGTTGTGGGATCAATCATATTCTATAGGCCATGTTTCAGAGATACATGCTTTTATATAAGGATATCAATCTTGGGCTGGGGATATAGCTCAGTGGCATAGCGCCTGCCTGGCAAGCCCAAGGTTCTGAGTTTGATTCCTGGTACCAAAAAAAAAAAGAAAAAAAAGGATATCAATCTCGTATTTATTGCAAATGTTTCAAGTCTGCCTTTTAAAAGTTTTATGTGTTTAAAAGCATACGTAGGCTGGGGAGATAGCTCAGTGGCACAACACTTGCCTGGCAAATGTAAGGTCCTGAGTTCCATTTCCGGTACAAATAAAAAAAGACATATGAAGTTAAGCTATTAACTTTTTAGTGATTACTTTCTTCCCTATCCCCTCTTTGCCCAAATAGTTATTTATTAAATAATTCAATCCTCCTTGATTCTTTGGGCTGCCTATATGTACTCCAGCTTGTTTCTGTGTTATTTTGTCTCAACAAACTGTGCCTACTGCCAGTACCATACTGCCTTGAAATACTGTGTCTGCGATATAGCTCAATAGTAGGGTGCTTGTCTAGTGTCTTGGGTTCTAAGGTTCAATCTCCTGCATATGCTTAAGGGGAGACGGTAAATTATTGGACGCTCTGTTTTACTATCTGGGCAGGCAAATTGATCCTCATCTTCAAAATGTGTCATTTTTTCCCTCTGTGGTCATTTCCTACATTGACCTACTGCTAAAACAAAGCTCTACGCACTGCTATCAGAAGTTATTAGACTTGGGCATGGTAGTAGACGCTTATAATACCAGCACTCAGGAGGCTGAAGCAGGACTACAATGAGTTTGAGGTCAGCCTGGACTGCATAGTGAGTTCAAGGCCAGGCTGAACTACATAGTGAGACCCTGTCTCAAAAAACAAAACAGCTGGGCATGGTGGTACATGCCTGTAATCCCAGCACTCGGAAGGCTGAGGCAGGAGTATTGTTAAGAGTTCGAAGGGGCTGGGGATTTAGCTCAAAGGGGCTGGGGATTTAGCTCAGTGGCAAAAGCGCCTGCCTGGCAAGCGCAAGGTCATGAGTTC
>NW_004955437.1:9373868-9401547 GCF_000276665.1 Chinchilla lanigera
AAAAAGAAAAAAAAGAAACATATGCCCAGACAATAGATTATGAACTAGATGGCACCTTTTCAACCTTTTTAGCCAAAGAAACTTAATCAAAACTTTCACTGAAGAGTAAATAAACACAAAAAGTTGAGCTGCTGATTTACAGTGGAGAAGAGGTCTGAGGACAGAGAATGAACAGTCTGCAAACCTGGACTAGGCAATATTATGCCAAGTCAAAAGTGGACAGCTACAAAAGGGACTTGCGTAGGCGGAGATCTGTCACGTGTATTTCCTGGGGACATGTAACACTATACAGCTTCACCAATAAATACTTGAAAAACTTCATTAAATATAGTATTAATCAAATATTCATCTCTCTTGACTAGCAATGCTTCATTGTGACCAATTTAATTTTGGTGGAGAAAATGGAAGAGATTTTAGAGTCAAGAGATTTGAATTGCTGACAAGTACTACCACCTGGAACTCTCCTACATACAGTCCAAACTTCTGAGGGTACTTTTAGAACCAATTAGTATTTGGTATTTTGACCAAACATCATTCATATTAAAGGGTTTTTATTGTGGGTTTGTGACGTATGTCAGTGGGACAGTGTTTGCCTAACATGAACAGGCCCTCGGTTCAATCCTGGCAAAAGGGCTTACTGTAAAATCCAGCTTACAACCAACCAGCACCTTTCTCCCTCAAATGCGAGCAATCCTTCCTACGCTTAAAGACAAATGCAGGGCAAACCCTGACCGTTCCCTTCTCCTACTTTTAAGCAAGATCAGCACCACATGTGACTATCCAGTGAATGTATCTTAACTCAAACACCAGGAATGGGAAGAGCAGGGCCACTGCCTTCTTGATACAAGGCTTTCTCGATCTTGTGTGTCAGTCTGCGTCTATCAGATAAACGCAAACCAATGTGTGTAAGGCTCAGCTTAGTAATGAAATGCAGACGGCAGGCTGTCTGTTCTCCTGTGATCTGGGCACCACTTCAAAGTGATGTGAGTCAATGTAAAGCAGAGGAAGGGAAGTATCCTGGGATCTAATTCGTTACCAAGTCTCTCAGAGGGAAGAACTGTATCTTCTAGGCATGAGATCCTTTTCACAACTAACCTACAATAACCCAAGAAGCAATTACTCCTAAGCTAGCTGTGAACTAATTATTTTGGTTAATAAAGTGTATGCTGTTATCCAGTTAACTACAGCGACAGCTATAGTAATGTTCTAAGAGAAGGGTGACAGGTGACATACACACAGAGAACAGGCCTACCCACTCATTATTCCTCAAAGGGAGAGCACACTGACAGGCCAACGTGAGTATTCTGGCCCACCTGCCTTGAACTGGGAAAGATGTATGATGACCCCGCCTCTCGGGGTTAGGCAGTTTAAAAGCCCCTTCCTTCACTGTCCTCCCTGCAGCAGTGACCCTGCCCATGGCTCCTGGTGTTAAATGTTGTTGGGTTCAATGTCAAGGAGACCTCAGTTTTGGTCCAAGCTCTGCCATTTGCTGACATTTTGAACCTGAGTAGGTTATTTCACTGCTCTAATCTCAGTGGTCTCTTCTGTAAGATGCACACCCAGACTTTCCTATCCCTCTACACCAGCTTACCAGAAATTACCATTATGCAGGCAGCACAGGAAAGGTTACTTACTTCTTTATCTAGTGTCCGAAACATCTGGTTGATCACACTTTCCAGGAAAAAAGTCATGGCCTCCCATTGCACAAAGGAGGGTGAGAAGATGGAGCAGAGGGTTCCCTCACCGGTTCCAGCTTCAGAGGAACAGGCTTTGAAACACACAGCGAACGTTTATCAGCAAGGGTTGGAGAAGATGGAGACAACAGAGCCTCAGAGACCACCCGGGAAACTTGGAGTTGAAGGAAAATATCTAACCTTTTGTAGCTTGGGCAAAATAGACCAAGTGAAGGTGGGCATGGAAGTGTACATCTATAATCCCAGTACTCTGGGAGGCTGAGGCAGGAGGATCGCAAGTCCCAGTCCAACCTGGTCACTTACTGACTTAAGTGAGACCCTGACTCAAAATTTAAAAAATAAATAAAAGGCTAGGGATGTAGACCCTCAATTAAACCCCTAGTACCATAAACAAAACAAGCCTTAGGCAGATTGGCTTGCATTTATCTACTAGACTAAGTATGACACGTTTGAAGGTAGTAAAGGGTCCCTACCCTATTTCTACCTCTAACAAAGAGGTGTCTGAATTCACCTCTGGGAGTCTTGTCTGTTCAGGATATGCATGCATGCATCAAAAATAGTGTCTGGTCAATTACAAGCACTTGATAAAATATTAATTTCTCTCCCACCTTTATAATCCAGCCATGAGAATCTAAATAATTAAGATATGAAATCATAATTGTCCAAGGAAATAATATAAGCTATGAAATGCAGCTTCATATCCAATAGCCTCATAAGAGCTGTAAAGACTGTGTCTATAAAACTGTGTCCTTCTTCAAATTCACAAACAGGACCAAAGCACATCGCTCAAACAGCCAGACACAGACAAAAAAATGTATCCACTGCCTTCTTGCTCCCATGTAGTACTTGTAAGCTGCGTCTTAACACTTAACACAGCATAACTGGGTCTCCTCAAAATTTCAAGTTACCAATGTCAGAGACCTTCAGTGCTGATTGTTAAACCCAACTGCTAAATCTCAGGTCAAGTAATCAGCATGCTTGAAAATGACCACAGTTGCTATGTAGCTTTTCTAAACAGTTACTCTGTTCTGTATACTTACTTCATCCTTTTCTATTTTACTAAGCTTGCCATGGGCAACATGCATTAGCGAGACAAGAGGCAGAAGATACAGAACACAGGTAAGTTAATAGACTGAGCATTTGGGTAGAGGGAGGTTACCCTTATTTGTATAGAGGGGGTTTTCCAAAGGACCTGGGAGGCTGAGCGACATGGAAAGGCCTTGTACTGTTCCTAACAGGAGCTTCAACACGAATTTACTAACAATGGCATGCATGTACTCAGCAGAAAAGTTTCAACACCTAGGTCTAGACATACAACTTGCTTACAAATAGGGGCCCTGAGGTGAAACAATGAAAGTGACAATTGGTTGATCCTGTTAGGAAAGAAAAACGAAAGCAAAGCTGACAGGTTATACCCTGATTTAAACATACTTAAAATGTAGTGTTCTCTGTTTCCTCAGTGTGCGCAAACTGAAATGCCTGCTCCCCAGGATGGAATGGTGCAGTGAGAAGAGCTACTCTGTAACAGTATTAGGATGCTTCTCCAACTCCTGACAAAGGTTTACTTCCCACATACACGTCTGGTACAGTACTGCACTTACAGTTCATAGCTCCAGAATCAACAGGGGTTGAGAGCTGAAACTTCAGCCACTCTCCGGCCATCTGGAAGCTGGTCTTGGGATCCAAACGACACGCCATCCTCATCACCTCTCCTTGCTGGGCGCGGGAGGCTGCACAGGAAGGACACAATGCAGTGACTGAGTATGGTGGGCACTGAGTGGATGTCTGGTCATTTCCCTGCCCCAGGGGAAAGTGACTGGATAAACTGTTCTGCAGACTCCTGCTCTGAATCTAACAGTTGCTCAATACTGCTTTATTGAAATAAAGCCTCCAGAAAATGTTAAAAATAATCTACGGAAGGTGTTTTACCAGCTGGATCCTGTAAGTAGCAAATGAATACTGGCCTCCCATTTCTGTTGGAACTAAAAGGAAACCATGTTGGAAAAAATGTAAAATGGTGCAGCTGTCAGGGAAAACAGTGTGGCAGTTCCTCAAAATATTAAACAAAGAACTGCCATATTACCTAGCAGTTTAACTCCTCATTATATACCTAACAGAAATATAAAAATATGTGCACAAATGGTCACAGGAATAGTATCTGTAACAGCCAAAGAGTGGAAAGAGCTCAAATCTATCAAGTCGTGAAGCGATGAACAAAATGTGGAATCTCTAAACAATAAAGTATTAGGATTAAAAAGAAATGAAGTACTGATTCAAGCTAGAACATGGATGAATTTTAGAAGCATAATGCTAAATGAAAGATGGCGGCCCCAAGAGGCCACACAGTCTATGATTTTATTTATACGAAATGTTCACAACAGGGAAAACACAAAGGCAGAAAATAGATCCGTGGCTGCCCAGGGAGAAATGAAGAGACTGGGGCACGATGTCTAGTGGACACAGAGATTTAGAGGGTGATGAAAGTGCTCCACAATTAATGTGTCATGGTGGTCACACAAGTCTGAAAATCTAAAAACCGCTAGGTTGTATACTATAAATGGGGGAATTATATGGCAAATGAATCTCACCTCAACAAAGAAATTTTGAAAAGGAAAGAAAATCAGGCTATAGGAAACCTGGAACAGTTAGGATATTAGAGTATAATAGGTTTTCTCTTTCTGGGAAGAAACAACCACATAGTAAGATGGAATTTAACCCTAAGTGTCTTAAATATAGGTACTCCCCCTAAACATCAATGTGCAAAGCATGTCTGCAGAGTGGAAATGGAAATTTACTGCGGGGTAACAGCCCCGGCACCCTTCTGCAGGGCTCGAGCAGATATCAGACCTCGAGTGGGCTGCTGTCCAGACCGAGGGCTCCTTAACAGGAACTCAAATGTCACATACCAGCATTCATGTGCACCAAATGCCACTCTGAGAGTGCTGGAGGGCTCCCAGGCCAGTGTCACTTACAGTTGAAGAAAGTGTTGAAGTCCTCATCACTATCAAAATCATATCGGGAATATTCGCAGCTTGGACTGTCTGTCTTAGAAGGAAAACCCATCTGGAAAGAGAACAGCAATCAGGCAGGAGAGAAAATGAGTGCTCAAACTTTGGGGGCTCGGCCAGGGAGATAGCTCAGTGGCACAAGTTCCTGCCTGGCAAGCACAGGTCCCAAGTTTGATTCCCAGTACCAAAAAAGAAAAGAAAATTGCATTTCTTACGCCAGGTGTGGTGGCACACATCTGTAATCCCAGCACTCAGGAGGCTGAGGCAAGAGGATCACTGTGAGTTCAAGACGAGCCTGGGCTACAAAGTGAGCTCAAGGCCAGCCCAAACTGCATAGTGAGACCCTGCCTCAAAAAGACAAAAAAACAAAAACAAAAATACTGTGGGGGCTCAAGCACTTTGATTTATTTAAGAAGAGCTAAGGCTTTACATGAGATAAGTTACAGTAACTACAGTACTATTCTACCCTGGATCCAGTTTGCTCCTGGCTCCAATATTCCTGAGAGCAGTAGAAAAGAGAATACTTTCATTTATTTATTTTTGTCTTTTGAGACAAAAGACAAGGATCCTCCTGCCTCAGCCTCCTGAATGCTGGGATTATAGGTATGCACCACCATGCCCAACAGAGAGCACTTTTAGTTGACACCTTCTCTCAGTCTCTTCAGGGAGAATTAAATCCTGGAATTCATTTGGGATCTATGAGCATGAAGTAATAATCTGGCATTCAATAAGGAAGAAAGAGTTGCGAACTACTTATCTCATTAAATGCTGAATACTTGGAATATGTAGAACTACATATGTTTCATTCAAAAAGTACTGAAAACCATGCCAGTGAATTATTTATTTTTTATTTTCTTTCAAGACGGGGTCTCACTATGTATCCTGGATGGGCCTTGAATGCAAGGAGATCCTCCTGCCTCAGCCTCCCAAGTTGTGTGATTACAGGTGTGCACCACCATTCCAGTTATGCCAGAGAACTAGAACATAGTATGTGCATGTGCTAGGTGAATTCCTTGAGTAACAAGGGGATACTTGAGTGGCTCTCACTCTCATGATTTACAAAGATATAAAGAATCTGTCAACTGCAAGAGCTTTTATTTAGCAGACTGCAAAGAATTCAGTCTTTGACTTTACTCAGTCCCTGCTCATTTGCCTTGCTGACACAGACTTGACCTTTAGAAACAACACCTAGATGTTACCTCCTCCTAGGCCAGTGGCGGCAAACCTTTTAGAGCTTTCAAAGATGCAAACAGCCTACTGTGGCATGTATGCCACAGGTTCACCACCACTGTCCTAGGCACTTCCTGATCCTGCACTCCTCTGTGCCTCCAAAGCACTGTGCTTCTAACTCCTGAACAGCATTTACATCACACTGTACGGCAATGCTCTCGCCTTAGCTCCTAGCCTGATACTGATATTTGATACTCAAGTGCCCTACAACATGGAAAAGCAGTTAGAATAACCAGTATGGATCACGCTCGTCCTGCAGAACAAGAGAATATGCCCAAGTAAGGGATCTTAGGGACCAAAAAGGGCCATCACTGATGCTCCTCAAAGCCCTCTGTGTGCATTCACCCCTACTCTGAGCGCTGAAGCTCCTGCTGTACCTTGACCAAGTTGGTCATAGAAGCACGAAGGTATTTCGGGAGGATTGCTAACAGCACAGGATCCCGAGACAGGACTTCATGTCTGAAGAGGGCGCCCCAAGTCATCTGAGTTGAAGAACGCAGAAACTAAACCGAGAAACAAGCAAAAATCTCAGTTTAATTTGAATTGTACTTAACCAGATAATCACTAAGCCTAGGAGTTATCTATCAACGACATCTCCACGACACTTGAAAGCTGCCTCTACCGCAGTGTGCAGTAATGACTGTGCACATTTCACAAGTGCGCGTTCCTGGACAGGCTGAGAGTCAGCTGTGGTTGCTGGAGTGTGTGGCCTGAACTCTACCACTTTCTCTTCTCAGTCATAGAGAGTACTGAAATCTTGGGGTGATAAAATAAAAATCTTGAATTGGGTGAAACTAGTATTATAAAAACACAATCAAACTTTAATGTTTAAAATCTCTTCCTGCCAAAATAAACACATGAAACTGAAAAAAAAAAAAAACAAAAAACAAATCTCTTTAGTACCAAATCCTGTGACACCTCTGACATCCCTGGAACATCCATGGGGCTTAATGGGTGTTGGGGAGGGGTGCTGAGCTGACAGCATAATGCCTGGCTCTGGAAGAGGATTCAATACTCCTCTTACTGAAATGTCTCCTACAGCCATGGGCTTGGGCCCAGAGAGTCACCCTATACACAGGTGGTACTGGTATGTCACAGCACACCACTGGATTGTGGTTTACCTGACTGAAAAATTTAGATGTTATCAGCATAAGGTTTACCTGACTTGGGTGGGTTGTGAAAGCAAGAAAAGATTCCAGGTATTTTCCAAAATTCCCTGGTGTTTGTACGTCAGAGTCTCCACCCTGCTGCGGAAAAAAGAACCCAGGTTAATCACAAAGATTGGGAGGGGAATAGGGGAGAACAGTAGCAGAGGAGCAATAAACACAAAATTTAAACCATCACAAAAGTCACAGGTTAGGGGTATGGCTCAGTGACAGAGTGCTTGCAATCATGCAGTGAGGCTCTGGGTTTGATCCCCAGCACCACAAAAAAGGTTTGTTTTGAAAGGATTTTATATTTTCTTTTGGCTAAAGAAAGGCAACATTTCAAGGGTTAAAAAATAAGCAAGCTAGCCAGGTATGGTGGTGCACACCTGTAATCCCAGCACTTGGGGAGGCTGAACCAGGAGAACTGCCTCAAGTTTGACTGGGCTCCACAGTGAGTTGAAGAATAGTCTACTACATTTTTGTGAGACCCTGTCTCACACACACACACACACACACACACACACAAGCTAGCCAGGTGTGGTGGCACATGTCTATAATGTAATCCCAGTACCTCAGCACTCTGGGAGAGTGAAAAAAGAGGATCACAAATCTGAGCCCAGCCTGGGCAACATAGTGAGACCTTATCTCAAAATACAAAAAGTAAAAAGGGCTCAGGATGTGAGTCCGGAGGTTGATCTGCAGTACAGCAAAACAAACACAAACCAAAACCTAAAAACTACTCCCATCCCTGGTCTCCCATGAAACTGGTGTCCTGGGGACCACTGTTCTGAATGTTCCCCCACACAGCCCTCACTTACCAGCAGCGCACACAGCTGGCTGCCCAGTGCACACAGCACCTGGCAGAGTCTCTTGAGGAAGACGTAGTGCTTCTCCACCAAGCCGCCGCCATCGGCTGTCCTGTGAGAGAACAGGGGGACAGGCTGCACACCAAAGGCACATGGGGCTCCGACGATAGGAAGCTACAGTCTGTGCTTCACCAGTCCTGTCTCAGTGATCAGCAAAGTTAAAGACAAACGACAAAACCCTAACACCACAAGACTGATGCAAAGTAAGGTCCAGGGTGAACTCCTCCCTCACTAGCACCTAGATAGTGCTCGGTATTCTGAGACGGTAACATAGTTCTGAGCAGGACCACATAAAACAACACAGGAGCTGCACAAAAAGACATGGGTTGATGGCCCAGGGAGGACTGGGATAGAGCCCTGGAGAGGAGGCATCAATTCCTTACATCACTTATAAAATAAAAAAGATTAAGATAACAACCTGACTTTGTGTCTTACTTGTCCAAATCATTTAGTTTGGATCTACTGGCCAGTAGAATCCAAAAACCTGTTAAATAAATAAAACTAACTGATTTGATGGCATTACCTGGGCTGAAATGATACTGGACTATTCACACTAACCATAATGCACAGCTACTTGTGTAAACAGCAGTCACACCACTAACCCTGTAGGCAGCATAGGGAGTGGAGAAAGGACAGCCTCAGTTACCATGCCAGGCCCTGGGGAGGCTGAAGGTAGGGCGGTGTTATATAACCATGGGTGCAGGACAGATACCCACAGCAGCAGAGATGCCATATCTTTGTGTGTGTCAGTCTGCATGACTAAAAAATGAACCCTAGAAGCAGTAACTACAGTGACTACCCCAAAGATAGGACATTCATTCAATCAACATGATCCCTTCCATACAGAAGTGCTGTCTCCCCAAGAAAGAAAGCCGTGATAAAGAAATGCCGTATCAGAGTGAATAGTAACAGATTTTAAATACTTCATGTGTTGCACACCATTTCCTGTGTCCCTAGGACAGACAATAAGATGATCAAAAAGTGGGTGTTACAAAAGCTTCAATTATTTGCAATACACAGTGCCCTCTGAAACTGGTAAGAAACACGTATCAGGCCAGGTGTGGTGGTACCTGCCCGCAATTCCAGCACCTAGGAGGCTGAAGCAGGAGATCACTGGGAGTTTGACGCCAGCCTGGGCTACAAAGTGCGTTCAAGGCCAGCCTGAACTGCATAGTGAAACCCTGTCTAAAAAAAGAAAAAAAAAGAAAAGGAAAGAAAATAGAAGAAAAAAAGAAACACCTATCAAACCTGTCAAGAAAGATTTCACTATTTTCCAGAGAAACTGAAAGAAAATAGAAGCCGTTCTGCGTTTTATGCATACATCTCTGTTGGTTCCTGCTGCCTGGGAGCCTTAGCTTGCTGGGCAGTGCCTACCGGGGCGGAGGGTGGGAGGGAAGAGCACCTGGAGCTCTGCCCAGCTGATCTAAGCACTCTAAGACCTCGCTGCCAGGGGTCCCCAGAGACCCAGGGATCACTCAAAGCACAGAATTAAGCTCTCTGTGGCGGGGGTAGGGTGTGAAAGTGAGTGGGTTTTAATTGATCGTTATAGCTCATTTCCAAAAAAGCTGACCAGTCCTTTGAAGAACATCTTATTTTCTTACACAAAAACACGTTGGTTGACTGCTGACACTTACATGGGAACTTAAGACATATCCATATGAGATATAAAAATGATGAAGAGGTGAGAAAATACACTGTGGAGCTGGGGTGTAGCTCGGTAGTGGACAGTACATTTAGCATGCAGGAGGCCCTGGGTTCAATTCCCAGCATGCACACACATGCTGAAAATCACATTTTTGGGGCTTACCCACAACATACTGAAAAGTTAAGATACTCACTGGGCAGCAGAGAGTATATAATGCATGGCAACATCTCCAAATAAAACCATCAAGGGCTTCCGGTCTTCCAGCTTGCCCTAGACCCAATTGTAGGAAAACACAGTCATATATACTGTATTACTAAAAACTTTGAGTTACTGGTGTCCTCTATACCGATATACTCAAATGTACTTATTTTTTCCACCCTTCCCCCAATAGTTTATGAACAGTAGAAAAAAAGACAATTCTTTAAACCAAATCTGGGTAAGACTTATATTTTAAAGTGTGCTGTACAAGAACATCAGTACAACAGCAAATGATATCCCACAGATAATACTTCTATGGAGAAGAGTCAGAGGCCTGTTAGCCAAGACAAACATAAAGCCAGTGCACCCACCATATGAGATTCTCTGATGTAACAGTGAGCTTTAAATATTAACATTACTTTTATTTCAGTGAAATGCCAAGAATCATGGCTGTTTCAACCACCAAGCAGCCTGATAAATCTCTGTACGTTCTGCCAATAGATACTGCAGTGAAGAACTAGCGGAGCCAGGAAGTTGGCCTCAAGGAATAAAATTCCAAACCTCTAATGTCTTTCTGCCACAATAAGCGATCGGACATATACACTCCCTAACTCAGACACTTAAGAGTGGAAGTCAGTGTAAGTGCAACTTACCTTTCTACTGACAGCAATGAGAAGACACTCGGCTGCTCCCAACTGCAGCTCCTGCTCGTTCAGAAGCAGGCACAGCATCTCTAGCAGCTTGCAGTTCTCAGCTGTGATGTGACTCATGGACACCCAGTCAATGTAGCCAGCAAGCGTGTTCAGTGCCGCGACTCCAACCCGACAGCTGGCCTGAGCCTGTGCCAAATCACCCACAAACATGAAGTCCTAACACCTAAGGACGCTGTGGGTATACCTGAATTATATTTTCTAATTCTAAAAGAAAACGAGTTTTTAAAATATATACTCATGTAATAGTTACTGACAGGAGACTCAAAAGTTTTCTTTTGATTCATAACCAATAGCATTCTTCAGCATTCATAAGACCATGCTAACACATGTGGCCATTTTATCTTTCCTCAAGAAATCCCAAATATTAAAAATTTACCCCCTTCGACTACAGCTCAATGATCAAAAAAAGCTTAAGTCTGAGGTCATTAGGTACATGCCTCCCCACACCGGATGGCCTAAAGAAGTCTCCCTCCAACACCACGAAGGAGAGGAGCACACTTACCTTTGACTCCTGAGAAGTATCTGTTTTCTGAAAGAAAAGCGTAAGGATCAGATGTTTTTCATGAGCAAAAGGGTACACAGCAACTTCTACCCTCATAATCAAGGCCCTTAAGTGATGACTGTTAAATACAGATGCAACTTTTAACCTTGAGAAAGAATATAACTTTACTAAGAGCACACTAATTGATACTCCTCTAAGAAGAACATTTTAAAGCAAGGAACAATTAAATGAATCCAATGTATAACATGCATGTATGGGCATATCTATAGGAAAATCATGTACACAAAAACATTCGATTTTAAATACATCTAAATAATGGCTGTTCAAACCAGTACACTGAAAGGGTTGATTTTTATCCTTATATTTCAGGTACCATAAAAATACAGGTTTATAATTCATAAGCATACAAAATTAATATTTCCTAAGGAACTACTAAAAATAAAATTACTAACTCCTTATGATGATTAAAGGAGAAATAAAACATGCAGGAATAGAGGCTGGGGATTTAGCTCAGCGGCACAGCGCCTGCCTGGCAAGCACAAGATCTTGAGTTTGATTCCTGGTACCGGAAGAAAAATAAAACAAAACAAAAACGAAACAAAAAAACCCCATGCAGGAATAACAAACTTCTGAAGTACTGATAGTTACCACCCATTGCTATTATAAAAGATTCACACGATAGCACCCAAGCCTAGACTACCCTCCACTCCAACGACTATCCAGACCCTTGGGGCCAGTGGAGGGGACAGGTAACAAGACAGGGGAGACAACCTGTTCACCCCTTTGTTTCCTGTTCAGTCTACTCCCCAAGCAGGAAGGCAAAAGGATGGAAGCACAGAAGGTCTAGGAGTGAACAGACAAGTTTAAGGCACAAAAGCTGGCCCATGTGCACTGGGGTTCAAGAGATGGCAAAGACCAAACCCAAGGCAAAAGAAGATGTGCACAGTGGGTAGGTTCCCAACTTCCACCAGAGCCACTGCCAAGCAACCCTGCTCTCTAGTGTCCAACACACTCCACCAGTGTCCAACTATTTATAAATGGCAAGTATTTAAAAAACAAAGAACTTCACTAACTACTATAGCTGTGAACAGCAGATTGTTTTTAACATTACACTGTTGTGAGGCCTGACTGTCAGATGTTTAGCTTTTCTTCTTCAAAATGCAAATGAGTAACTGTCTCTCAAGTGAAACTCCGTATGTCTTAACTTTCCCAAGAAAGTTCCTTCACTATTCTACAAATATATGGGGTTCACAGGTTGAGAGATTTCTCAACTCATCTCACACAGATGCTGCTATCCTGCAGAGAAAATGCCTTCTTTCCTATGCGATGCTATCCTTTCTAATCAAAAGAATTCTTCCCTAGTAGAGTATCTCTACTGAGAGCCACCAACACTAACCTAATGTTACTTCTTTTTTTCTCCTTGGTCTTGGGGACTTGAACCCAGGGCCTTCCTTGTACATTCTAGGCAAGGACACTAGCACTGAACTACATCCCTAACCCTTTTTTTATTTGAGATATGGTCATTAGGTGTTCCAGCTGGCCTTGAACCTGCAATTGTTCTGCCTCAGCTTCCTGACTAGCTGAGATTACAGATATACACCGCTATGTCAAGATCCTACTGCTATTTCTTTGACTATAAAAACACACTGGTTTTACGAAAAAGTATCCTGAATCCTATGGCCTAATACCTCAACTTAGGGATAAAAAATCTGAGTTTCTGTCTGTCCATCTCCTAACCCTCAATACTAGGTTATTAAAGCAAATATTTTCTGTATGTTTGTCTGTAAGGAATCTTGGGGAGGTACTTTGGGAAAAAGAATTTATTTTAGTAAAAAAATGGGGGTGAAGGCCACTGCAATTATTATTAGAGAGAGGATTTTCACTAATTTACTAGACAGAATCTTCAGTACCCTCTGAACCTCGAGACAATATCTTCCAAATTTAGGGTAGTTTTGAGAACTAGATACCATATAAAAAGTGCAAACAAATTTATAGCATATATTAGGTATTCACTTTGAGTTCTTCTGCACCTCATCATTTGCATTAGTGCCTAGAACTTCTCTAAAACCAGACCCAATACAGTTTCGAGAGCAGGACAAGGAAGTTATTTTAGGTCCTCCTACTTTGTGAAGTGCGTGCCTATGAGAATCCTAGATGAGGGTTTTCAGCCTCAGCACTGCTGACATTTTGGGTTAGACAGCTGTGTCCTCGGGAGCTGCCCTGGTGGGCTTCCTGACTGCAGGATGTTCAGCAGCATACCTGGCCTCTTTCTGCCAGACAGAGGCCAGCAGCAACCCCCTCAACTGTGACAAGCAACGTCTGGCCCTTTGGGGGATAAATCACCCGCACTGACAACGTTGTATCAGGTTAACTTTAAACTACCTCCCGAACAGTACCTCCTAAAAATGACAATGGTCAGAAAGACAGTGTCCAGCTAACTTGATGTGAAGAAGGAAAACCTACTCAGGAAGAATAAAATACCAGGTATCATGCAATGAAGACGAGGGAACTTGGCAGCTGTCTACTGCAGAAGGGAGCAGGACCAAACAGGATACCATAACGTAACAGAACGTCATCCTGACCTAGGAGAAATCTGGGTTTTCCAATATTAAGTATTCATCTTTACATTTATGCTATTTAATTTAACTATAAAAGGAATTACTGGGGCTGGGGATTTAGCTCAGTGGCACAGCACCTGCCTGGCAAGTGCAAGGTCGTGAGTTCGATTCCTGGTACATTAAGAAAAACAAACAAACAAACAAAAAACAAAAGGAATTACTTTTTTAATAAAGAGGGAAACTGCTGAGGAAAAACTCTGTTTTACTTCCTCTAGTCATTTCCTAGTTTTTTGCTTATAAAATAGCCCTTCCTAGCTAGACAAGGTAATGCACACCTGTAACCCCAGTTACTCAGGAGGCTAAGACAGGAGAATCACACGTTTGAGGCCAGTCTGGACAACTTAGCAAATTCCTATCTCTCAAAATAAAATAAAAGGGCTGGGGATGTAGCTAAGAGTTCCCTGGGCTCAATCCCCAGTACTGCTAAAATAAAGTAAAGTAAATAGAATGACTTTTTCTTGCTGCTCAGCTAGGTACCCTACTAACTTGCTGAAAGAGCATTTAACTAAAAACAAAACATGAACAGTAGAACACAGAACCCCTGTGGGGTAGGGAGCCCCTTACCATCTGCTGGTACTTGTTCACATTCTCCTGAAGTGTGTTGAGTAGGAAATTGAAGATACTCTCCATGTTCTGGGTTAAGGTTTGCTGGATATCCCTTCTTCTTTGAGAGGGAAGAGTCTGAAAGGTCACTACATCTTCTGCCAGGCGCAAAAGGATGAACATCACCAGTTCCGTCTGTGTTTCCTGTGCAACAGAAATAAGCCAGCAGACATTGACTGGTGCACTTTGTCCATCAGAGGAACATCTGAGGCTATGTTTTCCTGATAGAATAGCAGCCAACACCAGCAGGAAGCAAGCCCTGGGGTCTGCCTGAGAACAAGCCTTCCGTACCCCTTGCCTGGACAGTGTGTCCAGCTCCGCTAGCATGTCTCGCCAATGCTGCGGCCACTCTCGCTTGATTATCTCCACCACGATTCGCGACAGACCGTCTTTAATGTGGTTCTCCTCTTCCAAAATGTTCATTGTTCCCTGAAAAAGAACAAAGATGTAAAGGGGTCTGCAGGACTGAATTTCAAGTGGAAAACCTGGGCTGTAGTGTGTACAAAACTCGTTGGCAGGCCTGCTTTAAAACTAAAAGCAGTAAACTTGTTCTCCCTGTCTGAATTCCCATCCTGCCCACAAGCCAATCACTCTTCTAAAGTTTAAACGACGGTTACATCAGCTAATGAAATAGCTGTCACATGGAGCTAGGAAAACATCACTGCTCTTTACAAACCAGAGACACTTTTATACTGCTGCTGCTTCTTTTTTTTTCTTTTTCTTTTTGAGACAGGGTTTCACTATGCAGTTCAGGCTGGCCTTGAACTCACTTTGTAGCCCAGGCTGGCCTTGAACTCCCTGTGACCCTCCTGCCTCATCCTTCCAGAGAGCTGGGCCATTATACTTGACTTGCTTTATTTTTTAAAGAAGACCACGGTGGAAGAGTGAAAGAACAACTATACATTGAGAGGCTGATAAAATGGGAGGGTAGAGGAACAACTGCCTATTTTATTAACAAATCTAGTATGACAGAATATTAGAAAACTACTACTAAGTGTCTCTTACGAAGTGTGATATCAAGACTAATGAATCATAGTCTCTGCAGAACTAGCAAAATAAATCCTAGTTGTTTAAGTTAATTAATAATTTTGAAGGGAATATTTTTTCTATTAACAGCACGAAAAGGGTAGGAAATTCCACATTTTGTGCCCTTTGTTAAAAAAGAAAGAAAAAGATTGTGGACTTAAAACATATTTAAAGTCATATTCAAACACTAAACAAATTTATTCTGCATGTTTATCACTAGTATCACAAGGTAGTTCAGTCTGAATAATAGGTAACAATGTGAACAGTGTTTCAATCTAACTTAGATCTAAGAATCTTATTCATTTGTTTGCTGAAAATGTTTAACCTCTGCCCTTTTAAGATTTTAAAAACAAAATTCCACCCACAAGGGTAAGCGTTTAAATCTAATAAGAAATGGGATGAATTATGATCTTACAATGGTTCTTTTTTTATCCTTGAAGGCAAAAGCAATTATTATACTGTCTCGTCTACGACAACTAGTGAGTTTTTACCCCAACAGTACAAGGAAACCTAAGTCCCCAGCCACCCTGTCCTTACACTGGCGATCAGCTCCATGACACTGTTCTTCAGGAAGACTTTCTCCAGGCGAGACATACTGTTCCACCGGAACCTGCCACCCAAATATGAAAAGCAACAGAACCACGTCAGATGTCTTTTCTTCACAAGTGAATAGCTTTGATTCCTGCACTTGATTATGCTGGCAATTTCTTTAAGAAATTGTATTTTTGATTTTGTACCCTTTGGAGAATGGGTAGAAAAATGCTTGGGAAAAGGTTTTAAATATGTCTACTAATTAGAACCCACAAAGGATTTGTGCCACAAATCAGCTTTTCTCTCAAGTTCTTACTAATAGACCAAAAGTAAATGTATATCTAGGATGACTTTAGTACGGTAATTGCTTTTTGGAAAATCTAAATCTTTTGCGGGGTAGTAAGGGGGTCAGGGATACTGGAGATTGAACTCATAGCCTTCACACTAAGCTCATCCTTAGCCCTTTTTAAATTTGAGACAGGGTCTCATTAAATCACTAAGTTGCCCAGGATAGGTTCAAACCTCCAAAGCTCCTGCTTTGGCCTACCAGAGAGCTGGGGTTATAGGTATGTACCACCATACTTAGCTAGAAAATATAAAATCTTGACACTGCTCTCTTCCTCTACTGGTTTATAGTTATAGCCATATTCCAGAAAACCTGGGTAAATCTTAAAATCTGACTCTTCTGAAAGGTGCTGAGGTTAAAGAGACTGAAGTTAGAAGTTTTCAGTTGTTCTCCTATAAGCCTGCTTTCCATGCACCATTCAGGGAAGACCCACATTCAAAAAGAAAAAGGCATGGTGCCTAATCAGAGATTTGTTTACCTACACACTGGATTTCTCCAGTGAGGCTGTGTGGTCTACTTAGCACACAGTAAGTGCTCAAAACACCAGATAAATAACAGTAGCAGCTGTCAGCTAAGACTTGTTGAATGCATAGAAAAGTTCAAACTCGTGAATGAGCACACAAATGAACACGCAAGTTATGTAAGAAATAAAGATCTGCACTCTCACAGCCAGCCCGTGGTCATATCCAAGAGTTCCTTACTTGACAACATGTTCCAATATCTGAAGACCAAAATGTCTGACGATGGCAATTTGTGTTTTCTCAGCCAGCCTCAAGCCACAGTGGACACAGATAGGGCACTTTTCTTTAAATTCTTCACAAAACTGAAAGAAACAAAGTTAGTATTTCCCCTTGGGGAGCACAGAGACAGCAAGTAAAAAAAAAAAAAAAACAACTCAGCTGCAAACCCTAGATCAATATTATGCAAGTAAAGAAGTGATAAATATATCTTCCACTTTGATGGTGTATTTGCTATGCTGTGGCAATAGCCTTACTATCGTTGAAGAAATACACCTCAGAAGTATACAGTGGTAGAATGACAATTCCTCAGGTTTGCTTTAAAAACTTGAGGTAGAGGTCAGAATAAAGCAAAAGTATTGAAAGCTGTATAACAGCTGAATTTAAATGATAAGAATACGTGTAACTACTAGATTGTTGTAGAATTCTTTACTTTTGTGCCTACTTTAAATGGTGGGGAGCTTTGAGACAAGGTCTCACTTTTTAGTGCAGGCTAGCCTTGAACTCAGGCCCAGGCTGGCCTCAAACTTGCAGCAATCCTCCTGCTTCAGCCTCTCCAGTACTGGCATTACAGGCTGTGCCACCACATCCAGCTAAATATTTCACAATAAAAAAGTAGAACTCAATTATTTGATTCCAAGTTCTGTGGCACAGTATTGTAAAGTTTCCTCCAAGTAGTGGTGATTATGAAGTTATATCACCTCAAATACACAGGAAGAACACCTACAGACATTGTTTAAAGGCGGATTACTTCGATTTTAGTAGCATCCCCGTTAGTGTTCGATTCCCAGGCTACCACACTTGAGTCAGTCCGCGGACTGAACCACCCCGAACTCAAGAAAACTACTTTCAGGAAACCAAAGTGCACTTGAGAAAATGCAAAGCAAGTGGCAGAAGTTCATCTTCGCATGACACGGCCTACGAATACCATACTTAGAAAATGAGGCAGGGGTATGCGGATTAATCTAAAAGGGCCAACCACCTATGCATTAGGTAAGGATGGCAAGACGAGCATGGGGGGCGGGGCTGAGGTTGGGTAGGCCGATTAGGAGGGCATGCGTGTGTTCACAGCAGGGAGGACCCTGAAGGACCAAGCTGGCACTGGGGGCGGGATCAGCATGTGCGCCAGGGGCGGGGAAAGAGTGTGTGGGGGTGAAAACCGGTGCAGATCGCAGCGAAAGGGTCGCGGGGAGGGGGAAGGGAGGCGGGCAGCGGCCGAGGGGCCTGGCAGCGTCTGGGGCGAAGGGCGGGGGCAGAGCGCGGATGGCGGCGCGGGGAGGCCCAGGCTTGGCCGGATCGCGGCCGCGCGGACCAGGACCCCGAGGCGAAGGGCGGCCAGACCCGGGGCGTCGGAGTCCCAGCTACCTTGAGGGCTTCCAGCCGGTAGCGCTGGGTGGAGCTGGGGTCCATCATGACCGTCACCGCTTTCACCAGCTGCTCGCACAGCGCGTTCACTTGATCCATCGCCATGGCAGGCACCACGTGCCGAGAGCACACCGCAGGGCAGTCTCTGCAACACTAAGGACCGACGCCTCACTCGGCGGGACCACACGTTGGAACCCGGCCGCGGCGGGTTGGGGGTAGGGAGCGGGAGGAGGAGCGCGAGCCGCAGGAGCTGGAGCCGGGAAGGACCCGGCGCTGCGCACGCGCCCGACTCGCGACTGCGCACGCGCACACGGAAGTGGCGACTCCGTGGTGAGATCCCTCCTAGGTGGGCGGGGCGAGAGGCGGAAAGGCCATTGTGCGCAGGTGCGTCAACGGCCACTTGCGGCGCGCGCGCGCTGTTTGGCGTCAGTTAGGACTGCGCTGGCTCTCCTGACGACTTCTCGGGCGCGGTCTCTGGGATGCTGGCGGGATTCTCCGTCGTGAAGGGAAACGAGTCTCTCTCAAGACTATTGCCCCGCCCCCAGAAGGGTGAGGAGACGTGCTAGACTTCTCTTCCTCCAGTGGATCCTGAACCCTGCGTCCGTCCGCGGCAGCTTGGTCAGGTGTTTGTCGCCTCGGTAAGGAAACGAAGAGGCGTCCGGTGTCCCTGCCTTCAGACTCCTTACAGTGCCTTAGCTGCTTGTTTTATGAAATAACATGACAGGTGACGCACTGGGTCGAAAGTGAGAACATGCTGATCGCAGAAGATCTTGAGGTTTGTCTGGTAGAAAAAAACCAAATATTTCCCCGTATTTCTTCCCCCGCCGCCGTATTTCTTCACTTGATCTTAGCCAAAAGGTCGAGAAGCGATCTCTTATTTCTTAAAGTTTTCTCTACCCGCGCACTTCTTTTCCTTCGTTAGTTCCTACTTGCTCGGCTTCAGACTTGTTTTGTGCAGATTGGGATAAATAGGGATATTTAAAGATGAAAAATTGCAATCACTGAAGACTTGTGCAGTTTTCATGATTTATCAAAATGTAAAAATTGAAGGTGTGGTTCTTACCCGGAAGCAGGGGCTTGGCTGAAAGCATATCATTCTCCATTCTCGTTATAAAACCCTTGTCTTCTCCAGTAAACACAGACTGAAGCGTCTGTGACTTGTCATGTCTACATACCTGTTTTTGTGTTGGGTGTGTGTGTGTGCACAAGGTCTTCTTTTTTTTCTTTTTCTTTTTCTTTTTCTTTTTTTGGCCTTTTTGAGACAGGATTTCAGTATGCAGTTCGGGCTGGCCTTGAACTCACTTTGTAGCCCTGGCGGGCCTCGAACTCACAGCAATCCTCCTGCCTCAGCCTCCTGAGTGCTGGGATTACAGGCATGCGCCACCATGCCCGGTGTGCACAAGGTCTTGCTGTGTAATCCAGACTAGCCTCCACTCGAGATCCTCCTGCCTCAGGCTTCTGGGTGCTGGGATGGCCCACGCCTGGCTCTTTTTTTGTGATTTTGGGGCGGGGGGGGGGTACCTAGTAAAATGTTTGTTGCTAAGTCATTGCCTCTTATTTCAATCTTGGTGTAACTTTCTTTATCCTAGAGAAGACATAGTTTAAGGAAAAAGAATTTCTAACACGGTTTTTAATTATAAGATTTAAAGTATCTGCCTGTTTTAGGTGAGTGGTCAGTAGGAATTCACAGGAAGAAATGCTTTGACTACTCGAGTTTCTTAATTATTTGGGTTTTTTTCCCATTAATCTTTTAGCTTTGCTGGGTGCATGATAGTTTTTCATGGTGACTGTTAGTGTTTTGGAAAACTTTTTAAAGAATACAGTTGGGTGCTCACTCAAGTGTATAACCTGTGTTCTCATATTTAAATCATGAATTTCTGGTGTTTTCATAGCATCTTATGTATTTGAGGCCAGTAGTTCCTAAATTCTGCTATATACTGGATTTGCTTAAAGAGTCTTACAAATCACGATAGCCAGGTCA
This sequence comes from Chinchilla lanigera, assembly GCF_000276665.1. Lineage (NCBI taxonomy): Eukaryota > Metazoa > Chordata > Mammalia > Rodentia > Chinchillidae > Chinchilla > Chinchilla lanigera. The sequence goes on from NW_004955437.1 coordinate 9,394,080, forward strand.
CATGTATACCAATTAAATTAGGATGTCTGGGGTGGAAGTCAGCAATGTTAATTAAAGATTCCCAGGTGATCCCAGTATGTAGCAAATGTTTTACATTTCTTCTTCCAGATTACTAATGTTAAATAACAGTCAGTATCCAGTCTCAAATATGTACGGTTTTTCCAATCTGTCATTCATACTATGCATACCTTTATGTCTAACTGCCAATCATAGAGGACATTTTCTGTTTTTTTTTTTTTCTTTTCTGTTTTGTGTTCAAATATTTACATAAACAAAATAACAATTGTTACAAAGTAATTGTTACAGATATCCATTCACAGTTGCTTAGTGATTGAAAGTTTGAGGAGTAACAGGATAGTTACATAGTCTCAAAATGTTCTCTTCCAAGATATTTATTAGTTACAAAACGAAAAATAGTAACTTTTACACTGAGAAGCCTGGCAAACACCATTTTAACTAATTGATTATGGTTAACATTGTATTAACATCATAACCCCTTCCCCATATTATAGGATGAAAGCTTTATTCCTGTTATATCATTGCCAAAAATGGGTAGTCTTAGTCTAATACTGAGAAAATGTAAAACAGAAACAAAAAGACACTGTCAGAATAACTCACTTGTACTCATCAAAAGTGTCAGGGTCAGGGCTGGGGAGTGTAGCTCAGTGACAGTACACTTGTCTATGGGTAGCAAGCACAAGGCCCAGATGTTTGATCCCCTGCACTATCCTGCCCTCTAGTGTCAAGGTCATGAAAATCAAGGAAAGATGAAGGGTCACAAGTTGGAAGAGACTAAGGAGACATCCTACACTGGAATCCAGAATAGAGAAAGTTGTGAAAAAACCAGTGAAATCCCAATAAGCTTGTAGTTGAGTTAATATTTTATCAGTGTTCATTTTTAAAATTTTAATAATTGTGATATTTTGTTTTTGTTTTGCTTTTTGTGGGTACTGGGAATTGAACTAAGGACCTTGCACTTGCCAGGCAGGTGCTATGCCACTGAGCTATATCCCTGGCCCTAATTGTGATATTTTAAAAATAAGTGCTGTGTTATACAGTTGTCCATGGTTCCAGGACATGCCCACAGGATACTGTCGAAATCTGAAAATACTCAGGTTTAATATAAAATGATGTAGTGAGCTGGGTGTGGTGGTGCATGCCTGTAGTTCCAGCACTTGGGAGGCTGAAGCTGGAGGATCATTGCAAATTCGAGGCCAGCCTGGACTACATAGTGAGTTTGAGGTCAGCCTGAACCACATAGTGGGACTGTGCCTCAAAACAAACAGAAACAAAACAAAACAAAAACCACAGTGTTTGCATATATAACCTGTGCACATCCTCTTATAGACTTTTTTTGGGGGGAGGGGATAAAACCCAAAACCTTGAGAATGCTAGGCAACTGACAACCTAAGCCCCTGCCAAAATACTTAAAATCATTTCTAGAATACCTAATACAGTAAGTCCCCAACTTTTGAACAAGTTCTGTTCTGGGAGAATGTTCATGAATTGGATTTGTTGGTAAGTCTGGTCTTATAGTGTACTTTCACTTTCATTTCCATGGTTATTGCCTTGTGTTTCCTACCAGGTCCCTTTACATCACCACTACTTTTTCTCTTGCTTCCGGACATCCTGGGCTCTGACTGAGTACTCTACCACTGTACTGTATCGCAGTGTAGAGTAAGCATACAGCAGCACAACCATGACAGTGTCTGGCAGACTGAGCTATTTGCATCTACGAATGTTTCTAGTACAAGGTCCATTCATATTTGTGAAAGTTTACAACTGGAATGTTTTTAAATCAGAAACTTACTGTACAATATAGATAGTTGTTAATAATTGTTACACTGTATTATGTAGAGAATGCAAAGAAATGTATATGTTTGGTACACATACTTTTTTAAAAAATATATTTGATCTGAGGTTGTTTGATGTAGAATTGTTGCATGTGGAAAGCTGATTATATATGGTCTGCATCTCTTCTCTAAACTTATACTGAGATCTATCAACTGGATTACTGTCAACCTTCTCCCCTATTCATAATCAGTACATTGTGTTGTTTTTTTTTTTTAAATCAACATACTTTAATAAGATATCAATGTCAAAATATATTTTCTTGCCTGGTGTAGTGGTGCACTGGGGAGGCTAAGGCAGGAGGAATGCTGAGTTCAAGGCCAGCCTGGGATACATACTGAGTTTAAGGCCAGCTGTATTACATAGTGAGACCTTGTCTCAAAAAAAAGACAAAATGCATTGTCTTATAGAGTTAAGCTCCCATACAGTTAAAATATTGTCAGTTGTCAGGTAAGGTTAATAAGGTTAATATGAAGCTTGGAATATTTTTTAGTGTTGTAGTCAAACTGCCAGAGTATGGCAGTTTGAATGCCAAGGCAGCACACACAAGAAATGTATTTACATGTCATTACCCCTTTAAGTTCTGCCACAGAGTATTGAGCCCCACTACTGCTAAAGTAAGTGTTAGGCAACACAGTCCTTAAGTAATTTTTCTCATCTAACACAGATTTCTTTTGAAAGTTAATTTTTGGTTTTAGCAGTAAGGCCCTTTGGGCTTACCAAATTCTTAGCCTGATGTGCTTTATGTGTGTTTATAAACTTCTTATTGTACCCATGACAGAAGTGTTCCATGTTGACTGGTACTTAAAAACCAGAAGGTGTTGTCCCTTCTCCCCTGTGAGTTACAGGATGCCCTGGGACACTATTTTCGGTGCTTCCTATGTATGTATTGTGGTTTGTATTTGCATTTCTTCATGGCTAATGATGCTCAGCCTGTTTTATGCGCTTATTGGCTATTTGTGTATCTTTTGTGAAATGTTTGACTCTTTTGAGGACAAGTTACTTTTAAAGTTTTTAATAATTATTACCTGCATAAAGTTGTATTAATTTATCCTCATGCCAGCAGTATGTAAAAATGTCTTGCATTCCTGTTAGTTTCTATGCTCCTAGGCTTATGGTAACTCATCAGTGAAAAAATGGAAAGATAGTTTTCCCTGGCGTTTTGGATTAACATCTTTCAAATTCTATAAAATGTCTTCTTACAGAAGAAATGGACACTGGACAAGACCGAGTGGTTGCCCTTGTGGACATGGACTGTTTCTTTGTTCAAGTGGAGCAGCGGCAAAACCCTCATTTGAGGAATAAACCTTGTGCAGTGGTGCAGTACAAATCCTGGAAAGGTGGTGGGTATGTACTGTTATTGTCATGACTGTCTAGTGCTGGTTTAATCCATGAGGATACAGTGGCGTTGTGTGAGCTCTTGTCTCTGAGATTTCCAAACTGCTATGTTTAGAATCAAATCCTATCTGTGGTCAAAAAGTTTCTAATTTTATGTGTCTATGGCCTATTCCTACTAAGTTTAAATTTTTTACTTTGGTCTTTCTTTTTTCTCACCTTAGAATAATTGCAGTGAGTTATGAAGCCCGTGCATTTGGGGTCACTAGAAACATGTGGGCTCATGATGCTAAGAAGTTATGTCCAGATCTTCTACTGGCACAAGTTCGTGAATCCCGGGGGAAGGCTAACCTTACCAAGTAAGAAAAAGGTTGTTTAAAGGGACATGGAAAATCAGAAAATAATAATCCATGAGGATTGGAACTGATGTTTCAGAGTACTTTTGTGTGAGTAACATCTGAAAAGTTCCCTTTGGTCAGCATCTTATCTCTGTAAAATGAAAACAGAAAGGTTTTGATGTTCAAAGGTTTTGACATTCTATTTCAGTAATAGTTCAGAACCATTATTACAATAATTGCTTCCCCTGGTACCCATTTGTTTCCTTAATTATTTAAGAAATTGTTACAATTGTATTTATTGGAAGGAGGTTGAGACAGGGCCTTTCTATGTAGTTCAGGCTGGCCTCAAACTCATGGTACTCCTCCTGCCTTAGCCTCCTGAGTGCTGAGATTACAGGTGTGTACCACCACACCCAGATAGGTTGTTATAATTAAAACTTAATACCAATTCACATTAAAAAAATTCCCATGTTCTTAGTCCAGAAGCCTAAAGTGATTTAAAAGACTATAAAACTGATAGTTTTTCCAGGGAAGCCTCAAACTTACATTTAGTGCAACATCTAGAATTATTTTCTAGAGTTAAAAAAATATAATTATCCTACCAGAACTGAATAAACAAAGGAGATTGCTTCCTGTGTTTTGTTTTATTTTGTTTATTTTGGTTTTGTTTTTTTGAGACAGGGTCTTACTATGTACCTTAAACTGCCTTGAACTCACTATGTAGCTCAGGCTAGCTCAAATTTGCAATAATCCTTCTACATCAGCCCTCTGAGGGCTGGGATTACAGGCATGTGCTAGCATACCCACCTCTTTCTGTTTTTGAATTGAGTAGACTTTCTGCAAATTTTAGACACTGAGCCTTGGAACGAGAGACGTATAGAGGTAGGAACAAGCTGTAGCCAGTAATAATCCTAATAGGTAAATGTATTCAGCATATGTCACATTCAGGGCACTACGTTAAGCTCTTTATAGGCTATATCTCTTTGAAATCTCAAAGATTATTAAAAGTAGGTACCAATATCATTTCTCCTTTCATAAATAAGGAATCAAATTTAGAAGAGTTAAGGAAGTTCACACAGCTGTATGGAAGACTAGAGATTTACATTTACTTTTTCAGATTCCAGTATTTATATTCTCATAGTACAATATTGTGTGATATGGTATTATACTTCGATTTGGAACTTGAGATACCTGAATTCACCTGTGAATTAGAAGACTAAAAGTGGAATAGCCTAGCCAGCCTGACATTGGAGTTATTGGCAGAAAAGAAGACAGACTTGACTGAAGTTAGTAGCTTAACCATAACAGAATTAATTCAGGCCATGGACATATGTGGTATTGTGTTGAATAAAACCTTATTCTGGTACAGACAGTATAACTTCCCTGAAGCATACATTGTTGATCTCATAGTGTGATTTGGAAAAGCCATACTGCACCAACCTTAAACAAGACCATTTATCTTTTTTTTTTTTTTTTTTTTTTTTTTGCTATACCAGGAATTGAACTCAGGCTCTCAAGCATTCCTGACAAATGCTCTACCACTGAGTTATTTCTATAGCCATTTTTATTTTATTTATTCCAGTACTGAGGCTTGAACCCAGGAACACTCTACCACTGGGCTACATTGGCAGTCCTTTTTAAAAATATTTTTGAGACAGGATCTTGCTGAGTTGCCCAGCCTGGCTCAAACTTGTGATCTTCTTGCCTCAGCCTGCGGAGTAGCTAAGATTATAGTCATGTGTTACTGTGCCTAGCTGTTTTATTTTTTTTGAGAAAGGGTCTCACTAAGTTCCCCAGGCTGGCTTTGAACTAGCCAATGTCCTGCCTTCATCTGGAGGATCTGGCATTAACATGTATGTATCACTACCCCCAATTAGATCATTTACATTTATTTATTTATTTATTTATTTTTGAGACAGGGTCTCACTCTGCAGTTCAGGCTGGCCTTGAGCTCACTATGCAGCTCAGGCTGGCCTCAAACTCACAATGATCCTCTTGCCTCAGCCTTCTGAGTGCTGGGATTACAGGCATGCGCCACCACACCTGGCTCATTTACTTTTAAAATCCTCATCAAACCATAAACAAAATTTAGGATTAAAAGCATTACAATTTAAAATCATTTTAAAAATTATTTGAACGTACCAGGTTATTAAATAAAATTTCACATATGCTTCAGAAACTTTAATTTGTTCAAAGGGCTATGAAGAAACTACTGCTGCAGCACCAACAACTGATTCAGAGTGTCCTTTCTTGGCTGTGTTTGTGTATGAGTACATTGATCCCTTCTTTCCTCTAAGGCCTATCGTCTTCCTAAACCAAATAATGACTAAAAGGTTAAAAGCCAAGTATATATAGCTCTGACCTCTCATTTGATAATGTTTTAGGACAATAATTATACTAGTTTTTATAGATGTCTTAGAGAAGAAGTACAAATATTTTCATTTTGTAGGGAACTAACAGGATCAAAGAACTTTAAATTGCATAGCAGGGCCCAAACAAAGCAAGGCAAACGTCTTTTTACTGTTATAGAAAACTAGCTAATGGCAGTAGAGTGGCTTGTAACTAGAACAGAAGGCAGGATAAGAAGAGAGTTGTCCCTGAGGAAGGCTGTCTGCCTGCCTGGCTGCATCACTGCTTCGTAGGCAAGTACTTCAGCCTCATGATTTTGTGAGTGTTTGTAGATGGAGAAGTAACTGGTTGGAATATGTGTGTGTGATGAGCCATGTGTTAACTGAACTCATATTAGCTGAAGTACAGAGTCCACATGTCAGTTTCTTATGGTGAAAATGCTACTGTGAGGAAGACCAGATTTCTCTGTTCACTAATCAGGTTCCTGTAAGTTAGCTATTTTTGTTTGTTCCTTTGAGACAGGGTCTCATTATGCAGTTCAGGCTAGCCTTGAACTTAGTATGTAGCCCAGGCTGGCCTCGAACTCACAGCAATCCTCCTGCCTCAGCCTCCCAAATACTGGAATTACAGGTGTGCACTCTCATGCTTGGTTTAAATTAGCTCTTATTTGAAATAGAATCAGAAGCAAAAATCTTCTGTGATAGACATGAAAACAACAATAGATGATCATAGTAAATGTCCTTTGGTGCACAGCATTTTTTTTCCTTTTTAGAGAAATCCTTGTTGTGTAAAATGTTCATGGTCTGCATGTGTTCTGCCTTGCTAGTGCAAACATTGCACTAACAAAATTTCCCTCTGGGATTTTTTTCCTTTTCCGTCTGTTACTGATCATCTGCCTTCCCACTTAACAGTCTAGTCTCTGTTAGGCCACATGTCTCTTGATCATGTAGATTATTATTATTGTTCATTATGAGAGGGAGAGGATGGGCTGACAGTCCCAAGGTTGCCTCCATATGTGACCCTCGTGCTTCTTAGGTACCGGGAAGCCAGTGTTGAAGTGATGGGGGTGATGTCTCATTTTGCTGTGATTGAACGTGCCAGCATCGATGAAGCTTACATAGATCTGACCAGTGCTGTGCAGGAGAGACTAGAGAAACTACAAGGTCAACCTATATCAGCAGACTTGTTGCCAACCACTTACGTCGAAGGTTTGCCCCAAGGCCCTACACCAGCAGAAGAGACTGTTCGGAAAGGTACTTCCATAGTGTCATATTGCTTCTGCTTCCTGCCTTTGGAGCCTGCTTTGCTTGGTTATGCAGATTCTTCTTGGAATGACTGAAAAGAAACTTAAACTACAGCTTGAGTGAATCACAAGGACTCACATGGAAGGATATACAAATTCTCTTATCTTTCCAGGTATATGCATGTTCAGAAGCTGTGAAATCTGTATATGCTGGGTGAAATCTGTATTTGCTTATCTAAAGTAAATGTGACAAATATTGCCGGGCATGGTGGCTCATGCCTGTAATCCCAGCACTCGGGAGGCTGAGGCAGGAGGATCATTGTGAGTTCGAGGCCAGCCTGGGCTACAAAGT
>NW_004955437.1:9402135-9411230 GCF_000276665.1 Chinchilla lanigera
AAAAAAAAAAAAAAAAAAAGGGACAGATTTCCAGACACATATAAACTACCAAGCTGAATGTAAAAGACATGAGAACCCTGAATAATCTAATAACGGGAAATAAAATTGAAGCAGCAATAAAAAAAAAAGCTCAGGTTAGAGTGGATTCACTGCTGATTTCTACAAGAACTTCTAATGCCAAAGCTCCTCAAGTTCTTTAATGAAATGGAAAGGGAATACGTACTCCCAAATGCATTTCTGGAAGCCAGCATTACCCTGTTTCCAAAAACAGACAAAGACCCAACCAAAAAAGAAAATGATAGGCCAATCTCTTTAATGAATACAGGTGCAAACTCATCAAGAAGATACTGGCAGACAGTGCAGCAAATCTCAAAAAGATCATACATGATGACCAAGTAGGCCTCATCCCACAGATGCAGATTCAGCCATAAGTCAGTACCATTGCTCCAAGAGAAAAAACATGTATAAGGAAGAGAAAAATGTTGCTCAGTGTCATAGTTACATGAAAATATTTCAATATCCTAATTAGGACTGCCCACAGTTGTGAATTTGAAACTATTTCCGAGCATGGAAAGATATAAGAATGTGAGTGTGTCGCAGTGGAGTTGGGTGCATAGGAAGTATGGGCATACTGATTTAAAGACACAGTAGGGGCTGAGCATGATGGCACATGCCTATAATCCTAGTACTCAGGAGGCTGAGGCAGGAGGATCACTGTGAGTTTGAGGCCAGCCTGAACTACATAGTGAGACCCTGTCTCAAAAAAATAAAAGGGACAGATTCCCAGTGAGATAGGAACAAGGCAGGAAGACATGTTCTGAGTAATCTTAGAGGGGCTGAGGATGTAGCTCAGTGGTAGAGTGCATGCTTAGCATGTGTGGGGCCCTTAATTTGATGCCCATTTACAGGGGAAAAAAAAAAGTATGTTAGAGAAGTAAAGCTTCACCTATACAGAGTCCGCCAAGAAAAAAAAAAGTATACATAGTCCTGGAAAAGAAAAACTGAAGTGTGTATACTTTTTGGCAGACTGTAGAAATAATGAGGAAGACGAACACATTAAAGGAAATATTTTCTAACTATTAACATAATGAATGCTTCTTCTCTTTGCTGGCATGTCTTAAGAAAATATAAATTTCTAAAGTACCTGAGGACTGGGGATTTAGCTCTGGTGCAGCACCTTCCTGGTAAGCATGAGGTCCTGAGTTTGATTCCTGGTACCCAAAAGAAAAAAAAGTACCTGAAGTCAGCATTTCTACATTAGGAGCACATTTAGTTACAGACATGCACTGCTTAACAATGGCAGTATGTTCTGAGAAATGCATTGTCAGGTGGTGGCCATTGTGTGCACATCATAGAGTGCACGCGCATGAACCTAGATCGTACAGCCTGCTGCACACCTAGGCTGTGCAGAACATACCATCAGATGCGCAGTCTTTTTTGCTTTTTGTTTTTTTAGACAGAGTCTCACTATGTAGCCCAGGTTGGTCTCCAGCTCCCATTCTTCCTGCATTGGCCTCCTATCTAAGAAAAGCAGAAGTCTGAAGTGCTGGAATCAGAAGCATGCGCCAGCACATCCAGCTTGTACAGTCTGTTGTTAACCAACGATCATTGTATGGCTCATGATTGAAGATAATGATTAAATGTCTCAGTGTGACTTCCCAACTTTTTTCAGAGGAGATGCGTAAACAAGGCTTACGCCAATGGCTCGATTCTCTTCAGATGGATAACACCACCTCTCCAGACCTGCAGCTCACCGTGGGGGCAGTGATTGTGGAAGAAATGAGAGCAGCCATTGAAAGGCAGACTGGATTTCAGTGTTCAGCTGGAATTTCACACAATAAGGTGAAGCCTAAGCATAGATTTCAAAGAGAAACATGGACATCTTTAGTCAGATACAGCAAAGGTAGACATGAATGCAGCATTTAAGTTACTACCTGTGTAAAGCCTAGCATAGCCTATAATCCCAGCACTTAGGAAGCTGTGGTAGGAAGATTTTGAATTCATGGCCAGCCAGGACTATACGGTGAGACCCATATACTTTGAAGTGGATTTTTATTTAAAGTTTATATTGAAGCCCAAATAAAAGCTTAAGTAATATTTTATCAGGAATTAACATTGCTAAGAAGTTGCCTGAAAAATTGCAGAAAACACTTTTATATAGTTAACATCCAAAGTATTTCCTTAATGACTGAACTATCCATAAAAAGGAGGAGGCTGGTCTTTGTATTTTTATATATAGTAACCTTACTTCTTTTGTTTTTCATTTGCTCAATATTTTTGTATTATCTTATTTCCTTTTACATGGAATTGCCTAAGTATGTTATACTTTTGCTTATCCCCCACTCCTCACTTTTTTTTTTTTAATTTTGAGACAAGATTTCACTAAGTCCTTAAGTTGCCCAGGCTGGCCTTGAACTTGTGATCTTGCTGCTGCAGCCTCCCAGATTGTTGGGTTTCCAGGTGTGCAACACTGAACCCAGCATTTTATATTTTTACACCAAGTATAATTCACAGATGATACCAAGGAAGTGCCTATTTTAAAAGAATTCCCAGGAGTTTAATTTCTTTTCATTTTTAAGTGTTGTTGGTAGATAGGAATGCGATTGCTATTGTAGGAAGATTTTGAGCCTGATCTCGATCATAGATATGAGATTATGATATACTGTATGAAATTCAGGACTAACCTTTCATCAAGAAGTATGGGCTGCAGATATGACTCAGTGGTGTGACCTATTGTGTAGGAGGCCCTGGGTTTGATCCCAGTGCTGTATATACAAAAGAAACCCTGAGAAATGTAAATAAAGAGGGTAGAGTAGAACAGATTTAACATTTTCACGTGGATGCACTGAGAAATGCATCCTGAGTTTCTTCTCCCGTTTTTTGTTTTTTTTTTTTTCCAGTACTGGGAATCGAACTCACAACCTTGTGCTTGCCAGGCAGACACTGCACCGCTGAGCTAAATCCCCAGCCCACTGAGTTTCTTCTATAGCTCCTGTTTTTTAAACTTGAAGTGGGCTGGACATGATGGTGCTTATCTGTGATTGCATCACTTGGGAGGCTGAGGCAGGAGGGTTGCTGCAAGTTTGAGGCTGGGCTGGGCTACATAGAGTTCAAGACCAGCGTGAATTGCATAGTAAGGCTCTGTCTAAAAAAAGTAAACAAACAAACAAACTTGAAGTGGGTAGACCAACCTTAAGGAATAGACAGAGGAGGAAAAATAACTAGGAGGAAACTGAGGGTGGAAGGCTAGGAAGAGCAGTGAAGATACTGATAATGGGTCATGTTTTCCACTGAAGATGCTGTGAAACACAAAGTTTTAGGGATTTCTTGAGTTTCTGCCTGTATTTTGTTTCTAACATGGAAACCATTAGTTACAGCCCTTAGGCTGTGAGTGTGTGTGCTTGCATGTATGTATGCATATATTTTGTGTGTGTTTTCACCCATTCTGTGTAGGTGGGTTGACTGTAATATTTTTATACTTGCTCTGCTTCCAGGTCCTGGCAAAACTGGCCTGCGGACTAAACAAGCCCAACCGCCAGACCCTGGTGTCTCATGGGTCCGTCCCACAGCTCTTCAGCCAAATGCCTATTCGCAAGATGTGAGTATTTGGGGAGCATCTTAGTTTCACTCATATCTCTGTAAAAATGCTCTTTGGTTGCATATTGCTTTGTTCCTCAGAAAAAATTGTAGAGCTAGAGACACACAGACTTTTTTCTTAATGAATTTTTAATAGTGGAAGACTTGTGGTAGACACTTAATCTTGAATTTTTAAAAACTGAACTGAGTTTTAGCTATATGTTTAACTTCACTCTGGACTTTTTTCTTCTGCTTTTTAAAAAAATCTGTTTTGGTAGTGCTGGTGTTTGCACCCTGGGTTGGCATGAAAGAAGCCAATCAAATGAATAAGTTGTGCCTACCTGTTGTGTGTTCTTGAAGAGGACTAATGATATTGTTAGACAAGACATGGCAGTTTACGCCAAGAGTAAAAATGCTTTCCCAGGATTCCCTATGAATATGTGTTAAGTGAGCTGTGCAGGTAGTTAGTTACCAAAGTTCAGACAAAGAACAAAGTTATGTGGGAGAGATTTATGACACCAGCATGGGAATTTGTTTTGGAGGTTAGTATAATGTGGGGTCAGTCAAGAATCATAAAACAGCACTGATGTAAAGATGTTTTGGGACAAAGGGGAAAGCACAGGGAACCAGACATAAACTGACTCCCACTCCCTGCAGTGCACTAGTGGTGTGAGCCGTGTGGCAAGGTGGGTACCAGACAACATGCAGGCTCCACAGGTCAGGCTCAAGACTTGTGACCATAGCCTTAGTAAGTAAGAAAGGTTCTAGCTATAGAATTTAATACTCAAATGGAATAGTATGTCTCACACAGTTGAAAATGTTATGTTCAGTTGATTAGACAGATAATCAGTGACCTTTGGTTTAATGCTTTTGTTAATTTTCTTCCTGGGTCCTAATTCCCAGAGTGTATACTGTTGTTTTGTTTTTGGTACCAGGACTCGAACACAGGACCTTGCACTTGCCAGGCAGGCGCTTATGCCACTGAGCTATATCCCTGACCTTTCCCAGAGTATCAGAATTCTCAGCAGATAAAAGAGTGTACAGGATTAGTATATACTCTTATCTCCCTGCACCTTCTGGAGAGGTACTGACAGCTAAACATGTCTTCTGTTTGCCATTACTAGATACTTACAATGCCTTTGTTTCCTTTGTTATCAGCCGCAGTCTTGGAGGAAAGCTAGGCGCTTCTGTCACTGAAGTCCTAGGTGTAGAATACATGGGTGAACTGACCCAGTTCACTGAATCCCAGCTCCAGAATCATTTTGGAGAGAAGAACGGGTAAGTGATTCATACTATTTTTCAATCATAATCTTCATGAAAATTCTAAGTTCAAATATAGACAAAAGCATCTAGCATAATTTAGACCTATCTTTAGCATTTGTTCTTTCAGTTAATTTCACTGCTTAGTCTTTCTTGTTTTAAAGTACTAGGCAGTGTACTCAGTACTAGAACCCTGGGTTTGATCACCAGCACTGTAAAGATAAACAAACAAAATAAAGAATTGGGTCACTATAGCCTCTCAATCTGGAGTCATGTTTTCATGTATGGGGGTTGGTCAATATACTTTGAAGCTGGGGTATGTATTACTACATCATTTATGTGAGCTATTTTGTTGCTATTCCCTTAAAATCCTTGTTTATTAGATTTCAAAAAATGGGGAAAAAATGAAAAACCTTGGGGGTATGAATTGATGGCTTGCTGGGCACTTTTTCCAATAGACCGATTAGTTGGTTTGAGAAAGCAGAACAGCCAGATGTGGTGGCACACACTTACAATCCCAGCACTTGGGAGGCTGAGGCAGGAGGATTTCTGTGAGTTTGAGGCCAATTTGGGCTACATAATCAAGTTCAAGACCAGCCTACACTGCATACTGAGATCTTGTCTCAAAAAAAAGGAAAAGTCCTTGCCAGGCTGTTACACTGGGATCACTTGAGAAGGGCAGGGGTTTTGTTAAAGGTCAGGTATGCTTTTCATTTTGGACACATTTCTCACATTTGTTATGAGAAGGATAAAATGGTGATACAATATGGGTAGTTTAACAAGAATAATAATTTACTTTCATCTGAAAGTGTTTTTGCTGGTTTTATTAGGTCTTGGCTGTATGCCATGTGCCGAGGGATTGAACATGATCCAGTTAAACCCAGGCAGCTACCCAAAACCATTGGCTGCAGCAAGAACTTCCCAGGAAAAACAGCTCTGGCTACTCGGGAACAGGTAAGCAGGCAGCCTGGACAGAACACTGTCTTTTTTGTTTGTTTGTAGTGCTAAGGATTGAGCCCGACCACTGAGCAGCCTGCCCATCTTGAGAACACTGCTTCTTTTGTGTGTGTGTGTAGTGGTACTAGGGATTGAACTGAGGGGAGCTCTACCTCTGAGCTATACCCTAGCCCTTTTTTATTTTGAGGCAGGGTCTCACTTGAGTTCCCCAAGCTGGCCTCAAACTTGCAACCTTCCTGTTTTAGCTTCCTAACTAGGAGTATAGGCATATGCCACCATGTCCAGGTCAATGCTGTCTCTTTTAAAGTGGTTAGTGGGTAGATTTTGGTAGCTGCAGAAGGTATTTGGGGATTTTCTTGTTTAATTTGTTTTGAGACAGGGTCTGGCTAAGTTGCCTGGGCTGGACTCAAACTTGTGATCCTCCTTTCTGTTTCCCAGAGTGCTGGAATTATAGGCATGTGTCCCTAAGTCTGGTTTGAAGTTTAATAGGTCAGAAGTTTATTTTTTGTTTTGAAATTGATTCATTTAACTTGGAATTTACTTTTTTTATCCCTTTCTTTCAACTAAAAAAAAAAAAATAAGCTGGGTGTGGTAGTGCATTTCTGTAATCCCAGTACTTGGGAAGCTGAGGCAGCAGGATCACCTCAAGTTGGAAGCCAGCCTAGGCTACAAAGTGAGTTCAAGGCCAGCCAGAACTGCAGAGTGAGACCCTGTCTCAAGAATAGATAAATAAATACATAAATAAGAAATAAAATGGAATTGAGGTTTCTCTTTTTTTTTTTTGAAGGTGGAAACTTTTTTAAGATAAGGTCTTACTGTTGCCCAGGCTGGCCTTGAACTCTTCTCCTTCTCCCTTTGCTAGGATTACAGGTGTGAGCCACCACACCTAGAAAGTAGGTGGAAATTTGGAAAGCCTGGGGTTTTGTACCTCAGTTTGAGGTCTTTATTTTCTTACAGCTGGAACATGGCTAAAAGTCAAGATGACATGCCAGTAGGAAAAGAAAGTTAGCTTCATGCCAATAGGAAAAAAAAGTTAACTTCAAGTCAGGCGGGACAGATTCTGATGATCTGGCTGTAGGGAAACCATTGGTACACAGATCCCTTTGGGTTAGAACTGAGCAAATCCACTATCTAGTGCTATAAGAGACCTAAAGTATTTACGGGAAAGATTAACACTACAATACCTTTCTAGGTCCAGTGGTGGCTTTTGCAGTTAGCCCAGGAACTGGAGGAAAGACTGACCAAAGACCGGAATGATGTAAGGTTCTCTTTATTTCTGGAGTGGGCTTTGGAATTTATGTTGTTATTTTGTTTGTTTGTTTTGTTTTGTTTTTGCTTTTTGTGACAAAATCTCACTATGTACCCCAGGCTGGCCTTGAACTTGTGGTGATCCTCCTGTCTCAGCCTCCCAAGTGCTGGGATCACAGGCACATGCCACCCACCCAGCTGGTTTTGGAATTTAAACTACTTCTTAGCTTTATAAAATAAGAATAAAAACAGAAAAAAAACCTGAGTGTGGTGGTGCACACTTGTAATCCTAGCACTCAAGAGTCTGAGGCAGGAGAACCGCTATGAGTTTGAGGCCAACTTGGGCTACATAAGCAAATTCAAGGCCAGCCTGCACTATATAATGAGACCCTATCTCAGGAAAAGAAAGAAAAAAAGAAAAGAGGCATCAGCCTAGGACATTTTAAGAAATCTTTCAACTTAGTCATAAAACTCAACTTAGTCTTTGAAAGCCTGAGTCTGTGAATCTGCAGTCTGACTCTGCCCCATCTCTCTCTTTACCATTTGCCTCTATAGTTTTCTGGATTTTCTTATCTAACTCTCCTGCAACCCGGAATAAATAGTGGCCTTTCAGTCAGTCACAGCTACTGAGGAGGTACTGGGAGTTGGAACTGTAAGTCATTGGCCTTAAACATCGTCCAGGGGAGTAGAAGCCGTTTAAAGATGGAGTATTGAGTCAGACACTAGACAAACCAATACAGTCACTTAAAGATACAGTCACTTAAAATGTATACAGTATGTCAGCGGGGTTAGGGTATTCCAGAATCGTACAGCTGTTCTACCATCAGTGTTAGAGTGTCTTCAGCAACACCCCCAGGAGCCCTGCATGTGTCAGCAGCCACTCTCCCATTCCGCACCCACCCTCGGCCTCAGCCCCCACGAGTCTGGCTCTCTCTTTCTGTGCAGATTTACTGTAGTGGATGCCTGCATGTGTGGCTGTGATGACTGGCTTTTGAAGTCTGTACCTAACATAAATTTCTTTCACCACATCAGAGCCACAAAGGTCCTGACTTTGTCCCATTCTGTCCTACCTCTCTCAGCTTTGTCTCTACTTCAGAGAGGCATGACGGGTGCTCTGTTGAAAAGATGGGTTTGAGCTGGGTGTGGTGGCACATGTCTTTAATCTCAGCACTCTTGACACAAGTTTGAGGCCAGCCTGGGCTACGTAGTAAATTCAAGGTCAATGTGAACTACAAAGAAAAAAAAAAAGAATGAAAAGACGGCTCTCCTAGGAGGGACTCCTTCATGATTGCTACTTTATATTCTGTCAAGGCACAGAAATCTCCACAGACAGATTCTCATCCCCAAAGTAGTTGTGCTCATTGAATTGTTCACCTGAGGCACTTATCTCCCTTTGTCTTGGATTTTGAGGGGATCCTCAGGTAGCCTTTCACATCACATTGCTACCCCTTGACCTTTCTCCTCAGTCTGCTACAGCAGAACTCAGGTGCAGAGATGTCACTGATGTCTCTGGAAGGCTGAGGAGGAGGTGCCGGTGGGCACTTCCAACATTTGGATAAGGGTGTCAGAGCAGAACAGCCCTGACAGAAAACTAGACCGTTAGTCCGTTGTGACAGTCTAGCTTTCAGACAAGCACTTTCCTAAACCATTTTTTTGTTGTTGTTAGTAACAAAATTGATGAAAATAGAGTATGGTGTGGTAGGGATTTTTTTTTTCTTTTTTTTTTTTTTTAATGAGACAAGGTCTCACTGTGGTTCAGACTGGTCTCAAACTGATGATCTTCCTACTTCAGCCTCTAAAGTGCTGGGATTGCAGGCATGCACTCCCATACCCAGTTTATATAATCTTTCTTAGATACCATAAGGAAACTTTCAGGAGTCTCATTTTCACTTATTCTGTTCTAGTCTCATCATCTATCAACATGGCCTAGATATTTTACTGTTCCATCACCCAAATTATGTCTTGTTCAGTTCTTCCAAAATTAGCACAAAGGGGCTGGGGATTTAGCTCAGCGGCAAAAGCGCCTGCCTGGCAAGCGCAAGGTCGTGAGTTCA
>NW_004955437.1:9412933-9424070 GCF_000276665.1 Chinchilla lanigera
AAAAAAAATTCATCACTGGGCCATAGAGACCTATAATTTGTATGGAGTCCCTAAAATTGGAGCCTTTGGTCTTTACTTAGAGAAATCCACTCAGCTAGGTATGGTGGTGCACTCCAGTGTTGTGGGAGCCTGACCCACAACCCCAGTCGTTTGTGAACTGAGTTGAGACTTTCAAACGGTGATCTGTTGCTCTCTGTGCTTCTTCTCTCTTATACAGGTCCCCTCCCCTCACGATGCTCTTTCTCTGCGCTACAAAGTTCTCTGTCTCTGCCCCTGCATCTTGCACAGATATCACTGCCTTCCTGAGCAGTGACTCAGGTTCTCTGCCAAAGGTGCCAGTGACCAGTTCAGACGCTAAGACCCAGGGAAGTGAGTCAGTGGTGACACCCATCAAGAAAGCAACGACCTCTCTGGAATCATTCTTCCAAAAAGCTGCAGAGAAGCAGAAAGCCAAGGAAGCTTCATGTTCATCTCTTACTACTGTTACCCAGACCTCCATGAGCAAGTCACCACTGAAGCCCCCATTACTTTTCCAGACCAGTCAGACATTGGGCACAGAGCCCTTCTTTAAGCAGAAAAGTCTGCTTCTAAAGCAGAAACAGCTCAATAATTCTTCAGTGTCTTTTCCTCCGCAAAACTCACAGGCCAACTCTAAAGGGTCACCCAGCTGTTTTCCAACAGAGCATTCAGAGGGTGCCCCTGTTTGTGACAGAGCATTGAAGTTAGACTCTTCTAAGGCAGTCTCTGCAGAGGAGGATCTGATGCAGAAGAGCCCAGCCGTGCCTGCCTTTTCAGCTCTTGCATCTCTGGAGGTGGCTCCAAAGGCAGTATCTACCTCCGGTCTTTTAACTGCTGAGGACCAGCTGCCCTGTGACAAGTGCAGCTCCCTGGTTCCAGTGTGGGAGATGCCAGAACACATGGACTACCATTTTGCATTGGAATTGCAGAAATCCTTTCTGCAGCCACAGTCTTCAACCCCCAGGGCTGTTCCAGCCGTGTCTTCTCCAGGGAAAAGAAATCCCAAGAGCCCCTTGGCCTCTAGTAATAAACGCCCCCGGCCTGAGGGCATGCAGACATTGGAATCATTTTTCAAACCATTAACACATTAATGCTGCCCTCAGGCTTGCTGTAGGGTTTTAATATTTTGTCTGTAACCTGGGAGATGGAAATACAGTCATTATTCAGTGATATATATAACAATGAAATTTTTAATGCTTAAAAAAGTCCAGGAATTGCTGATGGAATTGTAAAAATCCATCATTTGAGTTTTAACCTTTAGAGTTTAGGGAGGCAGTGTCCACCAAAAGTTACTTGGGCCTGGAGCCCAAAAGACCTGGTTCCAAGTCTCGCTTTGCCTCTTCCCAGGATGGCATGGTCACTTTCTTCACTTCCTCCTCCGTGGACAGATCATCACCTTATGGATCATTGAAAATTTAAAAGGACGTATTTAAAATGCTTCCTTTAAAGATGGCAAGAGAAGGAAAGACTAAAAGATGGTTAAAAATTTCCTCCTAGCTCTGGTGACATGGGCAGTTCAGATGATACTTTGACGAGAATTCTGTATTTTCTGCCCCTGCGTGTTCTATTGTAGAATGAGACCACTTCATGCTCAGAACCAGAGCAGCACCAGCCTTGGCAGGGGACTTGCTGGGAAGAACCAGAATCTGCATGTTTACAGGACTCCCCAGTGTGTCTTCGACTTGTAGAAACCCCATCTCTGAGGCCAGGTTTGTAGAGGATATGACATTTCCTGAAATCCAAAGCACAAATTTTAGAGTAAGTGCTTGGGACTTTGGGGTCCCTGGCATGTTCTTCTCTTCTATACTAAAGTATGAATGCAGACCTTAGGGTTTCAAATTCATATGGTAACTTTTTGCACTTGTCCACATCTGTAGTACTGTTTTGGTTTTTGTGGTGCTAAGGGCTTGAACCCAGGGCTTTGTTCATGTTGTGCTAGTACTCTACTGATCTGTAGCCCTAGCACTGGTGCTGTTTTGGGTTTTTTGCTCTTGATTTTGGGGTACTAGAGATTGAACCCAGGGCCTTCACAATGAACTTCATCTCTAGCCCTTTCATTTTATTTTAATTTTTTGAGACAAGGTCTCAATAAGTTGCCTAGGTTGAGCTGGACCTTAAAATCTTCCTGTCTTAGCCTCCCAGAATGTTGGATTATACTCGAGTGGTACTGTGCCCAGTTCAAGTAACTACCTTAATCTATCCATAACTCTGTGAAAATAATCTATCAATAATCAAGTAACTGTACTTTCAGTGTGTGAGAAGTTAGCTCCTTGGGCTTCTTTGATAACAGGAGCTTTGAATTATACTTGGAATTAACTGAAGAAGTAATTGAGGTGTGGGTACAAAACATGAGTAGGAACAGTGGTGTACATGTATCTCTTCCTGTACACATACACAAAACAGTTTTTTAGCAAATTTATAAATTGGAGTACTGTATTTGAAGAAGGAAAAGGGTCAAAAGGCATTGGACTTGGAAGGAAATTATTTTTTCCTTTGAAAATATTTCCCACTGGGGCTGGGGATTTAGCTCAGCAGCAAAAGCGCCTGCCTGGCAAGCGCAAGGTCGTGAGTTCGGTTCCCGGTACCGGAGAAAAAAACAAAACAAAAAAATATATATATTTCCCACTTTCATGGCACTTAAAGATGGTAATCACTGTATACATGGGCTTTTCCATTAGATTTGTAGTTTCTTAAAGGGAGGTTCATGGTGCCTTGCACCTACGAGGTTGTTGGTATGAATGTATAGAGACAAAATTCAGATGAATTTTGAATGTATAGGGACAAAACTTAGATCTGATGACCAATAAAAATGTACAGACTCCTTGTAGGACTGCCTTAAATACTGTCCTTCCTGTAAATGTCCCACTAATGTAGCAAAGTGGCTCAGTAATTTCCTAGAGGCGTCTCATTTCAGTACTGAGACGGGATTTTTCCAACACTGGCTTTCATAGTTGGGGGAAAAATGCATAAACCAAAAGCTGTGGGTGAAGCGTTCTTCTCTTAGCTCTTCTGCAGATCCAGTTGAGTGCTTCCTGACAGGTGAGTTGACTGGCATAAGGGCGTTCTACACACAGTAATGTGGTCAGAAGTGAGGTTCACTGGACTTGGAGAGGCTCAAGCTGGTAGAGCATGTGGGTAGGAGGGCTGGGAGGGGTGGTATGAGCAGCACATCTTGTTTTCCTGGGAAGCCAGCCCTCCCCAGCACACTAGCAGAGTGTGTCCAGGGACAGGCACACAAAGGTCAGTGCTTGGTGACAGCCGTAGCACCTTCTTACTTCCTCCTTCACTGCCATTTACCAGCAACTGCAGAGAAGGAAGTGTTCTTTGCTTCTTATACAGGGTAGAGTTCTTTAGCCACAGACTTCTTAGTAGCAAGCCACAGCATGGGTATTTTTTAAAGCAGCTGGTGCTCAGTGGTGGGTAGGATTGCGCTACAGAATGCCATGCAGGACCACGGGCCACGTTTATCATGTTACTTCTTTTCCCAAAGTCGGAACTCAAAATAGCGGTTTTCTGTAACTGACAAGTGGCCAATTCAAAATCAGGGCAGCTGCTTATCTGAGATGAAAAGGCCTGCTTCACTTTCTGCTCTGCTCAGAGAACTACGCATGACAAGCTGGAGTATATGGTTAGCACCTGAACACTGCTCCTGTGGTGGGGGACAGAAGACTGGTGAGCAGGGTAATGGATGGGTGCCCAGGGCTCGGCAATAGGTCTCACCCGTGTCCCATCCCTGGGAGGACTCCAGCTCTGGAAGTGAGCCTGGGTCTTAAGCATAAGCACAGTATACTCAATAAAACATTTTTATTCTGTACAATATATATGTGTATTTAAATATATATATACATATATATATATATTTGCAGAGAAACCTCAATCAACAAATCCCTGAGTCCATGGGAACCCAGGATGCTAACACAGGGAAAGGAGGAATCCGTACCTACAGACTAGGAAATAGGGCAAAATCTTTCCCTTTCCTCCTGGTTCCCTGCAACAGAGGGAAGGGGACAGGCACTACAAATTACTAAAATGAGGTTTATGTTGGAGAGGAAGTGGGGTAAGGATGGAAGGATGTGGAAATGTGGGTCAGACCCCCCAGTCACCAGTTTGGGAAGGTAAAAACACTACTTGATGAGGGCTGACAGACAACTGCAGAGGGAAGGACAAGACTGAGTGACATGCAGCTGGCCTTCGGTATGCCAGGCCTCAGCCTGGCAGCCCCACACCTGGGCCAGCAAGACAAGTAGCACCTGTGGGGCCTGTGACAGGAGGAGCTGGGGACATGGCCCTTAAGTGAGAAAGGACAGGAGATAAAGCTGAGGAACAGGCCCTGGGTCTCAGCACAGCGTAGGCGGGAGCACTGCCATTCCCTGTGCCACTTTCAATGGAGCAGTGTCTTTTGTTCACAGCCAGGGAGAAATGGGCAGCTTACGTGGCCTTGAGAAGAGGTATAGAAAAAGGAGCGCTTTCAAGGGTCACCCTGGCTGTGACAATTCCTGAAGTGCAGGGATCACATCAGTAAATCACACCCAGTCCTGACAGTAGGGCCAAGGTGGCTGTAGTGAGCTCCTCTGGTAGGCAGGCCACAGTATTGCCAGAGCTGAGCCAACCAGGTGGGCAGACAGCAGCTGGGTACTACCCTCAATTCTGTCTTCTCCTGCAGGACTGCTCCTCCCTGCCACATCAAGCTTGACACCTCTCCAGAAAGGTGACAGGACGCAGGTTCCAGGGAGCACCCCTCTCTCCCTAGCCTATTAACACACACAGCCGCCATCAGGGGGCAGCATGGCCGGAAGTCATTATATTGTAGGGAGCACAACAGCTACCCTGCCTGGAGGACTCAGAAGCCCATGTTGGCCTGAGCTTCTCCTGCTGAAATGGCTTGCACATCGGTGACATGGCCGATGCCTTTGGTGACACCCTCCCGGAACAGCAGCTTGGCGCCCACCTTCAGGTACTCGGGGTGTTTCAGGAATCGGAAACGAACCACTGCCTTCTCGCCAGTCCGCAGCTTGTCCTGCAGTAGAGAAGTAGTCACTGCCTAGCAGTGCTTCCCACACCCTTCCTACCACCCTGGCTCCCCACCTCTGTGTAGACTACTGTCCCCTACCCCAAGCAGAACTTCTCTTCCCTCCATGGGAACAGGGAACTCTGTGCCAAGTCTGAACTAGGGCCTCCACTTTTCTTGAGGCAGAATTCTGACTTTTCGCTGGAGAAATGAGGCATGGGTGGGTCCCGCTCACCTTGGCATGAATCTTTTCCACCACGGCTGTCTGACGTACGTTGCCCACGTGTACTGTCACCTGGAATCCTCGTCGGAAGGTGGTGGCATGGAATAGTAGGACTATCTCTGCCTCGAACACTGAGCAGATGGTGGGGTTCATCTCGGGGCTCACCATCACCATGCCCTAGGGAGGCATGGTCCCCAGGCCCAGGAAGGGAAGACCTGGTGTCAGACACTCTTTCCCAGTCTCCACATACCCTTTCAGCTCCTAAATTCTTCTCCTTCATGACTCACAATCTGGAGACCTTGGAAGACAACACTCCAGAATCTTCTAGGAGGGTACCCTCACCTACCTCCCATGCGCTCTGCCCACCAAAGCCTTGTGGTTTCAGGGTCCTAGGCATTTGGCTTGCACCACAATGATTCACACAGCCATCTGGGCTTCATGAGGGTTCTAAGTGTTTTTCTCACATGAGTTTGTGTAACCAGACCTACAGCTTCTGGGGTCAGGGCCTGAGTTCCTCTGAGTAGCTCTTAGCACTTCCCACAGGTTGCCCTTCTCAGTAGCCAGCTCCCAGCATTTCCCTGCCCTCTGGTCCCCTCACCTTGCGAAGGAGGGCACGGTCAAAGTCCCCAAGGGCCAGCGTCGCGGCCTGTCCGGCCCGCAGCACACGGCAGGCAGAGCGGTTGCGCTGGATGCTGCACACCCTCAGCTCTAGGAAGCAGCCGTCATCGGTGGGGCCCACCACCAGCTGGTCACCCTCGCGGCAGATCCCGCTGCAGCCCAGACGGCGGAGCACAGGGTCAGCCTGGGTCCACTGCCTGCTTTGCTAGGGTCACCCCAAGCACACTTCCCCTTCCAGCGATGAGTTCCTCAAGCAGAGGACAGGAGCCCTAATTCGGACTTAGATGTGGGGTGGCTGCCTGGCCAGGCCTAGCATTCACTTTGAAGGGTGACACCCGAAGAGGCTGCAATGACAGCACCAGTGTGGCACCCCTAGGCCTGGTAACACCCAACACCTGGTCCCTGAGGGAGCAAGTGGTCCCCTTGGGTTTGGAAGAGTCCTTTTCTCAGTCGCCCACGTGAGACTAGGTCAACGGAATGCCTTCTAGGTTTCTTCCTGTGGCCCTCGACCCACACTTCTCTCTCAGGGGCCTGGAGAGTCCCTGGAGGCAGTGACTAGCTTGCAGCTCTTTCGTAGTGAAAGCCTAATCTGCAAGCAAGGATTCCTAAGGTGGGCTGTTTAGTTCCAGGGGCTCCTTTTTGGGGCCAGAATGTCTTTGTACAGGGATACCTGAGGGCTGAGCAGATAGCAAAACAAACCACTTCACCTGGAAAGTGTCCCTCCAACGACAGTTCCAACTTCTGGTACTGTGTAGATTTCATCCACCTGAAACCCAGAAAACTGTCACTGTTCTGCCCAGGAGGGCTGGCAGGTCCAGCAGCTCCCCTCATCCCCAGCCTTCTACCTGGAATTCTGTCAACTGCTGCATGAGCTCTTCTTGCTCTTTGCTATTGGTGAGTGGGGGCAGGATGTTCAAGAAGACTTTGAGGAGGTCCAGGCTTTCCCCAGACACGCTGGACAGTGTGAAGATGGGGGTAACACTGCACAGGGAGGCACAGAAGGGGCTGCTGAGAGAAGGCTGGCAGGAAATAGAGACCAGTGCCCACACAGGGAGATCTTTTCTTAGGAAAGCCAAGGGAAATAGCACACATTTCCAAGGTCCCCAGCATCAGGAAAGCTCCAGGTAGGCTTGGGACAGGGCCAAGCCCTTCACAAGAACTGTAGTCCCAAGCTGGAAAGGTCACAGAACTGGGCAACAGCTGGGCTGGCCCTGGGGAGTCCCCATGCTCCCAGGCCCCAGGCAGCCTCCCCTGTGGATCAGAGCTTCCAGGTAAGACACACTTACTTGGGGGACTGAGCAAACTGCTGGGCGGCAGTGACAGCATCATCTTCAGAGGTGACCAGCATGGGGACTTTGTGGCAGCCAGGCTGCTTGAGGACCCGCTCCAGCTGGCGTACTGTCCTCTCTACCGTGGTCTTGGCACACA
Organism: Chinchilla lanigera; assembly: GCF_000276665.1. Lineage (NCBI taxonomy): Eukaryota > Metazoa > Chordata > Mammalia > Rodentia > Chinchillidae > Chinchilla > Chinchilla lanigera. Next base: position 9,420,229 of record NW_004955437.1, read on the forward strand.
GGTCCACCTTGCTGACCACGATGAAGAAGGGCACCTTCAGGGCCAGTGCCAGCCCCAGATGCTCCCGCGTGGTGCCAGCTGCTCAGAGAGGGCGTGCAGTAAGAGAGGGGGAGGAGGGGCGTGTCAGTATGGCTTCCAGGGCAAGGACAGTCGGTACCTGCCTTCAGCCCTGTCCCCACTGACACTTCATACCAATGCCAGTGTTGGCACTGACGAGGAGCAGGGCACAGTCAGGGCAGTACGAGGTGAGGCCGAAGATGGTGGTGTGCAGGTATTTGTGGTGGCCGGCCAGGTCGATGAAGGTGATCATCTTGGAGCTGCTCTCACAGATCTCCTCTGCTGTCCGTGAGTCACTGTAATTCACCACCTGGCCCAGGGCCCAGGGTCTCAGTGCCCTGCGAGACCCCAACCTTTTGTGTGTCAGAACCTAAACCAGTCCCTGGGGGCCCTGCCTCTTAGCCTCAAGCCCCACTTTCCTATTGAGCTCAGCTGGCTCCATTCAATTTGCGTTCTAAGCGGGAAAGAGCTTGCTCTTGTCCCCGGGGCTTTGTCTACACTCCATCCCAGCCTCATCAGAGTCTGCCCCACTGGGTCCCGCTGATCCCATGCACCTCTCCTTTGCTGTTAAAACCCAGGATCTCGAAGCTGATGCTGGAGGTTCGGCCAGACTGAATCTCATGCAGATGGCGGAAAAGGTTGAGCCGGGCACGGCCCCGCCCGTTGTCCAGCTCGCCCTGGGTCAAGACTCCCAGTAGGGTCGACTTCCCTGAGTCCACGTTCCCCAGGACGGCCACTCGGAGGTCTAGGAACTGTGGATGGATGACAGTGGTAAGCTCTCTGGGCTCCATTCTCAGAGAAGGGTGGGAGCAAGAGACAATGTGGATACCACAGGACCCCAACCAGGGAAGAGCCTGCCGCCAGGGGCAACTTTAGCGGGCAGGGAGGGCACGCACTCACCTGCTGGTTGTCAGGGACCTTCCGCACCAGCACCTCAGTGATCTTCCGGGGTGTGTCACTATCGTAGTCTACTTCTCGCTCCCGGAGGACAGTGATGTCCGCACCGACCCTGTCACAGGTGCCACAGTTTACGTGGATTCCCCCCATTCCAGCCTGGCCCCCGGACTTTCCTGTATCTCCCCTCCACCACCCTCCCTCCAATCCATCCCCCGCTCACAGCTCCTCAAAGGCATAGTAACAAGCAAGCAAATGTGTCTTTAAAGGGGCTGGGGATTTAGCTCAGCAGCACAGCGCCTGCCTGGCAAGCACGAGGTCATGAGTTCAATTCCCGGTACCAGGAAAAAAAAGAGCAAGTGTGTCTTTAATCAAGGGGCTAAAAAGCCCAGGTCCAGGGAGGAGCATGGAGCTGGACTTGGGCCCCGCATCAAGAGGCAGAGCAACAGGAAATCCCCATTCAGCCCATGGGCCCTGGGTGGTAGGAGCACATGGATCCCCTGGGTTGGGTAGGAAACGGGGAGCATACTTCTCTGCCATCCGATGCAGGGTCTTGAGGGAGGCCCTCATCTCCTCCTCAGCCAGCCCCACCAGCAGCCCATTGTCCTCCACCCCGATCTGGTAGACAGCCTCCCCACGTCCCTCCTGGAGCCGCCACTTCATCTGTGTCACCAGGTGCTCAAAGCGGTACTGGGATGGGTTCACCAGCTTCAGCTTTGGGCAGGCAGGGAATCAAGAAAGGGAAAGTCAGAGGTGTTCTAAACGTACATGATCCCCACCTGTCCTGCCCCAAGGAGCAGGGCTCTGTCCCCTAAATAGTGAGTCCACTGTTCCTCCCCAGCCTAAGACTCACTTTATATTCGATGTTCCCATCTTCTGCCTGAAAAGAAACAAGGTACAGTTATCATAGCATCAAACCAGTGCCCACTTCCCCGAAGGTCCCATTGGGCCCAGGCAGAGACAGTAGAGCCTGGGGCACCAGCTTAGGCCAGTGCCTGGGAGGTCAGAGCAGACATATCCTTACTAGGCCTCGAGATGGCCTCTCTGAAGGAGATGCATAACAGTATGCAGTGAGTTCCCCACTTAAGCCAGGAAAGGACCCCCCTCATTCTATAGCCACAAGACTACCCCTTCCTTCTCCCCAGGACCTAAAGCTGCTCTTCCGGGATGTCTATATCTCATCAGTGCCAGGCTATTGAGGTCTTTTTTGCTACTGATCTGGGAAACACCATTTCCTTCCTGCCCACTCTTTGCAGCTGATGTCATGAAGTGTAAAGAGGCTGCAAGAGATTCGGGGCCAGAGCCAAGGGTGAGCTCAGTACTGGTCACTTTAAGCTCAAGGCAAGGGAGTCCCAGGTGAGAAAGGAGCAGAACTCCAAAGTTGGAGCCAATAAGCAGAGCACAGTGGTGCACACCTGTGATCCTACCACTCAGGAGACTGAGGAAAGACAGGATTGCTGTGAGTTCAAGACCAGTCTGGGCTACAGAGTGAGACCCTGCCCCTCAAAAAAACCCCAAATAATACAAAACAAAGCTGGGGCTGATGTGAACAAAAGAAACTTAGAAAATGGAATGAAGGGGACAGATTCCATAAACCAGACTTTTACTGCCTGTCCCCTAATCCTGAATGCCCCCTCGCCAACAATCTACTCTCCCTCCCCTGGTTGTAGCACAGCAGAGCATCCTTTGGCCTGAGCTTTCCCCTCAAGGGTGCAAAAGGTTATAGGGTTTGCCTGTTCTGCCATCTACATTTCTGTTCCCCTCCTGTCTGGCTATTTTTTGTTTCCTCTCCCCCTCCTGCGTTCATTCTGTTCCTTCTGGCCCTAATAGGTGGTCTGCATCCCTCACCTCCACCATATGGGGTATACTGGAGATCCTCCTCCAACAAAGATGTTTTTGAATGAAACATCATTTCTTCAGGGGGTGGAGGATCAGGAAGTTTGGCCTCAGAAATGTGTCTAAGAATGACAGACTCAACTAATGGTTGTCCAAGCTTGACCCCAGGGCAGCAGCACTGTCACCACATGCAGATGCTCAAGCCCTGCCTAATAGAAATTCTAGGAGAGGGGCCTGCAATTCGAGCGACTGCTGCACCCTAAAGTTTGATAACCACTGGGTTAGGCGCTTCCCCTGGGTCCTATCTCCAGAGGGAGGAACAAAGTAGCAGTTCCTTTGCTCTTTGCTTTAAGGACAGACGGAGCAGCAGGCTGTTCTCTGTCCCCTCCCCTCCCGGAAAGGCAAAGGGCAGAGGTACAGCCTGTTCTCTGGTTTTATGTGGACGGTGTATGAGGGGCAGGGAGAGAACGTGCAGCTCTCTCCCCGGTACTCCTCCCTCCCTAGGAACAAGTTTGGAGAAAGTCGTGGTTCCCCTGTCGGCCTCCCCGGGCGAAGCACAAGTTAGGGGGTCCCCCATTCCACTCGCTCTTCCCGAGGGGGTGGAACCCGTATTCCCACAGCTAGGCGATCGCGGTAAGAAGGGGATCGCGCTCCTTCCCCTTGATCCTGGTACCCATGCGAGGTCGAGTCCCTGCGCCTGCTCCCCGGTGCCCAGGACCGGAAGGAGGGTCCTTCCCAACCCCTATTCCCGAGGTCTCCAACCCGAAATGGGGATTCGCGCTCTCCGTCCTGACTCCCCAGGGTCCGGGGTCGGGAAGATGCAGATCCCTCTCCTTCTGCCGCTTTTCAAGGGCTCACCTCTGGGGGGAGGTACGGGGGGTTGTTGGCTTTGCCGCCTCGATTCCTTCCGTTCTTCTTCTTCCCCTTCGGGCCCCCGCAGCCGCTACTGCCGCCGGCCCCCCGCGCCTTGAGGGTTCCGCCCACGGCCGGGCCCCCTCCGGGCCGGCAGCAGCCGCCGAACAGCTCCGACACCCGCGAGTCCATCCGCCGCGGCC
>NW_004955437.1:9424170-9466034 GCF_000276665.1 Chinchilla lanigera
CCCCTCCCCCCTGCCGCCGCCGCCCTCCCCCACAGCCTCCTCCGCGTCGGCCGGGCCGGGAGGAGCGGGGTGGTGCCCGGCAGGCCACGCCCCCTTCCGCCCCAGCGGTGGCAGGGCACTACGGGATATTGAGTCCGCGGGCCTTGAGCCTCGTTCGGACGACCGCGCCTCCGACCTACATTTCCCAGGAGGCATCGCAGCGCGGTCTGCAGGTGCTGCGAGGCGGGGCAAGAGTGGGCTCTGCCAGGGGCCCGAAGGGAGCTGTAGTCTGGCTTCTGGTCCCCACGCGCAGAGCTCTTCTTTCTCTCTAGCGGGGGTGGGGGTCGGGGAGCCCCGCGGCCTGCGGCTGGGGACAGTCACTGGCACCGAGGGTTTACATCAGAATCGCCCTTTGTGGGCGCCCCTGGGTCTGGCCCCTTAACGGCGGATCCCGGACAACAGGTTGGGGATCCCGGACAGCATTGGAGAGCTGCAGAATTCAGGGAAACTAATCCCACCTTCGGTCCAGCTGCACCTCTGCCTCAGTTTCTCCCCCGATGGCCCGCATGCTGTTGGGGTGAGTCAGGAGCTCCAGGGCGGAGGCAGATGGTGGTTAGCCTAATTACGGCTGTTACTGTGGCGATGATTATGCCACCTTTATACGGTAGTCACGGCATTATTACCAGGCTGGCACCGTCCGAGGCAGGTTTTAGCCGCCCCGGGCACCGCAGTGGCCTTGACACGAGGCTCGAACCCATAAACAGCCAACAGCCAGCAGCCTGAGTGCTTCGAGGATGCCTGCAGCGAGTATTTCCCCCCTCCCCTTTGTTTTGAAGCTGGACCAATCCGGGAGAACCGAGTTTGGTTTCAAACCGGCCAGGGCTGTAGAAGGGACCAGTCCCCCACTTGGGGCGGGGCTGGGGCTCCGGTTACATCAGCCTTCGAGAGGGTGAGGAAGTAGCCCGGGAATAGAAACTTGGCCAGGAGCCCTAGGGGATTGTTGACTTTTGACTTTCTTGCCAAGCTGTCTCTCCTGTTCTTTAGTGGCTCTTGCCCTCAGTAGACAGTAAACACGACCAGCGACACAAATCAGTATACAAGACACCAGAAAGGTAGGGTGGAGAAGCAGAATTGCTGAGAGTCGGGACGCCAGAGTTCAATTTCCAGCCCCATGGCTATCTTGTGACTCACCATTCACAGTGAGTCCACTTCCCTCACTTCACAAACAAGGTGTTCATACACAGCCAAAAAATAAAACAGATTTTGCTTCCTGATCTCAGTTTTCTTTGGAAAACTGGAAGCAGCAACAGTGGCTTTCTTACCTCTGGTGATGCCTGCAAAGGTTCCAACTGTGTGGTGTCCATGGGCTCTTCCAAGGTCCACGTGCAGGCAGGCAGGTCTACTGTCGATGCAGTGGCTGTCCACATGGCATAACTCTTGCAGTGGAGAGAGCAAAGGACCAGAGTCTGTACAGGGCCTTCCAGGTCCAGCCAATGCTGTGGGTCTTCAGTGGTTGGAAGTACACATGACTTATCTCCTCAGTGTCCTGTGTGGTTGAGGGAAAGGTTATTTTGTAGCGCTCAACCCCAAACAGCATTAACAGGTCCACCTGAAAGACTGCTAAGAGACTAAGACTATGGAACTCAGTGGGAGACTTCAAAAAGGATGGGGATTGGAAGGGAGAGATAAGACCACACCCCAGTATTATCACTATCACCACCTCTGGGCCCTCTTGATAACCCGAGCCTGCTCCATTTGACTGGTAACACCTGTCCTTTTATCTACTTGGATCTTTCAACAGCCAAATCCCACACACACAATTTCACTTCATCCTAGTCCCCTGTCTGCTGCGTGAATATTTTTGTTTGTTTGTTTTTGTTTTGGTTAGTGTTTTTTGAGATGGGGTCTTGCTTTGTAGTCTAGGCTGGCCTTGAACTTGTGACAGTCCTCCTGCCTCAGCCTCCTGAGTGCTAGGATCATAGGTGTGCACCACCACACTCCACTTGAACCTCTTTTAAGAGATGGCAGGGATGACATTATGATAGCCCATGCCCAAACAATGTGACCTACCACAGACAGAAGTGACGGCTGGCAGAGGAGTAGGCTGAACTGGAACGTCTGTTCAGGAAGAGACCAGGATCTTGAGGAATGGAAGCTGGTATTATGTGACCAGGATCTTGAGGAATGGAAGCTTCCTGGAGGGGTTGCTTATGAAGTACCTATAATGTTATTGGCTGCGGGCTATGTATACATCATGGATACACAAGTCACGTGCAAACATGTTTCCTGGCTTGTAATTAGTCATTTATTTTTGTGGGTAGTATGTGTGCATACATTTTAAACTCAGATTTAGCAGTCTTTTCCTTTGTGTTTTCTTGGTTTTGTGTCACTCTAAGCCCACCTCACTCCTAGATTACAAATTCACAATATTTCTTCTAGGAGCTTTCCCCCGCAAGGGGATCCAACCCAGAACCTTAGTATGAGTTATCCATCCATTCTACCATGAGGCTGTACCCCCAACCCTTTTCTAGGGGATGAGGTTTATTTTTATATTAGATCTTTAATCCATTTGGAATGTATCTGTTTGTTGTGCACACATGTGTGCATACGTGTCAGGAGCTAATTTGAATTTTCTCCCGCAAATAGAGTTGTCTTAGGTTATTTACTTTGAAAAGTCACCATTTTCACTAAAACCTACATAGATCTGTTTCTGAACTCTTGCATTTTGTTTACCCTTAAACCAGTACCACAGTGTTTTCTGTTTTCTGTTTGTTTTTCAATACTGGAGATTGGACCTAGGGCCTCACACTGAGTTAAATTCCCAGTCTTTTTTACTTTTTTTTTTTTTTTGAGACAGTGTTTTGCTATATAGTTCAGGCTGACCTTGAATTCACTGTGTAACCCAGGCTGGGCTCAAACTCATGGAGATCCTCCTCTCTTAGCTTCCCAAGTGCTGGGATTACAGATGTGCTCACTGTGCCTGACTTGCTTTTATTTTTCTGACTGGGTCTTTTTACATTGTCTAGGCTCAATTTGAACTTGCAATCCTCTTGCCTCAGCCTCCCAAGTAGCTGGAATTACAGGCCTGCACCACCATGTCCAGCTGTATTTTGTTTTTTCTTTGCTTGGATTGTTTCCCTTTGTTGCAGTGCTGGGGACCAATTCCAGGGCCTTGGGTGTAGACAAGTGCTCTACCACTGAGCTAGATCCCTAGCTCAATACCACAGCATTTTATTTTATTTTTTTTAAGGTTTTTTTTGTTTTTTTTTTTTTCCCTGTACGGGAATCGAACTCATGACCTCGCACTTGCCAGACAGGTGCTATGCTGCTGAGCTAAATCCCCAGCCCCACCACAGCATTTTAATCATTGTACTTTTTGTAGTACTGTATGTTTTGATCTCTGGTCTCTTACTTCCTGAAACACACCCTCTTCTTCACTCTCATGTTCTTTCCCTGGGCTTTTTCTGTCTCTAGTCATCTCATAAACATTGCTGTCTTCAGAATCTCAGCCATTTTCATTCTATATACCCTCCCTGCGCGAGTTTGTCCACTTCTATCAGATAACTATCTGTATTCCAAATGTGTTCCTAAATATATCTTTCATTGGCTAGTGGGGACATCAAACTCAATCTATGAAAAACTGAACTCATTCATTTTCCTTAGTCATTCTGAAATAAACCTACTCTTCTTAGCTGGGCTGATGGCACATGCCGGTAATCCCAGCACCCTGGGAGGCTGAGGCAGGAGGATCACAAGTTCAAGCCCAGCCTGCAATTTAGTGAGACCCTAAATAAAAATTTAGTGAGACTCAAAATAAAAAGAAGGCTGGGGATGTAGTTCTGTATGAGATCCTGAGTTCAATCCCCAGTACTGCAAAAACAAAGCAACAAAACCGAGACTTCTTCTAGCGTTCCCTTCTCTCATTGAATAGCACAACTAGCCATACAATTGCCAAAGCCAGAAATCTGCTTGTCTTTGCAGACTTTCTGTCCCTCCTCCTCAGATCCACCACCAAGTCATACTAATGGTCTTTAAATACTGTACCTCTACAGTCCACTCAATTCTCTCCAGCCATTAGAATTACCCTACTTCAGGTCTCTTTCACCATACTGGGTAATTTGTGTTACTACCTGCAATCACTCTTTCTCTCTCTCTTTCTGTCTTTGAGGTTGAATCCAGGGGCTGGCACATGCTAGGCAAGTGCTCAGCCACTGAGCTACATTCCCAAGCCCTTTTATACAAATGTTTTACACATAGTGTCTTTGCTCAATTGCCCAGGCTGTCCCTGAACGTGTCATCTCCTTGCCTCAACCTCTTAAGTAGTCAGGATTATAGCTGGGCACTACTGCACCCAGCCCTGATCTCTTATCCTCCCTGGAATTCAACCTCTAGACGGCAGCCAGTGTAGTGATTAAATTTATAAAATGTAAATTTAATCTTGTCACTCTGGTACTTTATTTATTTTTGCTTTTTGAGACAGGGTCTCACTATGTAGTTCAGGCTGGTCTTAAATTCACTATGTAGTCCTGGCTGGCCTTGAATTCATGGCGATCCTCCTGCCTCTGCCTCCCAAGTCCTGGGATTACAGGTGTGCGCTACCATGCCTGGTTTACTCTACTATTTTTGTGTTTTTTTTTTAAATAGTAGGGAATGGTGTCGCACACCTGTAATCCCGGCACCCTGAGAGGTCGAGGCAGGAGAATTAGTTTAAGCCTAGCCTTGGAAATTTAGCCAAACCCTCTCTCAAAATAAAATATAAAAAAGTGCTGGGGAGCTGGGCATGATGTCGCACACTTTTGATCTCAGCACTCGGAAGGCTGAGGTAGGACGACCGCCTGAGTTTGAGGCCAGCCTGCACTACATAGCTAGACCCTGTCTCAACAAACAAACAATAGCAACAACAAAAAACACCAACCAAAGCAAAACAAAAAGGCTGGGGAGTAGATTTGTAGATTGAAGCGCTGGGCTCAAACCCCAGTACTGGTGTGTGTATTACGGGGGGCGGGGGGGGGGCGTTCCCACGTCCTTACAGGAATTAACATCGTTGATAAGGTTCTGACAGAGCTTGTTTACGGTCTTCAGCACCAAGGATAGGGCCGGGCACAGTAGGTGAGCGGCCAAGAGCTCATACAGGGTGCAGGATGCGCGGGGAGGACTTCCCGGAGCCCCTGGGTTCCCTGGTGCAAGCGTAAGCACCTGAGAGCTAAACTAGCACCAAGAAACTCAACTCTCAAACCCGCCCATCCCGCCGCACGGTGCCACCCCCTCATTCCCTGACGGAGCAGGAAGTGGGCGTGGCCTTTCTGTGACGCTGCGCTGGGGTGCTGGTTCTAACTGCTGCCTGCGGAAGGAAGAGGTCGCGATGGCCGCGTTGGAGCCGGAAGTGTTTCCCCCGGCTTCTGTCCCAGGTAAGGCGTGGGATCCAGAGCTTGGGGAGCCTTTGGAACCTGTTTCTTCCTTGCCACCACTCCCGATCGTTTATCTGACCCTTCTCCGGTCCTTGCCTGTCCCCGGTCGCGCGTGCGGCCCCGCCTAGTTCTGCCACGATTTCCTCACGCTGCGTTGCGCTGTCTCGGTTTCGGCATTCGGGGCCCGGTGTGACTACACTTTGGACTCATTTCCTCTGGCCAGGGCCTGGCGCTGTCAGAGGAGCCCCTGCCGCTGTCCCCGAGACCCCCAGCGTCCAGTCACTTAAATGACCAGGGCAGGTGGCGAGGTCTCCGTGCGGGTGTCAGGATGCCCCCCTTCGCCGACGTGACTGACGTGGTGACCTCAGGAACCAAGAAGACTCCCACTGACTTGTCGCGCTTTCCTTTTTCGCATTTTATCCTTCTGTCCTTGCATTAGGTTTGGAATGGTATGACAAATCGGAAGAAGCTCCTGATCCCCAGATAGACCTGCTTGAGACCCACTCTGCCCAGGAACCTCCCAACCCTTCTGAGCCCTTTTGCCCGAGAGACTGCTTGGTACCAGTCGTGTTTCCTGGGCCTGTGAGCCAGGAGGGCTGCTGCCGGTTTACCTGTGAACTTCTAAAGCACATCATGTACCAACGCCAGCAACTGCCTCTGCCCTATGAACAGCTCAAGCACTTCTACCGCAGAACGTCTCCCCAGGTGTGTGGGGAGAGCAGCTGGGAGGACTTTAGGGTCCTTAGATGGTAGGCAGGGAGAAAAGGGGTCTAAACTTCAGGGCTTGTATCAGGTGTAGCAGCTGAACGGTTTTTGGTAGCCTAACTCTCCGCACTTCTCTTGTTCTTCCTTTCTGAGATTCCTGTTGAGCGTTGCATATGGACTTCATGAGCTCTCTGTTAAACGTTCGGGGATGGTGAACCCAGGGCTTTTTTTGTTTTGTTCTCAAACGGTGTCACTGTGTGGTTCAGGCTGGCCAGGAACTCACTATAGCCCAGGCTGGCCTCAAACTCATGGCAGTTCTCCTGTTTAAACCTCCCAAGTGCTGGGATTACAGGCCTGCGCCGCCACACCTGGCCTGAACCAGGGCTTTGTGCATGCTAAGCACAGGCTCTACAGAGCTTCCTGCCCCCGCCCCTCCCCAACTTTGAACTAGCTCTCTAAATATTGGTTTCTTTTCTTTCTAAATTTTCACCTCTTTCTCCCCACCCCTATCCCCAAGTTGGGGATTGAACCCAGGGCTTTTTCACTGAGGTATTTCCCCAGCCCATTTTTTATTTTTTTAGGCAGGCTCTCACTTAAGTCCCAAACCTGTGATCCTCCTACCTCAAGCCTTTCAGAGTGATGGGATCACAGGTGTGTGCCACCGTGCCCAGCTGTTTTGTTTTTTGAGACAGGATCTACCTCTGTAGCCCAGGCTGGCTTTGAAATGAGATCCTCATGCCTCAGCCCCTACTTTTTTAGTGGATTTTTTTGCCTTTATATTATCTAACACATTTATTTATTTTTTGGAAGTCAGATTCTTAAGAGCTCTTTCTTTATATTCATGGTTCTTTTTAATAACATCCTGTTTCATAACTGTATGAACTTGGCTTATCTGGTTATCTGTTGTGTGTTTGAAGCTCTTCTCTGCTTTTTGCAGTATCTCTGTTTTGTCCAGACTCCTTTTTCCATTTGCTTTGGGATCTGACTTTCATCTTGAAGGCTTTCATCTGGTGAACAAACATTTCAGAATAAATCCTTGCAAGCTCTATGAGTGTGCCTGGGCCTCTCGGGCTGCTGGACTTTATCGTAAGGAGATTGGGTGGGAACCCGTGGAACTCCACAAACAGTATTGGCACATCTATGGGTGGAGAGAATTAGCACTTGGTCCAAGCATACTCACACAGGTTTTTACTCAGTCCCCTGTATTTACTGTTGTCTTAAACTGTAGCTTTGCCAGGGTTCTGCTGTGTGAATGTGTTTCTCTTGGTTTTTTGTTTGTGTGTTTCAGACAAGGTCTTTGTGTACCCAGGCTGGCCTTAAATTTGCAGCAGACCTCTTGCCTCTGCCGCTTGAGTGTTGGGATTACAGGCATGTGCTAACATGCCAGGCTTCGTCAAGATTCCTTTAATAGTAGCTGGTATTCAGCTCTTGAATTCTTTTCCATATCTATCTATCTATCTATCTATCTATCTATCTATGTATGTTTTATTTTATCTTGTTTTTGAGTCAAGGTGTTACTATATAGTTGTTTTTTTTTTTTCCAGTACCGGGAATCGAACTCACGACCTTGCGCTTGCCAGGCAGGTGCTGTGCTGCTGAGCTAAATCCCCAGCCCCACTATATAGTTTTTGAATTTACTATGTAGCCCAGGCTGGCTTTGAACTCATGACAATCCTCCTGCCTCAGCTTTTGGAGTGCTGGGAGTACATACAGGTGTGCACCACCATGTCTTGCATCTGTCTTTGAAAACTTGTTGCCTTGCCCAGTGTGGCCTGTTCAGTAGTTCTATAGTCTTTCTCAGCACTTATCTTCCTCTTTCTTTCCTCTTCCTTTCTTAGTTTTTGCTCAGTGTCTTGGTGGGAGCGTGTGTTAATAACCCATGTGTTTAACTTACTGTGTCTGACCAGAGGACCTCCAGAATTATCTTTATTAGACCACATACTCCTCATTCCTGTGCTTCGGTCTGGATGTCCTCTACCTCAGGGTACTGTCTTTGCTGTTCTGAGTGTAGGAGGATCGTGGTTGTGTACAAAGACCATATTTTTCTTTACACTGTAATGTTCTCTGATAAGACTCAGTGTGTGGTTATGGCAGTTCATTGAGCTAGAAATCCAGTCTGTGAGTCTGTCTGCACCTCCCACTGGGGGTCTTTAAAGGGCAGGCACTCCCACCTACTTTGTCATTGTCTCCCACTTGCTCTGTCCTCACAGGCAGAGGACACAGTGAGGAAGAAACCTCGGACTGCTAGCGAGGCAAGCAGCAGGAAATGCCAGCAAGCCCTGGCGGAGCTGGACAGCGTCCTCAGCCACCTTGAGGACCTCTTTTCCCGGACCCTGGTACCACGAGTGCTGATCCTCCTCGGGGGCAGTGCCATAAGCCCCAAGGAGTTCTATGAACTTGACCTGTCCCGGCTGGCCCCCCTCAGCGTGGACCAGAGCTTGAGCACGGCCACTTGTCTGCGCCGTCTCTTCCGAGCCATCTTCCTGGCAGACGCCTTCAGCGAGCTGCAGGCTCCTCCACTCATGGGCACCATCGTCATGGCGCAGGGTCACCGAGACTGTGGAGAGGAGTGGTTTCGACCCAAGCTCAACTACCGAGTGCCCACCCGGGGTCACAAACTCACCGTGACCCTGTCCTGCGGCAGACCTTCCGTCCCAGCCTTGGCCTCCGAGGATTATATTTGGTTCCAGGCCCCACTGACACTTAAGGGTTTCCATGAGTGACTGAGGCTGCTGCTTACGTGCTGTCCCTCTGGGCCCTAGTCACCTGTCTCTTGTGAGCCGAGCTTCTTCCCGGTGAGAGAAGGCAGCTTGGGATGGGCTGAAGGTGTGGCCGGGACCTTGATCGTTGTCACTGAGCATCCTCTCTGAATCAAGTTGATCTCCCCAGAGGGTGCTGGGTGATGCTTCTGTTTGGGGTGGGAGAGCAGAGATGGGGCCATAGGCATTCCTACACAGGTGGCAGTTTCTGCTTTAGCTCTGTCTTTTCTGGATTTTTGCCAGAGTAATATGTGTGTGTGGCTCAAAATGGATGAATTTGTGTATGAAATGAATGCAATCATATTAAATTTTCCTGAAATTATTGACTCAAAGAGACTTCAGCCTTGAGACTGTTTTGTTTTGTTTTTCTTCTGGGCCTCTTCAGCATCAGGGCTTCCAGGTTCTTTTTTTTTTTTTTTTTTTGTGCTGTCAGTCAAACTCAGGACTTTGTGCTTGGCAGGCAGGCACTGTGCCTATGAGCTATATCCCCAGCCCCACAGGATCTTTTACTGGTAGTTTTTTCTCTTCCTCAGCCCCAGGCCAGTCTTGGAAGTTAAATGACTTCTATAAGTGGTTTGATAGCAGAATTGGGATGACAGTCCCCATCAGCTAACTTCTAGCCCAGCGTTCTTTCCTTGCTACATACAGATCTCTGTGACCCTTAAGTTGCCCTTAGATTTGTGTGTCCAGAGCAGAGGTCACCTTTGGCAGCATCTGGGGTAGGAACTTACCTTACCAGGCCATTTGGTGCAAGTCCAGGGTTGTAAGGGCAGGGTGTGCCCTGTGCTTGGTCTGTAGTGAAGAGAATGCTGCAGGGAGCTGCACCGCACAAGACTGCATCTCAGTGCGCGAGCCACAGCCTTATTCCTTGGCAGATGGTCTCCTCTAAGCTGTTGTTGGATGTCACAGGTGCTGCTGGTGATCAATCAGGACAGAAGGCACAGCCCCTGGCTGGGCTTGGGGAGCTGTGTTTAAAAGGGGCCCTGGAGCTCTCCCTGCTATTCTAGGGTCTGTTCTCGCCTTCATATCCGGGAGGCCAAAGTCAGGGGAAGGGGGCTGAGAGCAGGGTAAGACAACAGAAGGGTCTTCACAAGGGTTCTCTTCCCAAAGCCAGATGTTTTCTAGAGTTCTGCCCAGCCCTTCTCTGTAGTTTTTTCCTTTTTTTTTTTTTTTTTTGGTTTTTCTCCGGTACCGGGAACCGAACTCACGACCTTGCGCTTGCCAGGCAGGCGCTTTTGCCGCTGAGCTAAATCCCCAGCCCTCTCTGTAGTTTTTTGATGGCTGCTGGCCATAGCTATTGGCGAAACTCTGTCCTCCTGCCTTGGCATTTTCTCTTCAGCTATCTGACTTGGCCATCATGAACCTCACTGGTGCCTCTCTGGCTTGACACAGCCCTGACCACAAGGGTTGGCACCCTTGGACCCTGTGGACGGAAACCCCCTGCTCATTTCCTGGAAGCAAATCGAGGACAAAGTCATCCCCCTGCTAGTGTTGGAGATGGTGTGGCCCTGAGTGTGCCTGTACATAAATAAAGGGGGACAGCAATATAGATGGTACAAGGTTACTGGGTTAGCTAATGTATATAAAGTGCTGGAAACATAGTATCTGACATGTATGCCGGTTTTTCATTGTGTGTGTTTTTTTTGTTTTGTTTTGTTTTTTTTTTTTTATTAAACTGGGGATTGAACTCAAGCCCTTGCTAGTCAAGCACTATGCTGCTGAGCTATATCTCTAGCCTCTTTGAGACAGGGTCTTGCTAAATTGCTTAGGTTAGCCTCAAACTTGTGATCTTCCTGCCCTAACTTCCTAAGTAGCTGGGGTTACAGGCATGTGCCACTGACCTTGACTCCCTATTTTAAAATCTCTTAAAATTAATTTATTTTAGTGGTGCTGGGGCTGGAATCCAGGGCCTCATGCATGCTAGGCAAATGCTGTACCATTAAGGTACATCCCCAGCCTCAGTACTATCTTTTTTCTCTCTCTCTTGTTTGTTTTTATCTTTTTGAAACACAGTTTCACTATGCAGTTCAGGCTGGCCTTGAACTCACTTTGTAGCCCTGGCTGGCCTCAAACTCACAACAATCCTCCTGCCTCAGCCTCCATAGTACTGGGATTACAGGTGTGCACCCCATGCCTGGCCTTTTCTTGTTTTGAGACAAGCATCACTATTCTACCCAGGCTGGTCTCCTCCTGGCCACTAGGCCTGGCTTTTTTTTTTTTTTTTTTTTTTTTTCTTTTTTCAGTACTGTATTTTAATTCAGCCTCCAGATGTCATGGAATTTCAGATCTATGTGATTCAGAATTTCAATTCTGCCCCACCCACAGGGAGGCTCCCTCTTGGCCTCTGTTGCCCAATGCCTATAACGCCCATTTCCTTTCATGCCCAAGACACAGCTCCCAGTGTCTAATCTGACAACACTGCATCGTGTGTGTGGTTGCCCACGTGATAGCTGGGGAGACTGAGCACCTTGCTTAAGTGGTAGAATATGGATTTGAACCCAGTGACCCATAGGCTAAGTGCCCCACTCGCCCTGTGGTTTTATTCCACATTAGCCAGGATTTGCCCTCCAGAGATGTTACACCTTTGTCTCCCTTCTGATTACTGGTCCTGACGTAGAGCCTACTGTCAATAGGTAAACAGATCACTGAGAACCAAATACTTGGGCTCTTTTCTGTGCAATGAGCACTTGAAGCATCTTCCACTAGCCAGAATTTGGGTTCTTCTCTGTCTCCTTACCTTGCAGGAGAGGAACTGGGCTATGTTTCCCCCCAAGGGAAGGAAGTGGGGAGGGTTCTGGCCAAAGGGAGTGGGGAAGTTGTGAAGAGGGGCTATAAACTGTTCTGAGATGGAAGGCATGTTAAACCGGGTCAGCTCCCTCCAATACTTTTTTTTAAAATTTTTTTGGTACCAGCAATTGAACTTAGGACTTTGCACTTGCCAGGCAGGTGCTGTCCAATACTTATTTTAAAAGCCTTCTTAAATAATGCCTAGGTAATCAAAACAAAGTAATTACGTGAAGAACTTAGACGCATGCCTATGGGCTTGGCCTTGGGGCCCAGGTCATTTTGATTTCATGAGTCTTCTCAAAGGAATCCCCAAATGAAAAGACCAGTTAATAACCATAAAGCCCAGCTCTACCAGGCAGCAAGCTTGTGGAGGAACGTGTTTGCAGTTCTCCTTGGCTGGGACCAGAGGTGGATATGCAGGAGCCTGGGGGTGCAGCGCCCCAGCTGCAGTGGGCCCTGCCCCTGTGTCTCATGGCTACATTTGAATCTTAACAGCAACAGCGGTGGGGCCCAAAGTAGTTAATGTAGGTGGTAGCAGTGGGGCAAGTGTAGGCTGTGAACACAACCCTTCCCTTTTCACCGAGTGGTCCTATGACCATGCCCTGTTGTCTAATGTGTGTGTGTGTGTGTGTGTGTGTGAGTTCAGACTGGTCTTGAATTCGCTATGTAGTCCAGGCTGGTGATCCTTCTGCCCCAGCCGCCCAAGTGCTGGGATTACAGGTGTGTGACTCCAAGCCTGGCTCAGTCTTGCTTAATCTTCAGTGAACACAGGGTGGACTAATTCCAAGGAAGGGCAGGAAAGGGACACGTATGTGGTTCCTATCCTGTAAGACACGGCTTGGGGTGGGAGGATTCTCAGTGTTCATGGACTTTTGCAGCCGGGCAGGCTCTCAGATTCTCTTCCTGAAATAATTCTGAGGCCAAAGTTGGACCTGGTGGCACAGGACTGTAATCCCAGCACTCGGCAGGCTGAAGCAGGAGGATCATTTCGAGTTTGAGGCCAGACTGGGCTATAGAGTGACTTCAAGGCCAGCCTGAACTACAGCAGCAAGACCTTGATTCAAAAAAAAATCTGAGGCCAAGAAGTGACTGAATCGGCTGAAATAGTGTAATTGGTTTCAATGTTGAGACGCACGCCCCACCCCCGGTACTGGGGACTGAACCCAAGGCCATCACATTGAGTTGCGTCCCCAGCCCTTTTTATTTTTTCAAGGCAGGGGCTGGGACTCCTGATCCTTCTGCCTCAGCCTCCTGGAGTGCTGGGTTTGTAGACCTGTGCCCACACAACTAGTGCCGAGGCTACATTGTATCTCTTTTCACATCCCGATTGTATGTGTATACAGTGAAGCTCTAAAGGTTGAGTTCGTGAAAGGGCTAGTGGCCTGAAATAACCCAGGAAGTGAGCCCAATAGGGACTTGAGCCAGCAAAAGACTGGGCCCCAACCCCGGAAGGGGCGGAGCGGGGCCCAGGTCGCCATGGAGACGCGTCGGCCCCGCAGCCGGGCGTTGGGGAGCCAAAGCCATGGACGCCGAGAGCCTGCTGCTGTCGCTGGAGCTGGCGGCCGGCAGCGGGCAGGGCCTCAGCCCCGACCGGCGCGCCGCGCTGCTCACCTCGCTGCTGCTTGTGAAGCGCGACTACCGCTACGACCGCGTTCTCTTCTGGGGCCGCATCCTCGGGATTGTGGCCGACTACTACATCGCGCAGGGCCTGGTTGAGGACCAGCTGGCGCCGCGCAAGACGCTCTACAGGTGGGGAAGATCCGGGACGGCGACAGGGAGACCCACGTGCGGGGATCTTGTGATGGAGCCAGGGAGGCTCCCCAGGAGACGGGGCCACCGGAGTGGAAGCCAGGTGTGGGGCTGAAGGCAGCTCAGCATCTGGCAGAGGTGTCCTGGACTTGGGGGCACCTAGTTCTGGCGGATGAGGGGAGCCAGGTGCGAGCCAGTTAGGGGAGCCAGGTGCGAGCCAGTTGTGGGAGCTGCAGTTCTGAAACTTGGAGTCGTGCAGACCCTCGGGAGGGGGACAGATGCATCACTTGACAGTTAAAACTAGAACAGAGTTGCTCACAGGCGCCCAAGGGTTCTGATCTTCTAGACAGCAGTCAGGTCAGGTGGTACAGGGGCAGGGTGGTGTCTCCTGGCCTGCGTACAGACCTGCAGTCAGAGGGCCAGTTCTGCAGCTCAGCGTGGAGGTGACCTGACCCAGGCAGCCAGATGTGTGTGTGTGTGTGTGTGCGCGCGTGCGCAGAGCTGGATGGAGAGGCCAGGGCATTTGAGCTTAGTCCGTGGGGTGTGGGGAGCTATTGGGGGGCTCTGAGCAAGGAGAGCCTGGAAGTGGGATATGCATTTAGGAGTCATTCTAGGTAGGATGGTGCAGCTTGGAAGGGTGGCTGAGGGAGTGGAGGGGCAGCTTGGGAGATGAGGTGGGCAGTGGCAGGACTTGGCGCTGGTGAGCCTCACGGTGGTGGGCTGTGGGATCATTGTCCTTCCCGAGGTGGCTAAATAAACGCCAGTGCTGCTGGCTGGGAGAGAACGCAGGTGGCTGCACCTGGGGAGACTGAATTCAGTGTGAGGTGCCCCGGGGAAAGAAGGAGAAGGCATAGAAAGTACAGACCTGAAGCCCAGAAGGAAAACTTGGGGATCCTTTTTTTTTTTTTTTTTTTTTGAGACAGCGTTTTACCCTACAGTTCAGGCTGGTCTTGAACTCACTGTGTAGCTCAGGCTGGCCTTGAACCCAAGGTGATCCTCCTGCTTCAGCCTCCCAAGTGCTGGGGTTACAGGAGTGCAGCACCATGCCCGTGGGGATCCATTTCATTTTATTGCATAAGGATTTGTTGAGCTCCTACTGTGTGCTGAGCACTGATTTAAGCTCCAGGAGTGCAGTGGTGAAGGGGACACTTAGGTGGGAGTGGGTGCTTGGGGAATGGGGAAAGCAAGACAGACAAACACTCCCATGACCTAGGTGGCAGATGGTGAAAGTTCTACCATCCAATGGGCTATTTTATCTTTTTATTTTTATTTTTTGAGATGGGGTCTGCTTATGTTATTCAAGTTGGTCTTGAACTTGTAGGGTCAAGTGATCCTATTGAGTAAGTACACACCACCCAGCCCAACTTTTGGGGCACTCTCTTAGAGATGACCTGTTTAAGAAGATGACCCTGAGAAGAGACCTGAAGTGCTGGGGAGTGAAGCATGTGGGTATCTGAGGGAAGATAGTTCTGGGCAGGTGCAAAGGCCCTGTGGCAGGTGTGTGGAAGCTGATAGAGACTAGAGTGGCTAGAGAGAAGTGAGTGCAGGAAAGCAGGGCAGGATGTGAGGTCAGAGGTGAGAGTAGAAAGCAATCATGGGGACCTTGATTGGGGACAAAGCTTGGCTCAATGGGAAGCCACCCAAAGGTTCTGCATAGAGGAGCGCCCTTGAGCTGCTTTAGATTTGAACAGTAGGTGGGACCGTGTCGGAACCAGGAGTTGGTGTGGAAGCAGGGGGGGAGGTTTGGCATCTCTGCAGTGTCCAGTGCAAATCACCAGGTGGTGACAGTGGCGATGCCGAGGTGGTTGGAGGCTGGGCACCCACAGTGCAGCTGGGCCTCTGGGAAGCAGGTGGAGATCGGTGGGGGGAGGCAGATCACTGGAGGAGGGCAGAGGGAGACAGCAGAGGGCCGTGGAGGTGGCTTGTGGGCTGTTAGTTTCCCCGGAAGCCTTTTCGCAGCAGGCCTGGGGGCACAGGGGAAGGAGGCAGGCAGGAAGGGCCTGCACAGGGCAAACTCTCCCTCTGAGGGAGGGAGCAGAGGTGGACAGGAGAAGTGCTTTGCAGGGAGGCAGGGACTCTAGAAGCTGAGCTCTTTTTCTGTTGAGGGAGAAGCAGCGGAGTCCAGCCCTGAGGGGCCAGAGGAGTCAGTGTCCCCTCTGCGCTCTTTGTGGGGTTCTGGGAGGGGTGGAGGGCCTGGAGCCAGCCTGGCCTCCCTGAGCCAAGAGGAAGGACCACGCTGTCACTCATGGGCTGAGCTCAAAGCAGGCGGGTGCCCACTACCAGGGCAGGGGCAGCTTCCGAAGCTCCCCCGGAAGTGAGGCTGATGACCCGGAAGAGATTTTCCTACCTGGAGCACACAGACAGCCCCCGTGAGGATGCTGCCCGTTATACACTTTCAGCCTGGTGGTGGTGGGGAAAGGCTGCACATTTTGGATTTGTCTCTTTCCCCAGGCTGAGGGGCTGCCCCTCTCTTGGGGTGCCAAGCAGTTGGCAGTAAGCCTGTCCTGTCTGTCCCGTGATGCTGTGATGTGGGTTGGGCTGGGCATGTTAAATAGTTTTTTTGTTTGTTTTTGTTTTGTTTTGTCTTTTGGAAATAGTGTTTCACTATGCAGGTCAGGCTGGCCTGAATTTACTTTGTAGCCCAGGCTGGCCTCAGACTCACAGTGATCCTCCTGCCTCAGCCTCCTGAGTGCTGGGATTACAGGTGTGTGCTGTCATGCCTGGTTTATTTATTTTATTTTTATTTTTATTTTTTTTTGGTTTTTCTCCGGTACCGGGAATCGAACTCACAATCTTGCGCTTGCCAGGCAGGCGCTGTGCCGCTGAGCTAAATCCCCAGCCCCCAATGCCTGGTTTAAATAGGTTTTTTGACTTAATGATATTTTCAGTTCAGCATGGGTTTATCAGGATGTGACCTCCACAAAAGTGGAGGAGCATCCGAACATGACACTTCTGTGAGCTGAGAACAATATAGTTGCATTTGTATCGCGCAGGAGAGCAGGCTACTCGAGGGGCGCTCAGGGCTTTGGGCCTGAGGGAGGGGAAGGCGCTGTTCGCAGTGCTGGGCCCCTGATTCCAGGGGCGGGGGAAGGAGCAGGGGTCCTGGGGGCAGAGCGCAGGGCCACCTTGTCATTGCAGCCTGAACTGCATGGAGTGGAGCCTCCTACCCCCTGCCACCGAGGAGATGGCTGCACAGGTGGCTGTGGTGAAGGGCCGCTTCATGGGCGACCCCTCGCATGAGTACGAGCACACCGAGTTCCAGAAGACGACAGCCGAGGGCGAGAAGACCTTCGAGGAGGATGTGGTGGTGAGAGAGGAGGCGGAGGAGGAGGAGGAGGAGGAGGAGGTGGGCCTAGGCTAGCTGGGACAGGGGCTCAGGCAGAGCTGGAACCTGGAAGATGCTCGGTTCCAGCCTCAGCCCCTAGAACAAAGCAAAACGAACAACAAACACACGTGTGCGCATGCGCCCAAGCCAGCCCAGTAGAAATTAGGGCAACGAGTACTGTTCTCATGACTTCACTGGGTCTGCCTGGCGCTCTGCTCCTGGGCCAGTACCTCCTGGGACCGTCACGCCGCCCGCCGTGAGGGAGGGCTGTCCTCTCCGGCTGGTAGAGGGAGGACCCTGAAGCGTGGGTGGGATAAGACAACGGGGCCGGGGCCAGGGAGGCGGGAGGGCTCTTGTGGAGCCTGGGGGCGCTGGGAAGGGGGTCAGGGAGTGTGCCCAGGGTCACACATACATTCACAGGTAGCACACACATGGATATATATGCGATACACACAAACATGTATACACCCAAACGTGTAATATGCATACACATAAGTAT
Organism: Chinchilla lanigera; assembly: GCF_000276665.1. NCBI lineage: Eukaryota > Metazoa > Chordata > Mammalia > Rodentia > Chinchillidae > Chinchilla > Chinchilla lanigera. Next base: position 9,441,382 of record NW_004955437.1, read on the forward strand.
ATGTGCAGCATATAATATGAATACATGTGATACACATATGCTCACATAAATATGTGTAATATACATACATGCACAAAACATGCGACACAGATAACATGTAAATATATTTATGATCCACACATACATGTGATATACATATACATGCACATGTAGGTGTATATGTGATACCCATAAATATATACATGAAACAGATGTGTAAATATATACATGGCACATGTTTTTCTTTCAGAGAGGTGCTGGGATGCAGACAGGGCCACTCCCCGTGGGCTTGTTTTTTTTTGGTCTTTTTGTGACAGGGTCTTGCTATGCAGTTCAGGCTGGCTTGAACTCACTTTGTAGCCCAGGCTGGCCTTGAACTCACAGCAATCCTCCTGCCTCAGCCTCCCGAGTGCTGGGATTACAGGTGTGTGCCACCATGCCTGGTTCCCACCTTACTATGTTTTTCACCAGTTTTTATTTTATGAGATCATGTGGCACAGGGTTCCATACTCCACAGTGCACAAAGGAATGTAGTGGCATTTCTTCCGCCCCACATCTGCAGTCACACCGACCCTCTTTCTGGGTGACATCAGTGTAACCATTGTGCCTCTGTGTGTGCACAGGTGTCAGAAGTGCAGGACCTCAGGCTGCAGCATCAGAAACCTGCACGGTGCCTGACCCCAGGGGCTCTAAGTTGCCATGAAGTGTGAGTGTAGCCACTTTGTGCAGATACAAACCTCAGTCAGCGCCTGACCTTTGCACACACTCTTCACCTCAACATAAACTGGATGGTTTGACACACGTATGACACACGTATTTCTGCACCTGCTCTTTTCCCTTGACAGTATCTTTTGTAGACCCTTCTGCATCCGTGTCTTAAAGCGCTTCCCCAGCTGAGTGTGGTGGCATGTGCCTTAGACCGCTCAGCCATCCTGACTTCCTGTGGCACATGCCTATAATCCTAGCACTCAGGAGGCTGAAGCAGGGTGATTGCGGAGAGTTTGAAGTCAGCTTGGGCTATATGGTGAGACCCTATCTCAAACAAACAAAACAAAATGGAAAAACAATAAAAGCAGAGCCACACTGTTCTTTGCCCCTGTGTGGGAATGCGTGGTGTTTAATCTGTGTCTGGGTCATGTAATTATAGATTCTGAGCCCCCAACCCTGGCAAATAGTGCCAAAGCACGTAATCCCTTACCTACGCCATTTGCAGTGAGCACTTGACTTGAAGGATCAATTCCTAGAGATACAATTGCAGGTCAGCAAGGGGCCTGAGGTTTGAAGCTGGCAGAGCCAGAGTTCCAACCCCCGCCTGTGTGTCTGGGTGGTGGGGCCTCCACCACTTTCACGGCCCCTGCCCCCTAAATGTCCTCTCCAGAGCCCCTGACTGCGGTCTGCAGGACTGGGCTGGTTCCCTCTGCAGGCTCCTGCAGAGCCAGTGAGCTGACATCTTCACAGCCCCGGGCCCACACACTTGCAGACTGCCACCTCCTAGCTCTCTGTCAGCCATGCAGCTGGCGCACGGGGGGGCAGGTGGACTGTGTTCCCCAGCCGGGGCTGCCCGCCCCAGATGGCTCTATGTAGCTCTTTCAGTCCTGGTGCCCTGCATGTTAACACAGTTAAGTTCGTCTGGGTGGAGCTCTAACGTGGGGAGATGCTTGCGGCAGTCACATGACACCAGAGATCAGGAGATGAAACTCCCTGTGTCTCCAGTTTTACTGTGAATATCCACAGTGAAAAAAAAGAGTAGAGCCAGTCTGCCAACATGTTAGTGATTTACCTTGAGGAGGTGAGATTATGAGTGCTTTAATCCTCTTAAGTATATCCTTCTGTATTATCCAAGTATTCTATCCAAGTGAGCGTGGTCACTTTTTCTTTTTTATTTTTTGAGACAGGGTCTTGCTGTGTAGTTCAGGCTGGCCTTTAACTTGTGGCAATCCTTCCGCCTCAGCCTCCAGAGTGCTGGGATTACAAGCATGCATCACTGATACCCGTCTACTTTCATATTGTGGTTTATTTTTGGTACCGGAAATCGAACTCAAGACCTTGCGCTTGCCAGGCAGGCGCTGTGCCACTGAGCTATATCCCTGGCTTTTATATTTTAAAAAGGCAAAATAAACAATGTTTAATCCAGGCATGGTAGCGCACACATGTAGTCCCAGCCACCCCTCTTGAGTCTGAGGCAGGATGATCACCACGAGTTTGAAGCCAGCCTGGACTACATAGCAAGTTCAAGGCCAGTCTGCGCTACACAGCAAGACCCTGTCTCAAAACAAACAAACAAATAAACAAGCCCCCTCCCCTAACAAGAAAAAGCAACATTTAAACATGATGAGAGAATATCTCATCATATATATCTCTGGAGGGGAACATAAACTGTTCAAGTGGCTGTCCCACAATGGGGGAAATTTGAGGGTCAGAGAGAAAAATTAAATGTTTTGTAGTATTTTATTTTTTGAGACAGGGTCTTGGTCTATAGTCCAGGATGGTCTTGAACTTGAACTTGTGGCAGTCCTCCTGCCTCAGCCTCCTGGGCACTGGGATTATAGGCATGCATCACCACCACGCCCATTTGTAGTTGTGAGTATGGTATCACTTGTTTTTTTTTTTTTTTTGGTTTTTCTCCAGTACCGGGAGGTATCACTTGTTTGTATTCACATTCAAGGAGGGAAAGAGAGGAGGGAGGGAGAGACGGAGCAAGGGAAGGAAAGAAAGAAAGAAGGTGGGAAAAGAAGGGAGGACTCTCCAGGAGGGAGAGTAAGGGTCTGCCAGGCATGATGCAGGGCCTGGCAGGGACACCGGCAGCCCCAGGGAGGAGGCTGTGTGGGGGTCCTTGCACCAGGGCAGAGCAGGCACAGCACCTGGCAGCGGGCCCTCTCCTGCCTTCCCAGGTCCACATCAAGGAAGAGACCCGCCTGGTGTCTGTCATCGACCAGATTGACAAGGCCGTGGCCATCATCCCCCGAGGCGCGCTCTTCAAGACCCCCTTTGGACCTGTCAATGTCAACCGGACTTTTGAGGGTGGGTTCCCTGACTCTCCCTCCCCCATGTGCCTTGGAGGCGAGGGAGGAGGAGGGGACGGCTGTATCCCTGAGGGTGCACCCTGTGTGCCCTGCTGCTGGCTGGCTTCCGGCTCGCTGGTCCCCATCTTTTCTGCCTGTGGCCACTTGAACCCCAGGTTCGTTAAGGGCCTGAGCTCCCTGCTTTTGTCCCTCTTGTAAGATCGCTGGTCTGTCTCCCTCTGGTGCCTCTCTGTGTGGTCCCTGCCGGCTGCCCGTGGGAGGAGGGTCTGTGGGGTGGGGCTGAGCACCCTCCCATGGCCTCCTCTCTAGGATTGCCCTTGTCGGAGGCCAGAAAGCTCAGTTCCTACTTCCACTTCCGGGAGCCTGTGGGCCTGAAGAATAAGACCCTACTGGAGAAAGCAGACTTGGACCCCTCCCTGGATTTCCTGGACTCCTTGGAGTACGACATCCCCAAAGGCAAGACTGCACCTGCCACTCTCCTCAGGGAGCAGAACCAGAGACCTGGGGGGAGTGGGCCCCCTATGGGGGTCTTTGGGGATGACGCTTCCCCAGGCCCCATCACAATAGCCACTCAGTGGAAGGGCCTCAGAGTTGTTTAGGTTCCACGAGTGAGCTCATGTGGTACTTGTCTCTGTGCCTGGTTTTTCACCTATCATAATAATGACCTGCAGTTCTACCCAGGCTAATCCCACAAATGATAGCATCTCACCCTTTTTTAGGGCTGCATAGTATTTCACACTGTACGTACCGTTTTTTTCTGGCCACTCACCAGTAGCCAAACTGAGGTAGTTTGCATTTCTTGGCCGTAGTGGATAGTGCGGTATGAACATGGGTATGTAGGTATCTCTTTGATAAACTGGTTTCACTGCCTGTGGAAATATACCCGGGGGTGGGATTGTTGGACCCAGAGCAGTCTGGACTGGAGGCAGGTTTGGAATCTTCCCCCAGACATCCCTAAAAGTCCTCACACATCTCCAACTTTAGTTTGGGTGTTCTGTCCAGTGCTTAGCCCATAGCTGTGCTCGGTGAGTGCTGTTCAGGTGACCTGGTGTCTCTCCAAACAGGTGTGGTTAAGGTGGCCCTGTCACAGGGACGCCTGCTCGCTGTGCCCATGGAAATGGGTGGGAGCTCGGAGCAGCTTGTCACTGGCAGCCTTGGTTTGAGAGGGAGGAGGGTGTTGGCCAGGATCACTGTCTTTGCACTGTGCCCTGGGTCTGCACTGCTGTAGGGGACTAGGTAGTTTTGGAGCCACCCGTTTCTAAGGTAAGGGACCCCTCCTGGGGGACACAGGCAGGGGCTGAGTTCTCTGACCTTGGGCTGCAGTGCACAGCTGGAGCTGTGGTCAGGAGGGCAGACTTCTAGGTGGTGCTGCCATGGGTGCCCTGTCAGCACGGCTACCAGCGGCTGCCTTGCACCAGGGGCCCCTGGGAACAAGCGGGTTGCCTTCACTTCCAGGAGACTTGGGGAGAGGAACTGAGACAGGTAGGCAAGCTCAGCTGCGGTGCGCAGTTTGGGCAGCAGAGGGCAGCAAGGGGCTGGCTGCTGGAAATGGCAGCGGCAGCCGTGGTGGTGGTGGTAGTTGGGGCAGAGCACACAGGAGAAAGGGGTAGCAGGGTTTGACCAACCTTCTGGGTGTTTATGTGGTTGGTGCTTCCTGCCCAAGTCCTTGGGCCTCCAGGCCCTGCTGCCTGTCTGTTAAAGGCGGGGACCATGGTGCCACTGTCTTCCACGGCTCAGGCCTGCAGGGACTCAGCTCTACCGTGTGGCCCCACTGGGGCAGGGATGGCCCCCACTGGGAACACATGGCCACATTTCGGTGTGTGACCGAGTTGGGGTCGCTGGTCTGGGGAGGTTAAGTGCCTGCTGCCTGGGACAGCCCTGTTCCGCACAACCCGCTCCAGCAGGCCCAGTCCTGGCATTGGGAGTGGAATTCGGCAGTGCGCCTGGGCCTGAGGTCTGCACACTGCCGCAGCAGGTGGGGGCCAGGCCTGGGAAACCCAGCGCTTCCTGCCAGAGGCTCAGGCCCCTTCCACTCCCTGGCTCGCACCCCACAATACAGCCCTCGGGGAGCAGTGGCCACTACACAAGGGGAGGGCCGAGGGGACTTGGGAAAATGAGGACTGTTCCCTGGAGTCCTAAGGGGGCCACAGCCAGTGGCTGCACCCAGGCCCACTGGCATCTTCAGTAAAAAAGTGAGTGAAGGTGACAGTGAGGGGCTGGACCCTCAGGTAGACACTACGTGACTAACGGCACGTCCCGAGAGTCTGTGTTTCCTGGGCGACCAGCTGAGCGGGGACAATGGCAGAGAGCAGGAGTGTGACAAGAATGCAAGCGAGGGAGGGGCAGCACTGTGCTGGCTGGTGACTCCGCTGCACTAGCACCCCTCGCCGGCTTGGCACTGCCCTCCTGCCTCACCAGGGGTGCCCAGCTCACCCCAGCTTCCCTGCTAGGCTTCTCCTGGGAGGCTATACTGCATGAGGTGCCCCCTGACCTCCTGCAGGCCAGAGGCGCAGTGACTTTGGTGAGCAGACTGGTGACAGTGCGCCCATGCAGTTTGGACTGGGGGATTCCAGGCAACATGTGGCCGGGAAGGCTGTGAGCCAGCTTCTGTGTGGGCAGAGAATGAGCAGGCCTGGCCATCCCTGATTCAGAGGGCTGTGGGTGGCTACAGGCCCTGAGGACTGGGAGGGACCAAGTCTCTAGGAAGCTGGCCTGATGACACTCGGGGTGCTGAAGGCTGCGGATGGGACCTTCCTGGGCCTGTGCTTCTTGCCAGAAGCTGAGCACAGTGGCCTGGGAGCACGCCGTTCTCTCCCCACCATCTCCCTAGGCAGTGCGCGCTGGAGCTGAGGGCTGGGAAAGCAGCAGGCCAGGGTGATGCAGCGGCCGGTCTGGGACAGTGCTCAGCCAGGGCCCAGGGCAGGGGACGCTTTGGTACTTTCTCCATGGGGTCCTGAAGGCACCGTGGGAGCTGACAGGTCGGCGTATGGATCCTACTCGTGCCACGCATGGGTCATGCACTCTGTGGTGGGGGTCTGGGAGAACCCAGGGGCTGCCAACTTTCTAGCCCCAGAAAACTGTGGTTTGGGCCTGAGCCGGCAGCTGCCCTGAGCGGGGCCAAGCTGCTACAAGGGTCACGGGTTCCTGGCGGGCAGGTCTCTCGGACGCGGGGTGGCCCCAGTGGGTGGGGATGGCGTTGGAGGCTGCTGGGCGCGGCGTGACTGGGGTGGGCCATGAGAAGCTGAGTGCGGGAGCCAAGCGGCTGGGCCGCGCTGGCAGCTGATGAAGGCCACGGGGCTCAGCACGCTGCCTGGTCCGGCACCAGAACCTTTAAAGCCTCTGCCTTCCTGGCAGGGCAGGAGCAGGGCCGCGGCTGCTCCGGGAGAGGCCTCATGCGCAGGGGAATAGGAGCCCCAGATCTGCATCCAGAGGCGACTTTCCCAGGCTCCTTCCTCCCACACAGCGGCTCCCTCCCTTGGACCTGGAGCTGGATTTGGCCCTTCCAGCCAAGTCCCTGTGGCGGCTGGGCTGCTCCCGTCTGCAGGAGCACGGACAGGGCAGGAACCGGGGTGGGGAGGCTCATTAGCGGCGCCCAGCCCCCTCCCACCAGCGGCAGCCCGGCCTGCCCGCTGCCAGCAAGGCCACGGAGCTGAGGCTGCCGAAGCCTCCTGGCACCGAGTGGGACACACTGGGATGAGGGCCATGGCAATCACCCCACACCAGGAGGCCGCAGCCTGTGTGGGGTGCGCTGTGGCACCGGGCCCCCCAGACCTGCCGACAGGAAGAGCATACTGGTGTGTTTCACCTTTCTCACTTCCTCCGCCGTCCCCCCAGGAGTGGTGCTGACGAGCTGTGCAAGAGCTGAAGGCCACTCGGAGGCTGACCCCGGCCCCTTCCTCTGCCTCCCCAGGGTCCTGGAGCATCCAGATGGAGCGGGGCAACTCGCTGGTGGTGCTGCGCAGCCTGCTGTGGCCGGGCCTCACCTTCTTCCACAGCCCGCGCACCAGGAACCACGGCTACATCTATGTGGGCACCGGCGAGAAGAACATGGACTTGCCCTTCATGCTGTAGGATGGGCCACTCGGGTGTTCTCCGCGTAGCCTAAACAGTATTTTCCTAAGTTTCTGTGAACTTGGCCTATTTATTCTGTCCTGCCTTCCCGCATTCCACCTCCCTCTGGTGTCCAGGCTGCAAGGAGAGGTCCCCTGGGCCAGGAAACCTATTTCCAAAGCAGTGGCCAAGAAATGTAATACGGTAACGGAGACACTGCTACGGAAGACAATGGTGGGAGGTGACAGCCAGGGACTCGTGAGGATGGCTGCTTCTGAGGCTCAGATGAGAGTGACGTGTGGACCATGCAGCTCTTGCACCTCCCTCCTACAGCCCCAAGACTAGAGCACAGTGCTGTTCTTGGCAGCGGGAACCGTGTGGCAGACTTTCCCAGTGGTACCCAGGGCCCCTACCTCCCCAGCAGAGAGCACACCGTCAGCGGGAAGGCCGTGAGCCTGGCTGATGAATGACAATCCTTAGAGTGAAACTGTCCCTAGTACTGGGCATAGCCCACAGCCGTCAGGCCACCACCGTTGCTGTGTGAGGCCCAGGCACTGAAATGGTCCTACTGTCCCCTGTGCCGCGGGTGCTGGAGGGGGCCAGGCTGGCCTGGTGGGGCAGTCAGGAGGTGCTTGGGCCAGGTGTGAGTCAGTGGTACAGCTTCCAAGGCCGGCTGGAGTAGCAGATGTTGTCCTTCAGGAGTGGTGACCCCACAGCCATGCGCACCTTGTCCCAGCGGTGGCCTTTTTTATAGATGGGCTTGACAGAGCGTGGAGACCAGCGGGTGAGGTAGCTATCGAGAAAGCACAGGAAGTGGTGATGAGCACTGGGCACTGTCCCCAAGGCCATGCCAGCCTCTCCCCAGCGGTCCTTTCTCAAAGCACCCTGGGAATGACTACAACGTCTTATGATAGATACTGGCACTGCCAGGTGTGGCCAGTTTGGGTGGCCCAGAGCTCCTCTGATCTTTTGTCAGGGCTCATGTGTGAGTGGCCTTGGCTGGAGCAGGGATGGGAGCATCGATGCCCGGAAGCCTCCCCCGACCGCCTCCGCTTGCTCTGCCACCCGGCCTTTAGGACCCTTTCAGGCACAGGCTGACCCAGGATGAGGAACAGCTGGTGTGGCCTCAGCCCAGGGAGGTTCTGGGAACAGGAGGGGTGGGAAAGGTGGTGGCCGCCCATGGCCCTCTGGCCTCCTTTGGGGATGACCAGAGCCTTGCCAGTTCCTGGAAACATGGGGTTTCCTCTGTCCAGAACGAGACCTGGTTCCTGTCCAGAAAGGCCCACCCTCATCCTACAAGCACAGCCGTGACAAGGCCAGAAACCCCTATGGCCCGCTCCAGGTCGGGCTCTCCCTGGCACCCCTGGAGACCCTCAGATGAAAAGTTTTTTAAGAAACAAATAACCTTGGCTGAACCATTTTGGATGAAAAAATGAAAAATGGTTGCTGATTTATGCATTTCAGCAGGGCTACTCTGACCTCAGTCCTCTGCTCTAGCCCTGTGCCTCATGTGCCAGTAGGGAGGGGAGGTCATGTACATGCCTGGACAGTGGTGTCCCCGCCGGGGTGCTGACTGTGCAGGCCTGGTCCTGGGACTGCATGTTTCATGGTCATCATTTTGGGGCAAAGGAAAGGGACCACCTGATGGCCACTGTGGAGTGTGAGGACATGGGGCAGGCCGTGTAAAGAGGGCGCTCATTGGGATTCCAAGAGGACCCCAAGGCAACCCGGCACTCCTACCTTCAGCTATCCTCTCCCAGCCTGGGGGAATCTGGGGCATCTGGGGGAAGCGGGGCTTCGGGGCCTTGTGGAGCAGCTGCTGATAGGGCTCCCTGGGACACACAGAGGCTCTTTGTCCCACCTATGGGGACAAAGCAGGGCCTGGGTTAGTGCATGGTGCTCAGGGACCTCGGGGAAGCAGAGTCCTAAGAAGGAATTGCTTCCTTGGCAGCCAGGACCCCTCCCTCAGAGTGGCCTTTTGCAGCCCAGGACCTCACACATCATCAATCCTCTGTCACATTAAAGGACACCGGACGCATGGGAAGGAACTGCCTGGGCCTCCAAGACTGTGGGCAGGTTGTATGGTGTCCTTGGACCTGCTAAGTGCCCTAATAGTTGAGAAGGGATTGGGCCCCCAAAAGGCTGTAGCCCAGCGGGGAGCCCCAGGGGGAAAGAGGTTACCTGCCCTTCATGCTAGCAGCTGGTCCCACTCATGACGGGGGCACAGGTGGAGCTGGGCACAGGGGGCAAAGGGTCAGATGCGCACTCCACCCCACAGCCAGGAAATGGCCCAGAAGCTCAGCCTCAGCCACCTTCAGCTCCTCCTCACTCCAGGGGCGGTGGGAGGGAATAGAGGAGGGCGGGCTGTTGGGAGGGAACACAGGACCCTCAAGTCAACGTTCCAGATGCAGCTTTATGCCAAATGGGGCACATCACAGACCGAAGGGCCCAAGCGTGGGGAGATCACGTGGGAGAAGAGGAATAGGCACAGCACCGCCTGACGGTCAGGCCAAGGACCCTTTCACTGAAGGGGGCCACCAGGCTTAGGTGGGGGGCTGGCTGATCCCAGGGTCTATAAACCCGAGGACCTCTTGAGCTGACACAGGAAGTGGTGAAGACCACCAATTGCATGCCTCTGGGGAGCAGCACTTGGGATCCAGGCTATGGGGATGCTGGCCTAACGTTGTGCAGTGCATGACTTACACTGCTGTACACAGTGGTCCTACCCCTGAGGCCTCACTCCCGTTTCTGAGGCCTCACTCTGTCCTGTAATAACCCCAGGGCTGGAGAGAGCTGGAGGACTGAGTTTGCAGAAGTTTTCTGACATCCCCATAGCAACCCTGTGTGAGGTCATGCACAGAGGCTTAGCACATTCTTGTGCCCAATCAGCAGGCCTCCCTATGCTCTTCACCAGTGTCCAGGCCAACAGGGCAGGACAGGAGAAGGGCTGGGGCCAGCATGGAAGGCGGCAGAGGCACCATAGCCGTGCCATGGTGGGTGTGATGGGGGCAGGGGGCTTGAGCGGGCGGGGTGCACGTGGCTCTGAGCTGCAGCCAGCAGCTCCTGTGGGGTATGTAGCGCTGCTTACCGGTTCAGCTTGGGCTTGCTCTTCGGGACAAACCCTTCGGGAAGCTGAGGCCTGTGATTCGGGAGCAGACCTGGGGAGGAAGAATGCAGGGTGGCTGCCGCAGTGTGGAGGCTGGGGAGCCCGGAGTGTCGGGGCCACGCCTATCCTACCTGCTCGGTGGGCCATCTTCACACACTCCTCCACCTTGCGGTGCTCCTCCACGCACAGTCCTGTCACACTCCGGGGCAGCATGCCGCCGTGGGGCCGCAGGAACTGGCTGAGCAACAGAACATCCTGGGGGACCGTAGGCAGCGGCTGTGAGTCCGGCGATCGGCTCCCCGCAGAGCTGTGCCCTCTTTCTGCCCCCTCTACTCCAACACAGTTAACCCCACTCAGAGGGCCCTGCCGGCCCCCCTACTAGACTTGGAGACAAGATGCTCTGGAAGGGCCAGTCTTCCCTGCACTGGCACGTCCTGCTGGTGGCAGGACAGGTGTTCCTGGAGGGGAGGCCGTGTCAGCACCCACAGCTCAGGCCCAGCACAACCAGGTGGCCCTCCTGTGAGCCCCTGAAGTGGGAGAGGGCCCAGATGCCAAGTAGGGGGCCCCATGGGAGGTGAGCCCTCCAAGTAGGAGGCCCATCCTCTACATCCCCGTGAGCAGATGGGAATGGGTTCCTGGGCTTCCTCTGGGCCATCGCAAGCCCAAAGGCTGCTTGTGGTGGGTGAAGGAGAGGACCACAGAGCCGAGGAGAGAGGGAAGCCATCTCTGCCTTCCCTCTCCCAGATCAGCCTCAGGGTACAGCTATCCCCGGAGGACCTGGGCCCCCATTCTCACCGCTCTAAGCTTTGGGATCAGATGGGAAGAGCCAGGGTTGGTCTAACACAGGGCTCATAAATGGGGCATTGGCTGCCAGGCAACAGGGGACAAAGGAGACCAACCCCAGCTTTTACCTGACAGGGGAAGAGGTGCCCTCTGCACATAGAGCCACAGCATTTCCTGCAGGTGCTGGCAGGAAGAGCACCCCAAGTGGTTGGACAGGCATGAGTTCATCTCCCTATCAGCAGCTGGATTCCAAGCAGGCCCACATCCCACTGCCATGTCACCAGGCTGGCACAGTCACTGGCATTAAAGGCCTGGGGCAGGGTCACTGCCCCTCCCTCCACCCTGCGTGACCTGAGGTCAAGCTGTCTGCCTGTGGTCATCCCATCCTGCAAAGGGGCACAGGGACAGCTTGCAGGTCAAACTGGTCCATGCCAGAGCTGCCTATAGCCCCAAAATAGAGCACTTAACATCACCAGAGCGAGCCTGGAGGGGCAGATGCGGTCTCTGGGCTGCATCCTAGCCCAGCCCTCTGCATCTCTACAGGGGCCAGCAACCCTGGCTCTGCCTGGCTTCTACCGGATGATTTGTATCCTAGCGGGGTGGCCTGAGCAGCTCATTGCTTCTGCAGGCCTCAGTACCCTCATCTGTGAAACGAGGACGGAAAAATCCCTCCTTCGTGGGCTCTCAAGGACACTAAATGACAAGGTGAGGGTGCCCATAAAGGACCTGGCACAGGGCACACAGTCGCGACCCCTGGGCACTGCTCCCCATCTTCTTCCAGGAGTGGCTACTCCAGCTCTGGGGCAATCAAGGGCTCTGAGGCTCCAGTATGGAGAGAGAGTAATGTGTTCCCAGGGTAGTGAGAACTCGAGCTGCCCCATCAGAGAGGGGGGAACCAAGCCCAGGCCTGATTGCATCCCTGGAGAACCCAACCTCAGTGCTCTGAGGCGCAACCGGCCCATGAACCCGGTCAGTGGCTACCAGCTCTGCCTGCAGTCACGGGACCCTGCTAGAATCACGGGGAGCTTCCAGCGGTGCCCAGCCCCACTCCCAGGAGGTTGTCTGTTGCAGTTGTCTGAGCTGGAGCTGGGGCAGCTTTCCTTTTCTACAGTACTCGGCACTGAGCTAAATCCCCAGCCCTTTTTGAGACAGGATCGCACTAAGTTTCCCAGGCTTGGCTCAAATTTATGACCCTCCTACCTCAGCCTCTGAGTGCTGGGCTTACAGGGTTGGGGCACTAGGTCTGAAAGCTCCTCAGGTGATTCTCATGTGTAGCCAGGGCTGAGCCACTGGACAAATGCTGCCATCTTGGTGGCTCTGTGAGAAGCAGCAGTGATGAAGAGGGAGGACCCGGACCTTGGTAACACATGGGCTACACGCATCTGTGCGGACTCACCTCATAGCTGTACTTGTGCTTTAGGTTCCAGCGGCAGATGGGGCACTGGCCTGTGGGATTAGGGGGATTTGGACTCTCTTTGGGTGTCGCTACGATGCGGGCTTCGATCTAGGAGGCAGAGAAAGAGCTGGTGTGAGGGTCAGGGCCAGCACCACCACTTGAGGTGGCCACAGGGATGTGGCTTGGTGGCCTTCAGGGCTGGAGGAAATGATCTGAACGTAATACTGGGCTGGGCGGGAGGGAAGGGTTTGCTGTATCAATGGCTGAGTGTCACCTTTCCTTCTTCAATCAAGCAAGTCCAACAGGGCCTCCTGTTTCCTCCCTGCCTCTGGGGACAAGTACTAATGCACTCGGTTTCAGGTGGTGCAGGAACCAACAGTCCCAAGGAAGTCACCCTCCTGTCCCAGTGTCCTCCCTGGGCGAGACCACAGTTTCTAGCTTTATGCCAGTGGGTCTCAACCAGAGGTGATTTTTCTCTTCAGGGGACATCTGGGGACACCTGATGGTCATGCCGGGGAGAGGGGTGCTACTGGCATCCAGCAGGGACACTATTTGTACAGGGTGGCCGCACAAGGAGTTCTCCAGATGGCTCCAGATAGTGCTGATGGGAGAAGGCCATATGGGCCGGTACCTGTTCGCGCTGTTCTGGGAACAAAAACACAGACGGTAGACATATTCCTGGTCTGCCTCACTGCTTTTACCATTCTGGATGCCGCCTTTGGAACCCACTGAGGCCACATAGGAAATGACCTCTGCATTGTGCTGTGGCCTGTGACACAGCCTTGGGACAACTCTGTGGTGTAAATCATGGGTCTGGGTGTTGGCACTGGGGGCTGGGTCAGGTCTGAGCTCTGCAGGGCAGCAGCAACGTCCCAGGGGGCAGGGGCAGGAAGCCTGCTCGGCTGTGCTGGACACTGCTGACCACCTTCCTGCGGTGGCGTCCACAGCTGCTGGAAAAGGAGCACTGCGTGTTGGAGAGAACTCACAGGTGCACGGTGAACCCCAGGGGAGGGGGCACTGCAGTGGCCGGGGACAGCACCAACATCTACCGACTCCCTGTTACAGGCCTAACTCTTCACTAAGAACAGGCCAGACATCATTTCCTTTCACTCCCACAACTTCTGTGCAGGTGCCTGGCCTTATTTACAGAGGACAGTAATAGCCAAAGTCGGCTATCTCTCCAGGCAAGGATGGCTCTCCAGGGCTGCAGTGCCCCCTCATACATCCCCAAGGAGCAGACTCATGTCCCACAGGAAAAGCACTCTACACTCAAGCCACAGGCCTCTGTCCTGCATGGACTCATAGGGCCAATGCTCATTCTGGCTTTTAATAATGGAACCAGAAGACATGCCCTAAGGGAATGGGGCCCCTGGAAGTCAGAATGGCATGAGGCTAATTAATGGGAGGCCGAGGGAGTACCCTGACCCGAAGGGCTCACCCAGAGAAGGGACTCCTCAGGGAGCACTGGGTTCCTGCCTGCCGGAAGGTTAAATCCCTGACCCACACAGAAGTTACAGAGGGCTCCGGAGTGGCGGAGGATTTCTCGGCAGCACGGCAGGCCACGTGAAAACGACGCTGTCTTGCAAGGATTATAGGATAAGCTAGACCCCATGACTCCCAGAGGAAAGGAGGTAAGGGGGCCCGGGGAGGGAGAGCAGTGCGAGGAGGTGGGGAGTCGCTCTGGTTTTCTTCCCAGCAGACAAGCCAGGGCGCTTACTAGTGTGGCCAGGGCTGGAGGTTACCTTTTGAAGGTGTCACTTAAGGAGTAGCTTAGTTACTCTGAGCAGAAACAAGGGACCCTAGTGCTGAGTCAACTTACTCTGGCTCTCTAGCCTATTTCACTGCCTTAGTTTCCCCTTTGGGAGATGGATTTATCATTTGCCAGAGAATATATTAGCAAAGCCCCCTGAGACCTCGTCATGCCATAGGTCACTTTAATCATAATGGATTCTTCGGCCCAGGCAGAGTAACTGTTCCTGATTGACCACACTACAGCACACAGCTTGAAAAATAGTACACTGAGGGAGCGGAGCCAGGAGCCAGGAGCCAGGAGCCAGGAGCCAGGAGCCAGGAGCCAGGAGCCAGGAGCCAGGAGCCTGGTGTGGGCCTCTGCCTCCCTCCGAGGAGCAGACAGGCAGCTCCAAGAGCTGAGAAGTTCCGAGAGGCCAACACAATGATACTTACTATAGTTGTCTTCCCTTCCTGGGTCTCCACCACTGTGGAGACAAAGGGTAAAAATCATGTCAGCTCAAAAACACAGGCAGAAACAAGGAACCTTCAGGCTGCACTCTCCCACCACCCGCACCAGGGACAAGAGCGTGCAGGGTCGCTCCCACCCCTCATGCCAAGACTGCACCCTGGACGCTGGTGGGGAGACCCTGAATGCTTGGTAGGGTTAGGGGTCTCTACATGTTTTTGCCTTCATGAGCTGAGACTCATCTTGGGTCTGTCCGAAAGAACTCACAAGATCCTGCCCCACCGCGGCTGGTGAGAAGGACCTGAAAATTGGCAGGGGATGGCAGTGGAAAGACTTTTCAAAAGTACCCTTTGCAGTGTCCCTTCACAGAACTAGAGCTGGCTCTGACTGAGAAGGGCCTCATTCTAAAACACAGCACTGAGCTAACGGTGGCCCCACAGCAGCGCATCCATGAGGTGAGTTCGCTGCTAAAATGCAGCCCCAGAGTCCTGTGCTCATTCTGCAGGAAGGCCTGGGGTTATAGCTCAGGGTGGAGCGCCTGCTAGGCTCGCCCCAGGCCCTGCTTCTCACACACATCTGCAAGAAGACAGCTGTGGGAGTTCACACCTCTGCTCTGCTCTTCTCTACCCTTCTCCTGTGGGCCCCACATTGCTGTGCAGGCTAGAGAGGTGACAGAAGGGAAGGACTGCAATGCCACTCCAAGCTGGGAGTGGCTCCTTCAGCCTGGGCTTGCTGAGGTCTGGGGAGTGGGAGAGAACCTGAGGCAAGATAGCCGAACACAACCGCCCGGCTGTGCGCATTTCCTATACCTAGTGAGGACGTACAGCTACACTGCCGAGAGCAAGCCAAAGGCAGAACCAAGCTAACGGCCCACGTTGAAGATTCTCTCCTGTTCTAGTGTCCTTAGACAGAGAGAAGCCACAGCGGTTAGCACAGAAACTGGCACGTAGCAAATGCTCAATAAATGTTAGCTATTTTTAGGGCGTGGAATACTTCCACAGTCACCTCCTCACCACTAAGTACTGCAGGAGAACACTTGGCTCACACAGGTCGCAAACTGTCACGATACAAAAACCCTATTTAAATAGCAGCTTGGTTACCACGATTTTACTCAGCACTGGACAAGGCAAGACACAGACCAGAAAGAGCCTACGGTCCTGCACTGTGAGACTCAGTGAACACTGTAGGCCATTCCCTAGGCCAACGTCCACCGGTGTACACAGCGCCAGGGATCACAGGAGGCACCAGACAGCTCTGTGTGCATGCGTGAGACACCCACAGGGTTGTACTGCTTCTTATCCCTCACGGAGTAGGTGCTTTTGATTTCTTCTGTCTATGTGCATTTTCTCCAGTTTCTAAAATAAACATATATTGCTTTTGCAATATAAAATAAACAATACAAAGAGAAGGGTTTGTCTAAGGAGAAAAGAGAAATCTAACCCAGCCAGAGGCCCACAGCAGCATCTGTGATCACTGAGCTCTGTGACCGACACCTAATTGGACACAGACTGCTTGGAATTGGTCCCCGTTTGTTTGCTGGGCAATCCATTCATTACTCCAAAACACCAACCTGAGAGCCCCTCAGTGTCCAACTCCAGACATACAAAGCAGAAATAAGGGCCAGCAAGGCCCAGAGGCTTCCTCTAGAGAACACTGTGGTCACTAACCAATTCACAGGCAAGCTAGGTTCCTCCGCATAAAAGAAACTGCGTCACCCCACACACGGATCCACTTGTACAGAACAGAGACCAACCCAAGAACGGGATGTGGGTGAGACTCAACCTGGTGGGCAGCACAGCTGCAGAGGGGAGGGAAGGTCACTGCTGTGTGTCAGTCTGCAGACACAGCCTGGGGTGACATGGGGGTAGAAGGAGGGCATATTCCCAGCCCAGCCGGGCTCCAGGTACTCCAGAAACTGCAAATCTGCAAAAACCATGCTGGGAAAGGGCCTGAGGTTGAGCAAGTCTGATCACTGCCAGGTAGGGGGAAAGTTGCTGAGAAGCCCCAAGGAAATAAAAGCAGAGAGACATTCTGGGACTAGTGGAGTCAGCGAAGAACAATGCCCCAAAACAGAGAATAAACATGTGGTTCCCTTCTCCGGGCAGGCACTTGGGTCCTAACCATGAGGTAAACAAGTCTAACAAAACACACATCACTCTCGGCAAGGACCCAAGCCCTGAAGTCATCCCACTGGCCCCTGGAGCAGAGATCAAAGCCCGTGGCAAGCTTCACTGTTCACAGCTCTCCATGCACAACTGGGAGCCAGGCCTTGCTAGGAGCCAGTGGGTAAAACAATAGGCAGATGCTTATCTAAGGGACAATTTGTCAAACCAGAGAAATGACCTGAGAACTCACATGAGACAGAGACTGCACAAGACTGATCACTGACTGCTGATCTGGGTGGTGTCTGCAGGGGAAGAAGGCACGGCTGGAGCCCAGTGAGGCCCTTAGTAGATTTTAAGCCTCTGGAAACAGGAGATAGGAATCAAAATAGTATTGATTTTCAGTGTGCATTGAAAAACATGTCAAAACCAAACAAAACCTGAGATCCATTTTGTCCCTGGCTTCCACTCTATTCAAGAGAAGTGGGGGTTGCTAAGAAAAGCTGGACCAAGAGATTTAGGCACTAACAGAAAACTTGTTTAGGAAAAGATGAAATCACCCTGTGCTCTGAGATACAGCGGTATCAAGTAAACTAAGCAAAGAGATGAAGCAGTTTTCTAAACTCAAGCTAAGAGCCAAAATCTTTCAGGACAGCACTTCTCATACACATAAAATAATCTGTCCCAAATGAGGCAACACATTCGCTGAGCGCCCATGGGGTATACAACTTGGCTCTACCCACCATGGGGAGTTACAACAGAACAGAAAGGCACGGTCTTTGCCCCACAGGAGGAAAGGAAGCTAAACCAAGCATGGGAACTTCACCATAATCAAGCCCATGCCTCGTAAAGAGGTCCTCTGAGTACTTCAGTAAATACTGGCCTAGGACGGAGTCCAAGATAACGGAACTGTATGAGTCTGGAGCAAACAACATCTTGGTGAAATTGCAATGAACAAAGAAGACCTTGATGACTACATAAACACACATGTAGTGGGCTGCAGCTGTATAACGCCCAATTGCTTAGTAAGGGGAGGGAGGAAAGACCAATGAGGAGTGCAGGCCGCTGCTGCACACAGCACCCAAAGAAACCCAGATCTTTGTTGGAAAGATCTGCGGAAGGCAGGTCCTAAGCAGTGGATGAAGGAATGAATAAATTGAAGGCTAGAAGGCACCCTGGCAGTCTTATGTCAGGCCAAGGAGCAGAGTGCCCTCCTTGGGATGGATGTAGGCCAGCACTTTTGGCCAATCGCTGCTTTTCTCAAACAACTTCCTGCCTCAAGCATAGTTCCCCTAGTCCCTCTTTAATTCTATCACTAATGTTTTCTAGTTCTCTTATCACCTTGCCTTCTTTTCCCTTGGACCCCAGAGGGACTAGCCCTCTGCCCTAGGCTTCAGAGCAAGGAGTCATTACTCCTCAAAAAAAAAATCTCTTTCCATCAGCATGTTCCTCTGGACAATCCAACCCCAACCCCACCCCGGTACTAGGGACTGAACCCAGGGCCTACAGCATGCTAGGCAAGCACTCCACCGCTGAGCTACCTTCCCAGCCCTCTTAATGTTGAGACAGGGCCTCAATAAGTTGCCCAGGCTGGCCTTAAACTTGTGATCTTCTTGCCTGAGATTATCAAGTAGCTAGGATTACAGATGTGCACCCCACACCCTGAATTCTTTGAAGCATTTATCTTGCTCATTTCTTCCTCAAAGCTTTTAGCTATAGAGCTGCCTACCCTCCTAGCATATCCTTGTGTGTGAGATATCAGGTCCAGAGTCCCCTTAGCTAACTGGAAGAAATGAAGCCAATTCCCTTTGGTTTCTTCTCATTTCATTGCACTCCGCTGAAAGTATCTCATCGATCATGACTGTCAATTCATATAATCCTATGTTTATGTTTTCTTTTTAAAATACATTTCATTCAAAGAAGTTCTAAGTGATAATGCAGGGATAGCATCTAACACAATCTTTGCTAAATCTGTCAGTGCCAACCATGAAGGCACCAAATGGTTTTCAGTAAGTTAACTGGTAAGAACTTTCAGGAACGAGGAAGCCACAGGGAGGCCCTGCCGGGAAGCAGCAAGGTGAAGTTCCTGGGGAAGCATGAAAAGTGCTGGCTCTGCTCCCAACTCCATCACCTATAACTGATGTTGAGGAAGTCACAGCGAACCTTTGGAACTGGCTTCTTCAACTGTGAAAGTAAGATGACTGAACAAATGTATGTGGAAAACCTAGCACATAACTTACCGCATTTTTGTCCCCCTCCAGTCTTGATTCTCCCATAAAAATCTTTTTTTGATTCTGTGTGTCCCTCTTGTCAAACTTTAGACCAGGCTTTCTCAACAGCAGCAGCAGGACTGATATTTTGGGTCACATGGCTCTTTGTTGTGGGGAGCTATCCGGTGTGTTGCAAGACATTTTGTAGGATCCCGGGTCTCATCGCAGCAGATGCCAGTAATACCAGTTATGACAACCAAAAATGTATCCAGACACTGCCAAATGTTTCCCGGGGGACAAAGCTGCCCCAGGTTGAGAACTGCTGCTGCAGACTGCAAGTCTTCACAGACAGGAACACTGGTGCTCAGTCCCATGGTCTCTGATTAAAATTATAGTTTTATTTTTGAAAAGCAACACTTGACTATTCTCAGCAAGAGGCCTAGCTTCCTTTCCACAACTTTAAATTCTATGTGTATAATATTATTATTCAGATGTCAAATATACCAGCTGGGACCAATGCAACTTAGCTATATGTGTAATGCTTCATACTTCAGAAATGATAAATCATCAAAAGGAAGTTCTTTTTTCCTCCCATTTAGAGACTTTGAAGACAGGTGATTCCCAAAATACAAACTAGGACAGTGTCTTCATGTAACATCACATCAATTCAATCTAACATTTAAGAGTGACAGTGACAAATAAGCAGAAGAGCTACTAACAGTAAGCATTTATGGAAAAGTGGGCTTTAAAAACTCATGAGCTGAGTGTGGTGGCACACACTTGTAATCCTAGCACTCAGGAGGCTGAGGCAGGAGGATGGCCATGAGTTCAAGGCCAGCCTGAGCTACATAGTGAGTTCAAGGCCAGTCTGAACTACACAGCAAGACCCTGTCTCAAACAAAACAAAACAAAGCAACAAAAACCTCACATGATTATACAGTCTCTCATTGCACAAACTCTCCAATTAAAAATTTTTCTTGTCTAACCTCAAATTCATATCTTACACTGCCAAATAAAACAACAACCAACCAACCAAAAAAAAAAAAAAAAAAAAAAAAACCAAAACAAAACCTATTCTTTTGTGTTTCTTCTGGGAATATAGCAAAGAACTTTTAATTTTGAATTTCATATAAGACATATGCAATTTATAGCTATTAGTATTTGATACTTGGCAGATACCCTTAAAAATATTATGAGCCAGGACTAATTTTGCAGCATGAGAATACATGAAATATCTTATCCAAGTCCTTTCTGTCATAAGCATGATCTCTGGTGTCTTTTTAAAATTAATGGATTAGCCCAACATTAAGGAGACAGTATCCTGACTTTTTCCCCTACCAATTTTTCTATCTTCCCTTCATAGCTGAATTCTTCAAGCATGCCTGGTACTACTGTTTCTCCAACTATCTCTTTGATTTCTCCAAACTAACGTCCTTGTGCCGCTCTACTGAAACTGCTGTTTGAAAGCTAAAAATTGAGACCTCTTCTGAGACAAACTTCACCGTCCCTTCATAGGCTCTTCCTTTTGGACTTTTCTGTCCTTTTTGACAACAACGCTCTTTTTTTCACTGGCTAACTCTCAGCTTTAGCAGATATACTGGCTGTCCAATACTATACCAGAATCTTTTAAAAAACCGTATCACTTCTTTTGCACATCACTCATTTTTTCCTGCTTCCGAGTACACAAAGGCAGGCCACACACTCCTAAAAGGCCTTTTCATTCTCTGCCAAATTCCATCCTTCTCTAAGAAACATTCTCAACAAAAACGTCCAACTAGGGTTGCTACTTCCCTAACTGAATCTCCTTACACTTTATCATGTAAATGCATAATTCACATTTACTGGCGTGCATACATATTATCGTATTAGAACCCAAGCTTCTCGGGAAAAGGGCTATTTTCTGTCTTCAAAATCTTGTCATAGCTTGAAGCACAGTACTTGGCCCTCTGCAGCCTCTCAGCTGAGGTTAGTATCAAGCTACTCTTCAAGACAGTATTAACGCAGAGCAGCATCTGCCTCTGCTACAACTTTTCAACAGCTTTACACCCTGGCCTTCAACTCTCAGGGGGACTAGCGGTTCGGGCAGAAAAGCACCATCAAATCACAGCATTTTCAAAAGAGAAACTGCAAAGGGATGCTCTAGGGCAGGTATCCAGATTCCTTCTTTTACGGGCCAGGGAGGTTTTAACGAAGGAGGCAGCGATTCGGAGAATATGGAAAAAATGAACATGCAGCCTCTTACTGAAAACTCCCGAGGTCTGAAGCTGAGGGTTTCTCTATCCCCGCTGAGTAACTAACTAGGCCTTTCTCTTTGTCCCACTCCACTTCCCGAGGACACTACCAAGGGACAGGAGTTCAAGTAACACAACTAAGAGTCTGAATAGGGCGGCGGGGGTTGGGGGGGCAGCACCTCCGCTGTTTCAGAATCGCCGGACGAAAACGAAGGGAGGGAAGCAGCAGGGCTGACGCGAACACTCGCTGCCGCTCTCGATTTCGAAATGGGAGGTCTCTGGGCTCCGGAACTCACCTTCCCTGAACCCGCGAGCTGGTAGCCGAGCCCAGCTGGTTACGGCTGGGCGCCCCAGGAGCCCTCGGAACAGCTGCCCGCAGCCGGACACCAGCGCCATGAGGGCCGCCATTTTGGAACCCGCCGTAACCTCAATTGCACTTCCGCTTCCGGGGCGTTGCGCGCGCAGCAGCAGCGGTAGGGCAGGGTCTGGGGCTCCGTCCCTGCGGGCTCTTCCGTCGCTCTCTCCCTTAACTGATTTGGGGAAGAGGAGAGAGGAAGGCGTCTGTGTCAAGTCTTCTTTCCGTTCCGAGGGTCTAGGAGTGGTCTCCTAGGATCTTGCAGTCCTCAGACCCCAGTCTCTAAGGTTGCTTTGGTTTCCTGGAAGTCTCTCTTGGTAGTCAAGTACATCAACCCCCACCTTTTTTTTTTTTTTTTTAAGATAGGCTTCCTCTTCTGGCCAAGAGAGCTGTGGATTTTCAGCTTCTGTGACTGGACCTAGTCTTGTACAGGAGGGGATGAAATGATTAGAGAGTCTGGCGCTGAGTAACAGGTATCAGACCTGGGATAAAATTAGCAAGTCCTTTCTTCTCTTCGATCCTCCTCTTTAGTTACCGTGTAGGTGATCCTCCCTCCTTCCGGCAAGCTAGACAAGCGCTTACCACCGAGCTATAGGCCCAGGTCCTTTTAAAATTTTTTATTTTGAAACAGGGCCTTACTGAGTTACTAAGTTACCCAGAATTCCTTAAACTTTTGATCCTCCTGCCTCGGCCTCCCTGAACGCTGGGATTGCAGGTGTGTGCAACACCATGCCTGTCCTTATTTCGTAAAACTCACTTGAAACTTCATTTCCAAGGTAAACCCGGATTGCTCTGCATACCTCTCCAACTTAGTATTGATACAGTTGCAGTTTTACATTTGTTTCGTGTAATATGTATCCCTCCGCCAGCTGTGAATGCTCCAGCAAGGCAGAAGCTTTATTTGTTCACTCTCATATCGCTAGCACTTAGCATAGTGCCTGACACATAGTAACAGTGAAATATATACTTGTGGAACAAATAGAAACTATTTTATAGGGTTGTGAAGATTACATGAGATAAAACAAATGCTAAATTAAATATAAGCTGCTTAATAGGGCAGTTCTAGAGATAGCACTTTTTACAAGTTTGACATACCAAAAGTATAATGCAACCACTAGTCTTTCCTCAGATTTGTAGGACATAACAGTATGTTCCTCTGGAGCTGCATAAGAAATGAAAAGAATTCACAGCTCAGTTCTTTAATGAGGTGGTAAAATATTTTTTTCCATCCTGAGTAGTAAACCTAAAGGGAGATTTTTCTAGTTATTTTACTCTGATTCATAGATGACAAAATCCAGGCTCATTAAATGGCACAGCATATTTGATGAAGAGAGAAGCAGCCCACCATCTGATACCCTCCTCATGTGCAGGGGGATGAAGAGTAGTTATGCATGGGGAGC
This sequence comes from Chinchilla lanigera, assembly GCF_000276665.1. Classification (NCBI taxonomy): domain Eukaryota; kingdom Metazoa; phylum Chordata; class Mammalia; order Rodentia; family Chinchillidae; genus Chinchilla; species Chinchilla lanigera. Next base: position 9,464,214 of record NW_004955437.1, read on the forward strand.
TTGAGTGGCATCGACAGATAGGGAGAGCAAGAGAACTGTGGCATCCATCTACCACAGAACGCTGCAATCAGCAAAGGCAGCCCTGTTGAAGGGAAAAATTGAAACAAAGGTCAGTCAAGGTGGGAAAGACTGTCACATGAAGTAGGAGTAGAGCAGAGGGCCTGGGGGCAGGGGTAGGGCAAGGTGTCATAGCTGAGATCAGCAAAGTTGTATTTTTTTGGCTTTTTGAGACAGGGTCTCACTATGCAGTTCAGGCTGGCCTTGCGCTCATTTTGGAGCCCAGGCTGGTCTCGAACTCACAGTGATCCTCCTGCCTCAGCCTCCTGAGGGCTGGCATTATAGGCGTGCCACACCCTGCCTTATCAGGAAAGTTTTGACTCTCCCTATAGCTTCCACTTTTCTTCTGTGTAATGATTTTTGAGCCACACCCACTTTCCTATTGCATTCTTTTTCTTCACCCATCCCTACCTTATGGGGACCTAGTAAAAGCCAGGACTGTAACAGAGCCTCACCTAGCGCTTGTTTTGAACATAGTGTGCTAAAGCATTCAAGTACCAGCCCTCTCCTCATTATCTTATCCTAACATCATAATCATATATTTTTTGTGTGTGTGTCTTTTTGAGACAGGGTCTCACTACGTAGTTCAGGCTGGCTTTGAACTCACTTTGTAGCCCAGGCTGGTCTTGAACTCACAATGATCCTCCTGCCTCAGCCTCCCAAGTGCTGGGATTACAGGTGTGTGACACCACTCCTGGCTCATAATCATATTTTATTTTATTTTATTTTTGTCTTTTTTGAGACAGGGTCTTGATATACAGTGCAGGCTGGCTTTGAACTCACTTTGTAGCCCAAGTTGGTCTCAAACTTGCAGTGATCTTCCTGTGTCAGCATCCTAAGTGCTGGCATTACAGGTGTGTACCAGCACACCTAGCTCAAATTTTATTTAAAAAAAACCCAACATATATTTTCTACAATGACAGGTAATGTGATCATTGTAGAAAAAAGAAACAATAGATAACATAATAAGAAAATAAATACCTTCCACAATCCAGAGATAAGTATTATTTGCATTTAACCAAATGAAATAATACTGTACATATTGTTTTGAAATAGCTTGTTTCCCTAAGTTCATTTATTATTAGTCCTGACATGAAAAAAATTCTGAGACCAGATTTTGCTCAAGAGAATAGCATTAAAAGACACACATCTCTGTATTAAAGGTGGTCATTATCCTGTCATCTAACACCAGAAATGACTTTTTCCTGCATTTGAACTTTTATAATATTCTGTGAATATGCCACATTTAAAAAAATGAAATTTGAACCATTTCCTTTTGGGACTGTAATAAGTAGTGCTGGGTGAATGTGACTTTTGGTGAACCCAAGAACAAACTTCTTGCAGGTGGCTATCTGACAGTGGAAGGTCGGCGTATTCACAGTTTTAGTAGATCCTGCCAACAGTTTCCCAGAGTGATTGTACCAGTCTACTATGGTACCAGCTGTGTCTGAGTGTTTTAGTTGCTCTACAATCTTATCAGAATTTGATATTTTTGTACTTTTTGTCTTGCTATTCTGGTTGGTGTGTAGCAGGATTCCATTGTGTATCTAGTTTGCATTTCTCTGATGCCTAATGAAGATAAATACTTTTCATAAGTTTCCAGGCCATGTAGATACCCTCTTCTGTAAAATCTCAGTCAAGATTTTGGACCATTTTATTTTGGGTTGCCTGTTTTTTCTTGTTGATTAAAGTTCTTTGTATATTCTATACACTTGTCCCTTTTTGTTTTTTTTTATTTTTTATTTTTATTTTAAAGAGTAAAAG
>NW_004955437.1:9466507-9475483 GCF_000276665.1 Chinchilla lanigera
AAAAATAGCATATTACCTCCTCACCAGTGACTCCTGTCACTGAGGTGTGACGGCTGGAAGGAAGGCGAGGATTGAAAAGAAGGACCGAGAGACTTGCACCTGTGTCTAGCAACAGGCTGTTTTCTTGTTCCTCCATAGTCATGATTACCCAGGGCTCCTCCATGGAGATGCACTTATCCCTTTTTGAATATATGTATTGCAAATGTCATATATTTCTCTGGGTTGTCTTTATTCCCTGTAGTATGTTTTTTAATGATCAGTGTTTTTACAATTCTTTATTTTTAGAATATATTTTACTAGTACATGTTAATATTGCATGGTGATAGTTTATTTTGGGGAGTTGGTACATGCATTTGATGTATATTAATGAATTTCAGTCCTATGATTTTTATTACAGAGTACAGTTCATCACTTTTTTTTTTTTCCTTTGTGGCTAACACTTTTTGTTTCCTATTAATTTTTTCCCTGTTTCAAGGTCATGAAGAAGTTTTCCAGTGATTTCTTCAAAAAAAATTATGGTTTTCTCTTTTTTGGGGGGAGAGTAAGATAGAATTTCACTGTGTAGTTCAGGCTGGCTTTAAACTCACTATGTAGCACAGGCTGGCCTTGAACTTACAGCAGTTCTCCTGCTTCAGCCTTCTAGGTTCTAGCTTATTGTTTTACTTTTCACATTTAGCTCTTCAATTCATCTGGAATTGTTGTGTTACGTCTCTGAGATTGGGATTAAGATTCATTTCTTTCCCATAGTATATCTGACTCAAACAATTTATTAAAAATATCACACAATAGGCAGACACTGTGGCACATGCCTATAATCCCAGCACTCAGAAGGCTGAGGCAGGAGGACCACAAATTTGAGGCCAGCCTGGGCTGCATAGTGAGGCCCTATATCAAAAAACTAGGAAATAACAACAAAACAAAAACACTGCAAATATCATTGCATTTTACTTTGTTTTCTGAGATCTCTGCTTGGTTCCATTAATCTCCATTTTTGTTCTCTAGGACCATTTATTTTATTTATTTATTTTTTTTGAGAGCAGGTGTCCCTATGTAGTTCAGGCTGCCCTTGAACTTACTATGTAGCTCAGGCTGGCCTCAAACTCATGGCAGTCCTCCGCCTCAGCTCCCTGAGTGCTGGGATCACAGGCGTGTGCCACCATGCCCGGGTTCTCTGGCATCGTTTTTAATGGTTATGTTTCACTGTCTGAAAGTTACCATCATTCACTCATCCAAACCCCAACTACTAGGCTTTTAGCTGACAGTTTTTCTAAGACCTATCTTCCTACTCAGAAAATAGTATTTCACCTTGTGAGCCTTAGAGTTTTCTCTCTTCCACTAGGTTAGCTGCTGAATTTTTTAAGTATAACTGGGCTGTGGAATGTAAGATGGTGATGGCTCTTGTTTGGGGTCTGCAGAGGGCTAGCTGCCGTGCAAAAGAAGGGTCTTTTTTTTTTATCTTTATATTTTTATTTATTTTTTTCTCAGTTTTACCTGACATTTTTATTGGCACGTTTTAGATATACATAATAATAGCATTCATCATAAGGAATTTGTACCTGTATCTGGTATATCTTGCTTCTTTTTTTTTTTCCATTCCCCTCCCCTCCCTTGAACACCTCTTCCCCTCTTGTTTTTTTTTTTTTTTTTTTTTTTTTTTTCCAGTACCAGGAATTGAACTCATGACCTTGCGCTTGCCAGACAGACGCTTTGCCACTGAACTAAATCCCCAGCCCCCCTCTTGTTTGTTTTTGAGACAAGATCTTGCTATGTAGTTCAGGCTTTCCTTGACTTGCGATGTACCCCAGGCTAGTTTAAAACTTGCAGTGATTCTCCTGCCTCAGTCTCTCAAGTGTTGGATTTCAGGTGTGTGCCATGTGCTACCATGCCTAGCTAGGAGGGGTCTTTTAGGAGCCAGAATCTGCAGCCTGTTGATAGAATAAACTGTCATATGAAGGGAGAAGTGCTTCCAGTGGCATTGGCAATCCTGGGCCTCACAGCAGCAAGGACACCACAAAGCCTATGGGGAGGAGGGAGGCTGAGCATCCTGTCCTCTTCCTGGCAAAGCCACCCATCCCTGTTCCCTGCAGCTTCACCCCCCCACTTCCACCCTGTTTCATTAGGAGGCGCTCCTTCCTTCCTCCACACAGGCTCCTGACTCTGCCCCTTGATTCTGGGGACAGCTCTGGTCCCAAGTAAACCTCCCCAAGGAAGATGTTCAGAGAGACGCCCACCGGGGATGAGCCCAGATGTGGTCATTTCATCACAGAAAACCTCAGCTCGTGGCAGACCATCTGGCCCAGTGACTTGCCGCCTGTCCCTGAGACAGCAGACTCAGGTCAGAGCAAAGGCAGGGTTCGGAAGCCATGGGCGGGTCAGCCTAGCTACAGCTTCGGGGACATTCTGGTCCCAGCTGTGGGCAGATGTGCTCTTCTAGCCTCCCCGGCCTCGCCCAGGAACAGGGTCAGAGCCAGGAGCTGCTCCACAGTGACCCGTGAAGGGTCAGGGCCCAAGCAAAGGGCTTCAAAGGGCAGGATGCTGGAGGTGGCGGGAGGGGGCTGCGAGGGAAACTGGGATAAAGGGCAGAGTGACAGTCCTGTTTGCTTTCCCCTAACGAATGTGGTTTCCTTATATCCCCCCTGCTGATTCCCAGCTGGTCAACTCAACCATAACAACATGAGCCCGGCCCTGCCCAGGCCAGGAGCCTAGGCTGGGCGCCTCCCAAGCAGGGTCTGGTTTCATCTACAACTGCAGCCCCTCCCCCGCCTCGTGGGCTTTGTGAGGACAGGGACTGGACGGCACCTCGAGCTCGGAGAAAGCTGTGCTGGAGCAGCACGGGGTCTGGCTGCCTGGCTGCACACGCTGGTTTCCCACGCCCTTTCGGAAGGGGCAGTGGCCTCCCGTTAGGGCTGTGGCTTTGCAAAGCCACCCATGGGGTAGGGGGGACTGTGGACCGAAGACCTGCACTTAGTTGCAGCCTCTCCACAGGTGTGCCGTGTTGCTGCAATGGCTGTGGAGAGAGTTCGCGTGGATCTGGAGTCTTTGTGAACCCAACATTTCCCAGTGAGTTTTCACTGTAGTTTCACTTGTGCCCCAGGATCCTTGCTCTGCCCGGGGTTCCTCATTTTACCCACTGATTTATCCAGAAATTCATGTCACTGCTGGCTGTCCCCTGAGCAGGTACTTAGCGCCTTTGGTAAACGGTGACTGCATGTGCTGGGTGTGGGGCTGAGGCACTCTCCAGATACGAAAGCTTTTGTCTCACACAGAAAGTATTTTGTAAACTTGATGACTGCCCTTGCTTTGACTTTCTTGCTTTCTTTTTTCTTTTTGTGTTTTGTTTTAATTTTTGACATATTTAATCATGAAATAAGACACACATTCAGAAGTACATAAAACTCAAATGCGCCCTGTAACAGAATCATTATAAAGCCAAGCGGATGCAGATAAGGGGGAAGATGGAAAAGAAGTAGATCTGTGAGAGGTTGCTGCAGGGGCTGCCAGAGTCACAAAGCCTTCTGGGAAAGGGACGCTGGAGGAAGGAGGCCCTCAGGTAAAACAATCTGCCCAAGGGGACAGGGAAGGCCTGCTGTGGCCTTTGGGTGCCCTGTGGCACAGACCAGAATCCAAACCCAACAATTGGTCCCGCCTGTGGCTGAGCTCAGTTCCGTCCAAGCCAAGACTGGGCATTTCTGTAGAGTGGGTGACCTGGGTGACCTTTTGGAAAAGACCTTTGTGTCTCTGCCTGGCTGCAGCTCAGCAGCTTCTTCTCTCCCGGTGCCCAAATGCAGTTCTGGCAGCAGGAAACAGCCCTAACCTTTTAGGACACCTTGGGATACTGGTACATTTTTCTGAATAGGTACAAAATGGTACCCTAGGCAGACACGGTTCTGCCCCCCGCCCAAGAAGAAATACACAAAAGCAAAAAAGAGAGCTGCAGATGGAAAATCAGCTTCTACCTTCATTAGCTGGCAACCTGAAGCCCTGTAGGCCTGCTCGTGGACCTCACATCTGATTCGATGAGCAGCTGTCCTTGAAACCTAGAGTGGTGAGACGGACGCATCCTGTTCGTCAGGGTGTAGATGGTTGCGCTGAGCAGCAGGCCTGCTGGGAAGATGCCTTCTTCCAGGCAGGCACAGGAGTGGGAGGCCTGGGCCATCGAGGTGCCACTGAGCAACCGGGTCCCCCTGAGCCGGTTCATCCACCCCACTGATCCTCTGTCTCTCCTCTAGCAAACAGTGCTGCTTGGAGGTCCCTGGTGGGGTGAGCTGAGGGTGGGCCCTGACCTGGCAGGCAGAGGCAGTGGGCACTCTGTTTGTGGAGGGGATTCCGGGTTCTCCTGTATGTACATGCTGAGGGCTGCTGTAGGTGTCATCAGAGGGCTGGAAGTCATCTTTGCCCCGTCAGGGAAGGGCACTCAGGAGAGAGGGAGCGCCCCCCAGAGCCAGCTAGGAAGCACTGCTGCTTGGGATGATTTCCCTCTGGATCCTGGGCAGGCCCTGTGGGAGACAAAGGCCACAGAGTGGTGGGGCAGAGGCAGGGAGGACATAGCTGGGAGGGTACGGGGGTCCCTGTGGATGAGTGAGGCGGAAGACCCCTGTGCTATGCTGGTTCTGCTCCTGCCCATCCCTGACTGCTGTGGTTCTGTGCCTTTTTTGTCTAGGTGAGGAGTCTCTGAGGTCACCTCTAGTTTTATGACTCTGTCCCTCTAGAGGCAAAGTGTGAAGTACTTCCTGTGTGCCTCTGTCACTGGGCTAGGGACCCAGGGAGCCCTGTCCTCATGTCTGTGCTCTGACCCTGCTCTTGCTGCAGAAGTCTGTGTGACCCAGAGACACACCAGCCTCGGGTGGAAGTGGTAGGGGTAGGGGAGTCTGCAGCGCCAGCAAAGGGACAGTGACACTACCCCAGTGCTACCCTTCCTGGATGTGGAAACCAAGTGAACTGTGGCTGTGACACTTCCAGGGTGAATGTATTAAAGCTGAGTGTATTAATAAAGAAAGAATGTAACCAGGCGTAGCGCACATGCCCATAAATCCCAGTGCTCTGGGAGGCTGAGGCAAGAGGATTGCTGTGAGTTCCATGCCAGCTTAGGTACATAATGAGTTCAAGGCCAGCCTAAACTACCTAGTGAGACCTTATCTCAAACAGACAAACAAAAAAACAAACAAACACCAACCACCACCACAGCAGCAATAACAGAAACAAGTGGCTGAGGATGTGGCTCAGTGCAAAGGCCTTGGATTCAATCACTAGACAAAAAAAAAAGGAAGAAGTTGTCTTGGTTACTTTTCGTTTTTTTTTGTTGTTGTTGTTGTTTTCCGGTACCAGGAATCGAACTCATGACCTTGCGCTTGCCAGGCAGGCGCTATGCCACTGAGCTAAATCTCCAGCCCTAAGGTTTTTTGTTTTTTTGTTTTTGTTTTTTTTGTTAAAGAAGTTGAGGTGTTTTTTTTTTTTTTTTTTTTTTTTTTTTTTTTTGTTTTTCTCCGGTACCGGGAACCGAACCCACGACCTTGCGCTTGCCAGGCAGGCGCTTTTGCCGCTGAGCTAAATCCCCAGCCCTGTCTTGGTTACTTTTCTCTCGTTGCTGAGACAAAATACCTGATGCCCAAAATTAAGGAAGGAAGGGTTTGAGGAGGTTTGTGGAGGTTTCAGTCCATACTTGGCTGGCTCCAAGGCAGAGTGGCACATGGTATAGGGCAACCGTTTGCAGCAGCAGAACACAGCAAAAGCAGCAAGAGAAAAAGGGGAACAGTGGCAAGCAGCCTCTTTCCCTCCCTTACATTGTATGCAAACTATCTGCCCCAGGGCGGGTGTAGCACTCACACCTATAATCCCAGCATTGGACTATGGATCAACCAAAAATCTAGAAGGCTGGCCCATGACTGCATGAGGGTTTAGGGGGGCATGCAGAAACAAACCATAACAGAAGTAAGCTAGATTTGCCTGAGATGTGAGTTACTCATGCCTACATGGTATAATCTTCACAACAGTGTACGTATGTGTGTGTGTGCATGTGTATTTGTGTTTGTGTGTGTGTGGTGGGGGAGCTGTCATAACTCTATGTTTGGAAAGTTACCACCTCTCGCCTTCGCTTGCAGTTGCTTTTTGACCTAGAGAAGATTTCTGGTGCGTTTCTTATTAAGAGCTGGGGGACTTGGCCTGGGCAGATGAGCTTGCTCCTGCTGGGCTCACTTTCTTCTCCCAGCTTATCTGGTGTCTCAGAGGGACCTGCGCCCACGGCCTCCTCTCTGGGAAACTGCAAGCATTCAGGGAAGTGGAGGCAGGATGACTTGGGGGCCGCCTTGCTCCCTGCTTCCAGTTCGCATGAGTCCCGGGATCTCGGGGGTCCAGGGCCCAGGCCCATGCCACTCCCTCTCTACTTCAGGCCACTGGAGGCTTGTATATTTTACCTTCTGGGTCTCTGAAAGGCCCTGTACCTCATTTTCACATCAGTGCTGGGAGCCGGCAAAGGGCAGCCAGGGGCTTCCTCTTTCTGAGATGACCCTGACTTCTAGGTCCGGAGGAGACAAGTGGTGAGACATTGTCAGGTGTGGTGGCACACCACTGTGATTCCACTACTTGGGAGGCTGAGTTCAAGGCCAGCCTGAACTACATAGAGAGACCCTGTATCAAAAAACAGAGAGAGAAAGAGAGGGAGAGAGAGAGAGGGAGAGAGAGGATCTCTAGTACTAGGAGATTAAATTCGCTCTCCGGCCCACAGCAGAGAAGCTCCCACAGAGGGACGGTCCTGGCTGTACCCCCGTAGTTGCTTGCTGAGACGGAGAAAGGCCAGCTCTGCTCCCTCTGCGCTGAGTCTTCCTGGGGGAGCTAAGCAGGGGGAGAGGCCAGGACAGGGGGCGGCAGAAATGGAGGAAATGGAGGAAAGGGCTCGGGGACAGGGTGAGCTGGAGAAGGAGCAAACAGTGTCCTGGAAAACAACTCGCTTCCCCTTTCCAGCCTCCTGCCTCCTTCCCCATGAGACAGTCGCTTGCAATCATGAGTCAGGACTCAGACTCACGACTGATCACGCTGCCTTCAGCGTCACTGCAGGGTAAACAGGGATCTCCCGAGGAAGGAAGGGATGAGGTGGCCCCGGCTTCTGGCACACTTTCCGGGCTGGGGCAGGGGTTTCCCCTCCGAAGTTGTCCCTCTATCCCCGGGTGTACTTGAAGGGCAAGTTTGGACTGACATTCACTTTGTGCTATGTCTGCTGCCCCTACCCTGCCCTCCCTGGAATGTCCTCACCCTAAAGCCTGCATTCTGTGTAAATATTTAAACCCATCTACAATTTCCTGTTTATTATCAGTATAAACCCTGAGTTCATTCATTCTGCATCTGTCCCCTGCATCTGTCTGGAGAGGGAGGCCAAAGGTGGGGCCGCGGGTTCCCCCTTCTCAAGGAGCCTGGCATCTCTCAGGTCTTGGGTGGCTGATTCTGGCTCGTAGTTTTTATTTTAATTTTAAAGAGAAAAAAAATCAAAACAAAGTAATAAGAGGGTAACAATGGTTAATAAATTACGTATTGTTATCTTTAGGTACTCAGAGTATAACATATTGGCATTTAATTGTCCAAACAGTATTAGCACAAACGTTTCTTTTTAGTGACCTAAGAGAAATTAGTAGTGTGACTATCTTAACTATCATATATATATATATATATATATATTTTTTTTTTTTTTTTTTTTGCTTTTCCCTTTGTTCTTTTCTCCATTCCTCCATCTCAGTTTCTCTTTCTTTTTGAAGTTTCTTCCCCTTTTATAATATCTATTGTACATTTTGGATCTTATTTACTCTTTCACACTAGAGAGACAATATAATGTTTGCACATGTGCATCTGGTTTATTTCACTTACGGGTATGGTCTCAAGTTGCATCCATTTACCTATAAAAGTCTCTAATTTATCCTTTTTTATGGCTGAGTAGTACTCTATTGTATAAAAAGGCCACATTTTTTTAATCCGTTCCTCAGTTGATGGGTATTTGGGTTGTTTCCAAGACCTAACTATTACAAACTGTGCTGATATAAACATGGGTGAATGTATTTTTTTTTAATTGAGTATGTTCTTATTTATTTATTTATTTTGTCTTTTTGAGGCAGGGTCTCGCTATGCAGTTCAGGCTGGCCTTGAGCTCACTTTGTAGCCCAGGCTGGTCTAAAACTCACAACGATCCTCCTGCCTCAGCCTCCCAAATGGTAGGATTACAGGCGTGTGCCACCACGCCTGGCTTGAACATATATTGTTGTGGTATGATGTTTTTAATTTTTCTGGAAAGATACCCAGAAAAATAGCTGGGTCAAATGGAACCTTTGACCCTAGTTTTTTGAGGAATCTCCACACTGATTTTCATAGTGGTTGTACCAGTTCACACTCCCACTGACAGTGGAGAAGTGTTCCTTTTTCCCCACATCCCTGCTAGCGCTTGTCATTGGTTGATTTCTTGATGATAGCCATTCTTTCTGGGGTGAGATGGAATCTCAGTGTTGTTTTAATTTGCATCTCTCGAATGACCAGTGATACTGAACATTTTTTCATATTTTTTTTTTTTTGCTGTATTTCTTCATCTGAGAAGTATGTATTCATCTCAGATGCCCATTTTTGGACTGAGTGTTTAAATCTGGGAGATCTGATATTTTTGAGTTCTTTATATGTTCTCAATAGTATTTCTTTGAGGAACATCGGGCAAACATTTTTTCCCACATTGTGGGCTGTCTCTTCACTCTGTTGGTGGTTTCTTTTTCTGTGCAAAAGCTTTTTAATAAGATGAGATCCAGCTGTTGATTCTTTGTGATAGTTCCTGTGTTACTGAGATTTTATTCATTAAGTCTTTGCCTACACTAATGTCTTCAAGAGTTTTACCTGTTCTATCTTCCAGCAGATTTAATGTTTCTGTTTTTTTTTTTTTTTGTCTTTTTGAGACAGGGTCTCGCTATGCAGTTCAGGCTGGCCTTGAGTTCACTTTGTAGCCCAGGCTGGTCT
>NW_004955437.1:9475618-9495959 GCF_000276665.1 Chinchilla lanigera
CGATCCTCCTGCCTCAGCCTCCTGAGTGCTGGGATTACAGGCATGCGCCACCGCGCCCGGCAATGTTTCTGTTTTAATAATTAGATCTTTGATCCATTTTGAATTTAGTTTAGTGCATGATGGAGGATATGGGTCCAATTTTAATCTTCAGCTTGTGCAGAGCCAGTTTTTCCAGCACGATTTGTTAAAGAGGCATCTTTCTTTCAGTGAATGCGTTTGGCACTTTTGTCAAAGATAAGGTGGTTGAGGATGTCTGGAGTTGTTTCTGCATCTTCTAATCTGTTTCATTGACCCCTGAGTCTGTTTTTTTGACATTACCATGCTGTTTTTCTCACAATGGCTTTGTAGTATAATTTCAAGTCAGGGATTGTAATGCTCCTGGCCTTGCCTTTGTTGCCCGGAATTGCCTTTGCTATTTTAGGTCTCTTCTGGTTCCAAATGAATTTTAGGATTGTTTTTTCTAATTCTGTGAGATATGTTGTTGGAATTTTGATCAGAATTGCATTGACTCTGTATAACAATTTTGGAAGTATGGCCATTTTCACTACATTTCTGGCTCTTATTGACTGTATTTTTGGAGGGAATTTTATTGTAATAAATATACTTAAAATTTATGCCTAACAATTTTTTTATCCCTGACCTGACCTATTTCTTTTTTTGTTTTCTTTGGTTTTTCTCCGGTACCGGGAACTGAACTCATGACCTTGCGCTTGCCAGGCAGGCGCTTTGCCGCTGAGCTAAATCCCCAGCCCCTGTCCTGACCTGTTTCTGAGTGCAGTTAGTTTTGGTGGTGTTGACCACAGTTACAGTCACACTGTGCAATTCTCACACCATCATCTCCAAACCTCTTTTCATCTTGCAAAACCCAAACTCGGTACCCTTTAAACACTGACTCCCCATAGCCTGCGCCCGGGCCCTGGCCTCCACTGTTCTTTCTGTCTCCACGATTTTGAATATTTAAATGCTTTCAGTGCCTCATGATTCCTCAGAAGTGGAATCATACAGTATTTGTCTTTTTTCCCTCCACCACCTTTTTTAAAAAATATTTTTTCACTCTTTTTTTTTTTTTTTTTTTTTTTTTTTGAGAAAAGGTCTCGCTATGCAGTTCAGGCTGGACTTGAGCTCACTTTGTAGCCCAGGCTAGTCTTAAACTCGAAGCGATCCTTCTGCCTCAGCCTCCTGAGTGCTGGGATTACAGGTGTGCGCCACCCTGCCTGGTGTTCCGTCATCTTCTTGGCAGAGTGATTGCCCCTGTGGTGACTTGCCGGTCATACTTTGTGACACTGAGCTTCTGTCTCTAAGCTCAGGGACCCGCCTTGCTCCTGACTTCATCTGCCCAGGCAGGTGGCCTGGCATAGTTGCTCTTTGTGGATTCACTGTCCATCCGCTGTGCTGTCCTCGGTGCCTGGCATGCCATAGGGCTTCAGGAAGTATGGCTGGCCCCTGGCCCCATATTTGTGCGTTCCTGATCCGTGTGGGGGCTCCACATCTGTGCACGCAAACAACTGGGGATTCAAAATGTTTAAAAAATTGCCCCTGTACTCAAGTACAGACTTTGTACCTCTCATCATTACTCTCTTGATAGCTCAGTAGAACAGTGATTTCTGCAGCACTGGTGTCACTTGAGGAATTGTAAATGATCTCGGTTTAAAGCACGTGGGGAGATGTGTGCAGATTGCATGTAGGCACTATGTGTTTTATCTGAGGGACCTGAACCCTGGAGGCTCTTGATATTTGCAGAGGTTCTGGACCCATGGCCTGCCAGATACTAAAGGATGTATTTATCGAATAAACCAAAGGAGCTAGAGTCCCTGGGCTTGTGTCCCCATGGTAGATACCAGGGATCTTCCCACTTTATTTGCTTTATTCTATAAGATGTGGGTGGCAGCAGTACTTCCTGCCTAAGATCTGTACGTGTAAAGCCTTGGGACGGTAGCTAGCGTGTAGCAACTGCTCAGTAAACGTTTGCTGCCATCTTACATTTGTAACTTTATTCTCTCTCCTGCTGTCCTCTGGGATCCTCCCGGGAGCATTGGGGACCCACTAGGCCAGGTGTCACACAATGTGGGGCCCAGGACAGGTGTAGAGCCAGCCCCCCGGGGGTGGGGTCCCCTTCTCCTCTGGTAACCTGGTGCAATGATAGCTGGGACAAGGAAGCCACTCCCCAGGCAGCCAACACCATGGGAAGGGCAGGAAGGGCCTGCAGACGTGAGGTTGGCTGACGAGTCCTGGAGGCTGCCTTTGGTTTCTTCTTTCCTCTGGCAGAATGTTCTATCCAAGCTGGGAAAACCTTTTCGTTGTTTGCGCATTGCTGTCAACATTCTCAGTCTCCAGCCTCATCGTCCAGGATTACATGAGTCCTGGGTGGCCCTGACCTTCTGCCTCTCCCCCTGATTGGCCTTTCTAGCCTGTGACTGCTGGGCAGGGAGTAGGGGTCTGAAGAAGAACTGCCTCTCTGTAGGAGCTGTGTGTCTGGCTGCTCATAACCTCTGGCTTTGGTGGCTGCTCCACGCTGTACCGATGGACTTAGACTTCTCAGCTCAGGTGCAGGTCAGAGGTAGGGAGGACCTCGAAGGTAATCTGGTCCAACTCTGGCTTCCAGGCGGCGTGGATCTTTCCCCAGTGTCTCCACAGAGGGAGACCCTGGAGGCCCTTTCAAGTCTTTCAGCCCTAGGCTGTAACTGTGCTGTGGCCCTTGGGTGAGCTTGTGAGGTTTGGCCAGCCTCTGTCTGGATGACGTGTGCTTTATACTGTGGATACGGTGGACAATTTAAGCAGTTGAGGGCATGCACTCTGTGTTCAGGCTGGGTTCAAATCCCAGCTCTGCCACTTGCTATGGTAGCTATATGATGTTGGGCCTGTTCCTTGGTTGTTCTCTGCCTCAGTTTCCTCATCCATACAATGGGAATAATGATAGAACCAATTGGTAGGGATGCAGGGGTGAGTGAGATGGGATTCTTCTTCCAGTCCCTGTGGAAGGGGTATGGAAACAGACACAGCTGGAAATCTGAAGGGCCCTGTACCCCTCCTACTTTCCCCTGCCATGGCTTCTGCCTTTTATCTTGGGGAAGCGATGTTTTCATGGGCCAACCACAGCAGTGTGCCCATGGGTGGGACAGGAGCTGGCAGAATGAGGGAAGATCAGGTGAAGAGAGAGGAAGGTTTTGGAAAGTGGGGAAACTGGCTGTGGGCAGAGGGGGTATGGGTAGGGCCCTCAAGGGGCTGAGGACCCATAAAGGAGCTCAGAGGGTTAGGGTACAGGGCAGAGCTGACGGGGTGAAGAGAAAGTCAGTGGTGGTCCCTGGTGGTTATGGGGGCTGTAGGGGGTGAGGGGAGCATCTGGGGGTACAGGATGATCTGGGGGTGCCTTACAGACCTCAACTTAGGAGATGTGCTGATTCTCCTTGGTCCACTTGGAGGATTTTCTGTCCTGTCCCCAACCTGTCCCATCTCTTCCTGTCCAGCTATCATTGTAGCATCCCTTTACATCTGACTGAGACCCCCCCATAGTTTGGGGACAGGGAGAGCATCTCTTCAAGTAAGTAAAGCAGCCACATGCAGAACTGTGCCCATGATGGCGAGGACTCCACACGCACTCCTGGAGTCCCCATCCAAGTCTGTGGCATGTGACTTGGGGGCTGGGGTGGCAGCATCAGGACCCTGTGTCTGACTTCCAGGATGGGCACGTCCAGCTGCTGTCCAGCTTGGCCACTGAGCATCCTGCATTGCTGCCCCGCCCTGAATCATAGCTGGGCCTCTGTGTGCTGCAGGTCTGCACCCCAGGGTGCCAGGCTCCCCTGGAGGGTGTGCAGCAGGGAGGGCAGCCAGCCTCTCTCTGGGCCCACTGTATTTGTATGGCACCACACGCCGTGCCCTCTACAACTCTGCTCTTGTTGGAGCTTCCCAGGGACTGTGAGCCATGCCAGGACATCCTTGCCTCCTGGCCAGTGCCTGCCACTTTATAGCCACTCATTTAAGCCATGGCACCATGGAGTGAGCCCACCAGCCTTGATTCTGTCTTGGAAACTTGCAATACCCTCTTCTGTCCTCCAGCCCCACCCTTCCCAAGTGTCTCCTCTGACTCCCAAGGAGCTCGTGGGCCTGATTGAGTCTGTCTTTCATTTTGCTTTAACAACTTTATTGAGATATAACTCACGTTCTGCACAATCCGTGCCCTGGAAGTGTATGGCCTGATGGTTTTAGTGTAGGCACAGGGCTGTACCATTAAGTTTTCTAACATTTCCTTCCCCACACACACTGTCCCCCCGCCCAGGCTCTGGAAGCCCCCCAGGTCTCCCCAAGCTCAGCCACAGCCTGTCTTGACCCTGCGCTGCCCTTGGGCCGGGCTGTTGTGCAATTGTTCCCTCTTTTCCATGACTAAACCTCTTGAATGAGCTCTTCACACCCACGGCCTTCACTTTCTCAGATTCAATAAACAGTTCCAAAAAGCTCCTGTGAAGTAGGAAGCCAGAGGTTTGTGTATACATCATCTCATTTAATCCTCACGAGCAGGGAGGTGGAGAGTACTCTCTATTCCAAGACAGAAAGTGACTTGCCCCAAAGGCGTGGCCGGGATCTGAACCCAGTGTTGTGTGTGTCCAGAGTCAGGTCTTTGCTGTGCACCAGTCATCCCTGTGGTGGAGCCAGCTGCGAGTCCAGCTGTTGATCGTCTCACTCATCACTTCCAGGTGCTCCTCGTACTCCACCGCCCTCCAAGTGACCTTTCTGTTCTAACCAGACGGGTGCCCTTCATGCTGGTCTTGTTCTCTCCAAGCCTCTGGACTTTGTTCTTTTCTTTTTCTCCTAGTGCTGGGGATGGAACCCTGAGCTTTGTGCATGCCAGCTAAGCAGCATACCATGGAGCCACCTCTCCAGCTCCCTCCTCTCCAAGCCTTCTTGCAAACTGCCCCTTCTCGAAGGCATCCTTATCCTTCCTCCTTTTTACCTTGGAATATCTGACCTCCCCCACTTTGTTTTCCTAGAGAGCTGGCTCAGATCTGCTTTCTTCATGAGAGTTCCCTGTGCCTTTGATGGAGCCTACCTGCTCCGGAGGCCTGGGTTGGCTTTGTTCCTAATTCAACAGCTTGGTCTTGTTATCGAAACCATGAGTGCAGTTTTAAATCCCCTGAGACCCTGGAACCACATCGGTTCCCCACATCCCCCACCTTCCTGTGTTATGAGTGGAGCAGGCGCTCAGTGAGTGTTTTGGAAGGAAGGCGGCGGGGAAGGAGAGAAGGAATAGATGGAGGGAGTGAGGAAGGATGGAAAGAAAGGAGAGGGACAGTGGGACAGGAGTGTCAGGTGATGGCGAGGGTCCCGGGAGATACGGATGTGAAGACTTTGTCAAACTTGAATGTGTTTTAAGGCATGGGTAAAGCTGGCCTCAGCAGGGACCCCCCAAGTGCTGGTGCTCAACAACACCCCCCCCCCCCAGGTGCTTCCAGCAGGGGGCTGGTAGATTCTGACTATGTTGTGATTTCTGAGATTGGAGGTGGGCTGTGGGGGAGAGGTGTCAACGATTTTCCTGGATCTCTGGCCCAAGCCGTTGGAAGGATGGAGGTGATGTGAGCTGAGACTAGGAGGCTGGGGGTGCAGCGCTTTCTGGAGGGAAAGACCAGGGGTTTTGGAGACGTCTGGAGGCCATCCCGGTGGAGTCAGCACCCAGGCAGCTGACTGTTCAGTCTGAGATCCTTCAGTTTGGTTGAACTTGACTATCTACTTGACATTGTTGCTGGGCGGCCAGGCCCTTACCAAGACCCGGGGTACTGTTTGCACAGCCTTGGACAGTGCAATGTACAGAGGGTCTATTTCTGAAATCTCCTCATTTGTAGAACTGATCAGCTGGTGCTCATTTTGGGGGTGGCTATATGTGTGTGGCATGCTGAATGAAACAGTGGACATAAAGCTCTAAACAGTAGACATAAAGCTCTAAACACAGTGCCTGGCAAAGTAAGCACCTGATAAATGGCAGTTAAAAATAACAGGGAACTAACCTGGATTGGGTCCTGCAGACAGAGCAGGCTTTGGACGCGTTAAGGGTGTGGACCAGGGAGGAGGCAGAGGAGAGGCCATGGTGGGGGCCTGGAGCCTGGACAATGTGATTTCACTGCTACAGGGGACTAAAGGCTGTGGGGCAGCAGGCAGGGGAGCGGCCTGTGAAAGTGGGTGTTGGTGCTACCTGATTGCAGGTGACAAAGCAGCTCCTTGAGGTAGGGCTGAACAGCTGTTTCCTGAGAGTCCCAGCGAGGATGAAGAGGGCAGGCTAGTCACCCAGGGAGGTGGCCCCTGTGTAGGAGGACCCACAGGACATGTTAACCAGTTTCTTTCTTTCTTTCTCTCTTTCTTTCTTTCTTTCTTTCTTTCTTTCTTTTTTTGAGACAGGGTCTTGCTGTGCAGTTCAGGCTGGCCTTGAACTCACCATGTAGCCCAGGTTGGCCTCAAATTCACAGCAATCCTCCCGCCTCAGCCTCCCAAGTGCTGGGATTACAGGTGTGTGCCACCATGCCCAGCCCAAATGCTCATTTCTTTTCTTGGAACCACGAATTTTTTTTTTTTTTTTTTTTTTTTTTGAGACAGGGTATCGCTATGCAGTTCAGGCTGGCCTTGAGCTCACTTTGTAGCCCAGGCTGGTCTCGAACTCGCAACAATCCTCCTGCCTCAGCCTCCCGAGTGCTGGGATTAGAGGTGTGCGCCACATGCCCGGCTTGGAACCGGGAATTGAACTCAGGACCTTGCACTTGCCAGGCAGGTGCTGTGCTACTAAGCTATATCCCCGGCCCAATGGTTCATTTCTTAAGGCCACATCTTTTTAGGAGAGTCCAAGAGTCCTTTAGCTTTTGTTTCACCTATGAAATGGTAGGCGGACCTTATTTTCCAGGACTGTAATGAAGATGCCATGTGGTAGCACATTTCCTTGCAGCAAGGATGACATTTAACCTCGGGACAGTTGATTTCAGAGATGTCTGGTCACCTCCCTGGGGTGGAGGCGGACTGGGGGCTGTGGGAGTCCCTAGGAGCTGGCAGTGCTGGTGACAGTGCTGGATGGGGGTGGCTTAGCAAGTCCAGAAAGTGAGAAGCGCAGCCTGGGCATAGCCAAGAGGGGCTCCTGGGTGAGATGGGGTGTGGGGAGCAGGCTCTAGAGAGTGACAGCCCAGAAAGTGGGGCAGGGAGTAGAGGCAGATGAAGATGTCTCAGAGCTTCTTGCTACTCTTAGAGATGCAGAAGCAAATTCCCTGGGCCCGGGCCAGACCGCACCTTCCAGAAGCCCCTTGGCTGCCTTGCTAGGGGGCACTGCTCTCCCATCCACAGACGATGTCACTTGGGCCTGGAGGGACTGAGGACCTCGCTCAAGGCCACCCAGACCAGTAGTGATGGGGTCAGGATTGTGACCCAGCTCGGCCCAACTACAAAGCTCCCCTCTTCCCGCTCCACCACGCGGTCACTGTGACCCCCGAGCAGCAGGGGGATGGACAGTATCAGATGACCTTTGGAAGATCTTTTCCAGCAGAAACATTCTCTCCATCTCTGCGCCTTGGTCTCCCCCTGCCTCCTCCCCTCTCTTCCCTCCTCATTACTCAACCCGTAGTAACCCCACAGCTATCTGCAGGATGGAGGAGGAGGCCCGGTCTGCTGGGTGCTGGCTGCGGTTGCTCAGATTAACCCTCTGCTGCCTGCCTGCCTCACTCCGAGTCCGCTGGACCAGCTCATAGTGAGGGACCCTATCCCCGCCCCCACAGGCAGCCCGGGGCTGGGGGGCATTTCCCAGAATTAGCCACCGCAAACAGCTGGCTCTGGGAGGGGGGCAGAGCACGCTAACAGCTTCCAGATGTACCAAGGCACAAGCACCACGAGAGCTCTGTCAGTGTGCTCCTGTGGCTGGGAGCTGGGATGGGTGGGCCCACTCACCCAGGGCTTCAGGCCTGCAAGGCTGCTGGACAGATCGCCGCCTGTGGGCAGACTGTGTGCAGGGCCAGGAGAGACCTCACACTGGAGCTGCAGGGGCCCCGGAAAACCCCCAGTCCCGCTATTCTTGGTGGCCTGGGCTCAGTCAGCCCAACAGCCCGTAACAATACGAACACCAGCACTATTATTAATACTAACGCTAATAATGTCTGTCATGGCTACTCTGGCAGAGCACAGTGGTTGAAAGTGTAGGGTCTGGGTCATGGTGCTGGGAGTCAGATCTCAGCTCAGCCCTTTACCAGCCCTGGGACCCAAACTGCTTCACTGCCTTAGCCACGAAAGGTTTTTATTACTAGGATTAAACGTGATAATCAATGCAAAGTGCCCAACAGGGTGCCTGGTCCACAGTGTACCCCCTAGCAAGATGTCATTATTTGGGCTGGGCGCCTGCTTTGTTTCAGAGCAGTGGGATTTTATCCTTGTAGCCCTGGAAGGTAGCTGTAATTATCATTTTCATGACAGGATATTGAGGCTCAGAGAGCCTAAATTATCTGTCCAGGGTCATGTAGATGTTAAGCAGAGGGCTGAGACGTAAACCCAGGCCAACTGTACCCTGGAGTCCAGGCTCAGAACACTGGGCCTCTCCCGGGGTGTCTCTTTACCATTTTCTCATGGTGGGAAGAGGTCGCGGGACTGTGGGGGCTGAGGGCGTCAGTTTCTGTCCTGCTACAGCTTGGGAGCTCAAAGGGGTACTGGCAGGAGAAAGCAAATGTCTTAGAGGGGATGCGAGGGCCAGGAGGGTTCAGGAACATGGAAGGACAGGGACAGGGTATCCAGATGTTGGAAGAAGTCCCGGCTGTCCCAGGGTGCCCTCCTCCAACAGTCCCAGAGCCCTGTGAGAGGATCTGTAGTGCCCGTCAACTGTGCTGTCTCTGTGTGTGTTTCTGGCTCTGCCAGCTGCTGCTCCTCTCTCGCACGTCTTCTCCTGGGCTGGGCGAGGGGTGGAGGGTCTCCAGAATTCCCCTATGTGGGATGGGGAGGACAGGAGGCCGGGGAAGAGAAGAGCTCAGAGCAAGGGGGCTGGAGCTGGCCAGTGGGGAGGCCTGCTATTGGCCCAGCTCCCAGGCCTGGGCCCGAGGAAGGAGCTGCTTGCCCCTCACCCTTCCCTCCCCCTGCCCCCCCAGGGCTTCTTGGCCGCTGATCTTGCCAGCTGGGCCCCCGCCAAGCCAAACAGCTGCCAGGGGGAGAGGAAGAAGCATTTCCGAGCAGAGAGGCCCCTGTGGGCTCTGGCTGCAGCCTAGAATCCCCCTCTCTTACCGCCAAACTGAGAGGGAATCCATACACGCGCATAGCCAGGCACGCAAGATACCCGGGCTGGGCAGGGCTGGAGGCCTGGGACCCCGCAGGGCTGTGGGTGGCCTGGAGCTGCCTGGACAGGGGCCATCGCTGTCCCTGTGGTAGAGGGTTGGGGAATTAGGTTTGGCTCACTCAGAGGTTGGGGGGTAGTGGGTTAAATAGTGTCCCCTCAAGATGTACATTGACCTGGAACCTGAGAATGCGACCTATTTGGAAATAGGATCTTTGCAGTGCCTTGGAGGTAAGGACTGAGATGAGATCACATGGTATCAGGGTGGGTCCCAAATCCAATGAGTGTCCTTGCAGAAAGAACACGAGACCTTGTGAAAACAGAGGCAAAGACTGGAGCCGTCAGAAGCTGAATGAGATGTGTGGACCTGCCCACACCCTGATCTCAGGTGTTTGCTCTCCAGAACTCTGGCTGAGTATGTGTCTGAGGTCTTTGAATTTGTGGTAATTTGTTTCGGTAGCTCTAGCAATGAACACATGTTGGTACACGGCAAAAAGGAACCAGGGGGCAGGAGGAGTAGGCAGTAGGGTGGATAAGAAAGCCTTGGACTACAGAATGGAAATATCCATTAGTTATTGTGTCATGATTCTGTGCCTGGACATTTTGAGGATATTTAGCTCAATCTGCACAATAACCTTGCCAGTAGGAATTATGATTCCCATTTTATAGTAAGGTTCAGACCCAAGTTGAATCTATTTAGTTGAGATTCCAATACAGGAATCCTCTTCTCTCCTAAGCCTGGCCCCTGTCTACCTTCCTCCAGGGAAGTCTCAGCAGATTCTAGGCTGGGTGAAACTTACATTGTGTTGGAGGGAAGCTCTGCTGAAGTCTGGGAGGGGAAGATACTCTACTCGCTGGGGTACTGGACAAGGGACCATCCCCTTATTGTTCTAGGGCTGTCTATGCCTGATGCCCTGGACAATCTCTCCTCAGCCTGTGGTCATGTCTGATGGTCTGTTCATGCTTAGAAAGGGAAAGGAGCCCTGCTCAGTTCCTCCTCACCGCTGCAACCATCACTACCTCCACTACCATCACCCTGTCCTTTTTTTTTTTTTGTCTTTTTGAGACAAGGTCTCACTATGCAGTTCAGGCTGGTCTTGAACTCACTCTGTAGCCCAGGCTGGCCTGGAACTCACAATGTTCCTCCTTGTCTCAGCCTCTGGAGTGCTGGGATTACAGGTGTGCCCCATGACACCTGGTGTCACCCTGTCTTTTGACACTGCCATCTCTATCATCACCAGCACCCCTACCTTCATCATCATCAACACTTCACCATCACCACCTTCATCACCACTACCATTGGTCCGGTGTGGTGCTATATGCCTGTAATCCCAGCACTTGGGAGGCTGAGGCGGGAGGATTACCATGAGTTCCAGGCCAGCCTGGGCTACATAGTGAGTTCCAGGCCAGTCTGAACTTTATAGCGAGACCCAGTCTCAAAAAACAAAACAAAACAAATACCACCATCTCCCTCACCACCTCTATCAGCACCACCCCTGCCTTCACTACTACCTCTACCATCACCACCACTGCCTCCATTACCACCTCTACCATCACCACCCCCTCAGCTCCTATGCCAGAATCACCTCCACCATCACCACCATCACCAAACCTGCTAGAGTGACTGTTCACATCCGTGTCTTCATAACTATCTTCAGCATTGCTTCTCTACCTGTCTCAACCACTATCACATCACCACCACTGTGAAATCGTGGAGAGGTTAGTGGCAACCGCTTACCCAGGAAGATCTCCTGTGGTGGGACAGCTGAACAGACAGAGGGAGAGGAGGATTTGGGATTTCATGGCTCCTGGATGGGACTGGTGGTCTGGGGCTGCCTGCCGAGACCGACCTTGTAGGAGGAGGTAGACCAGCTGACCGAGTGGACATGCAGGGGCCTGGGTGGGTGGAGACCATTTGAGCAATGTATCCTGACCATGACTGGCTTGCTGTGGGGCTCTGGGGGCTTTGATGGATCCCTGGCTCCTGGTTGCCTGTCTGGCCTCGTCATGGCAGTGAAGTCCTGTGAGCAACTGCCCTGGGAATACCAGGCAGCAGAGGCGGCCCTGGCAGGGAAGGAGGAAGGCCTCTAACCCTGGCTGACTCTGCTTGGATGAAGCCAGCCAGCAGCTCCTTCCCCCTTTCCTCCCTTCCTGCCTGGCGCTGAGGGCTGAGGGCTCTCTCTGCCAAGGGCTTTGAGCTTATCTTCCCTGGGGACACAGATGCCATGCTGTTGGATCAGCCACGCCAAGGCACAGGGGCCTGAGACTGTGGCCAGGGCTTGGGCAGAATTGACCACAGTGCCCCTTTTCTCCACTCTGCCAGGTAGCCCCTTTCTGTACGTTAAGGTGCAGTGGAGGGCAGCAGAATGTTCCAGAAGCTCAGGCTGCACAGTTGTTCTCCTGCCCCTTCCCCACAAACCTAGCTAGCTGTAAGGCCTGGGGTCAGGCCAGCTCTGGGAAAAGCTTCATCCAAGGATTCCACTCCGGAGCTGCCCAAGTGTCCAACTAATCCCCCCTCCAGGGTCGTGCCGAGCGTGTGGGGAAACAATGCCGTTGTGGCTGGGGCTTATCTCTGCATCAGGCGTGAGAGCCCAGCAGACAGGTTGGCGACTGGAGGGCCGAGGGCCCACTGAGTCCGGAGACAGGAGATGGGAGGGTGGGATTGCTGGAAATCTGGCAGGAGGAGGGGCTTCTGTCCGAACTCTGGGAGCCAAGATGGCTCAGCCCCCCACTCCCGCCCTGCCAGTCTCTATTTAGGAGAGGGTCCTCTGCTGCTTTACAATGCTCTAGGAGACCCTGGTGAAACGCAAGAGGCACAGCCAATGCTCACGAAGCACATACTGCATGTCAGGCCTCTTCTAAGCACTAATTTACCCTCCCTCCACTACAGGGCTAGTATAATTACTACTGTCTGTGTTTCACAGTTGGGGCAACTGAGGCACAGCTAGGCTGGGTCATTTGCAGAAGGGAACCCTGTGGATGGAGGTGAGTGAGGATGCGTACCCAGCCCAGCTGGCTCTGGAGCCCGTGTTCTTTGCTCTGGAGTGGATGAGGCGGTGACTCTGCTCCAATCCCGCAGGCCCCTCTCCTTCCTGGATCTCCCTGACTGACACAGAGCCCTAAAATGGGAGCCAGGAGCCCTGCAGGGGTTTCTTCCAGCCTGCTGTATGACTGAGGGCAAATCCTTGCCCTCTCTGGCCTCAGTTTCCCCATCTTCCTGGTGCAGATGCTGGACTGAGCCCCAGGGCCCCTCCAGCCCGTTCCAGTTGACATCTGGAGTTCATCACCTGGCTTGGGGTTACTCTTGCTTGGGGTTGCTCTGGGGTCCGCCTGGCCCCCGGGATGCTGAAGTGGGGCCAGTTGGGAAGCGGAAGACAATGGCCCGCAAGTTCTCAGTGTGTCTCTTAGTGGGGCTTGAACCCAGGGCCTTGCACATGCTAAGCACACACTTTACCACTGAGCTACGTTCTCAGCTGCTTCCTGTGTGTCTGCATGTTCTTCTGCGGCTGGCAGCTGTTACTCTTTGTGCTTTGCTAAGAGGGGCAGCAGCAGCCAACCAGGCCTTTGGTCGGAGACAATAGCCAAACCTGGTCGCTCACCCACAGTCCTCCTGGATGGGGACCGGCGGTTAGAGGCTGTGCTGGATCATTTCCACCAAGCTACCAAGTCCTTTCTTCCTGCCCAAGTCATACCTGCGTGGCCTTTCTTTTGACCCAGTGGCATTTACTAAGTGCCTACCATGTGCCAGGCACCATGCCAGTGGAGGAAGATGGGGACAGAAAAAGCTTGTTCCCTGTCCTGACATGCTCACAGCCTGTTGGAGGATGGGCTCAGCCAGGCCCTCAATCCTCAACCACCATTTTTTAGAGTTTTGAGGGTCAGCAAAGGTGGGGCATGGGAGGAGGGGCTCAGGGCCTAGAGGAAAAACTGAAGTTTGTGGATGACAGCAGCGGGCCACATGAGGTTCACACCTGAGTCACTGAAAACCCTAAATATGACAGTTATTTCTCTTACAAGCCCAGGGCTTGTAGAACATCTCTGTCACTGTCAGGGGTCCAGACTCCTCTGTCTCGCGGTGTCTCACCATGGTTCCCGAATACTTATCTTCTGCTTCATGGTCCACGATGGTTTTCCTGGCTCTAGCCACTGTGCCACCTTTCAGCGATCAGGAAGTGCTTTCTTTAAGGACACTTCCGTGAGGCTGCACACAATTCTCCTTGCTTACACTTGGCCAGAGCTTGGTCATGTGACCTCACCTCGCTGCCTTTATTGTGGGTAGCAGGGACCTGGCTACAGATCCTGCTGAAGACGGAGAGGAGGTGGGTGGGAGTCTGTGCTCTAGGGAATTAGCTGGGTGAAGATGGGGTGATAGAGTGGAGGATGCCAGAGAGAGGCCTGGTGTGGCGAAGGCTCCCAGGCAGACAAGGCGTTGAGAATGACTCAGTGACCACTCCACCCCGGGGAGGAGTAGACTTGGTAACCAGGACAAGTTGCAGGGTCATGGAGCTCACAGAGCCAGGTCTGGGCTGGAGGTCTGTCCCAGGGGTGGTAGGCATGTTGGTAGCAGTGGCAGCCACCATGGGAGGAATAAGAGGACCCAGGAAGCAGGGTGGAGATGAGAAAGCCCTTGGGGCACAATCCTGAGGGCTCCAGGAAGATGTCTACCCTTGTTTGGTGACTCCTCGGCCTCTGTTTCTCTTTTGGGGCGCTGCCTCTCCACTCTCCTTCCTTCCTTCCTTCCTTCCTTCCTTCCTTCCTTCCTTCCCTCCTCTTTCTTCTTATGAGTACCAGGACTGGCCTCTGTTACTTATAAGCCAGAGGAACCAACAGAGGAAAATGAGACTGACAGGACTTCAGAGGAGCAGGAGGAAAACTAGGAGAGATATTTTCACAAAAACAAGCAGAAGAGTGTATCTTGCAGGAAGGAGTAGCCAGCATTTTTGATTTTTATTTTAAAAAATGCCCACTATGTCTCTATAAGCACAGAAGAGGCAGAAAGGAGACGCAGCTGTTTGCAGGGATGCAAGTGGGGGATTTGCCAGAACTTTGTTTCAAAGGACAGGACCCCAACTCAAGCTTCCTTACAAGAGCAGCAACAAAACTGATTCATTGGCCTTTGTCACAGAAGCATCTGGGTGGGCCCGTTGGTGGCACAGCTGAGCTACTGTTATCAGGGCTTGGTTTCCGTCCACCTCTATGTAGACTTCCTTCTTGGGGATGGTATGCCCAGCAGCCCTGGCCACATACACCTGCTCAGTGGCTCCAGAATGGAGAGTCCTCTTCCCATTGGCTCCAGAAAAGTCCCAAGCTGGCTCTGATTGGTTTTTGTTGGTCACGTGTCCCTCCTGAACCAATTATTGTGGCCAGGACATTCTGTGCTTGAGTCTGGTGTAAGTCACGTGACTGCCCCTGGAAAGAAGGAGGGGTAGAGCAGCTCCATCCAACTCACTTTGTTTTGATTTGCTTTTTGTTTTTTTGAGACAGGGCCTTACTGTAGTTCAGGCTGTCCTTGAACTCACTATGGAGCCCAGGCTGACCTCGAACTCATGGCAATCCTGCTGCCTCAGCCCCCATGTGCTGGCAGGTATGTGTCACCATTACAGGTATGTGCCACCATGACCAGCAATCCAAGGCACTCTTATTGAAGATGTGGGGCTGGCAGAAGGAAACCAGGACACAAAGGAAATCATGAAGAGGGGTTGGGTCCTGGGCATGAAAGCCAAATCTGCATCTTGGCTTACCAGGGGATAGGGCAGATGACTGGCCAGATGTGGATCATAGGCCCATTCCTGGGGGCATGGACAAGCCCTACCGAGTCCTCCTTCCCTCAAGCAACGGGGACAGTGCAGACAAAAGTGCACTCGAACACCACAGGTCCTAAGTGGCGTTGATGGCACGCAGAAGTCAGAGACTGGACTGAAATCTAAACTTTGTTGTTTAGAATTTTTTTTTTTTTTGTATTCCTGAGCCTCAGTTTCTTGTCTTTAAGATGAGCAGATCCAGGAATAGTGCTTACTTCTCAGAATTCTTATGAGAACTAAATGGAATAATCTACATAAAGGGGTTGGATCTGTTCCCAGAAAAGGGCCACCAACGTTTGCTACTATTATAGTGGTCTCGAAATCCCTCAGGAGACACAGTGCTGTGCCCATCAGCCTGTGGAGCCCCTTCCTCCTTCTGTCAAGGGGTCTCCCCAGCACTAGCCCCAGACCCGCCAGTGTGTTGTTCTAAGTGAGGGATGGAGGGCAGGGCTGGACCGGAGATTGGGGTGGAGGGCTCCTGATGGGCCCAGAGTGCTGGGAAAGATGCTGGAAGACCAGGGGCCAAGAAGAGGGTAAGAATCAGGGGAGGGTGATTTTGGCCAGAGCCAGCAGGGGTCACTGCAGATCCAAGTAACATCAGGGAGGTGGCCAGGCCACCCACGGGCCCTCTCCTGTCACCACCTGCCTTCAGAACCAGGATGCACAGCTTGGGCCAGATCTGGTAGAGGACATGGAGCTTGAGCCATGAGCTAGCAGTGGCTGCCTAGGGCACCTAGCCCATGTGCCCCTGTGGAGGCTGTCCATGGGGGCTGGGCACTGGGCTGCTCTCTGCTGGGCCCTGGGTTCCCACAGTACCTAGAAGGTGTCCCTGGAAGTGTTCCTCATTGCAGACCCTGAGGACAAACTATTCCCATCTCACTCATCCTCTCTGAGCGCTGGGGCCTGGTTTGACATGTTGGAGGTCTGTGAAGGAAACCATGGGATACTGTTCCACCCAGGTGTCTAGGCTGAGTTGAGCCACTTTGCTGCCCCACACTTAAGGAAGCACTGGTTTAAGGCATTGTCCCGGTCAGGGTAGGGATAAGGGTCATGCACCCCTCCCCCAGCACAAAGCAGTTCTGCAGCACACTCAGAAAACGAGAGAAAAAGTGCAAGGGAGAAAATCACCTCCTCATCTCGGGCTTCTTAGCCTCAAAATAGCTCTGGCCACTGTCTTCCATCTTCCTCAACCAGGGGTGACCCCAGGACTCCCCTCAAGGGCCACCATTTTTATAGGAGGGTGCCTCAACCTAAGGGCCCTTTCCAAGCTGATTCTCGCTGGCTTTCTCTATGACACCCTAGGGAAAGTGGGGTACAGCGGCAGGGAGGGAGGAAAAGGAGGTGTCAGATCATCGGGCTGGAAATGATCTTCCTTTCTAGGTGGGGACAGAGGTGTCAGGGGGGATGTGGATCACCGAGGTTTCACAGGGAGTTGGAAAGCCTGCAGCCTGGCTTCTGGCCAGCCTTCCCTGCCAGGTGCCAGGAGGTGGGGGAGGTGCCTGAGCCCCTGATGAGGCTGCAGTGTCCTCAGTGGGACCACAGAGGCCCCCAGGTGTGTGGTTGTATGGGTTGTGTAACTGGCTGGGGGTGTGTGTGCCGCACAACAGGGAAATCGCGGTCCTGTGAGCTGGGGTGTGGGTGCCTGGCTGGGTCCCAAGCCACAAGGAGTATTTGGCTTGTGGCTGCTGAGGCCGGGCATAGGGGTCATGGGGCTGTCTACCTTGGGGGCCTGCCTGTCCCTGGTTGCCCACATCCT
The DNA here is from genome assembly GCF_000276665.1 of Chinchilla lanigera. Classification (NCBI taxonomy): domain Eukaryota; kingdom Metazoa; phylum Chordata; class Mammalia; order Rodentia; family Chinchillidae; genus Chinchilla; species Chinchilla lanigera. The sequence continues at coordinate 9,492,444 of NW_004955437.1, forward strand.
GGTCCCGGTGGGCACAGGGCTGGGAAGGGGCTGCCTGGCCAGGTGCTGCTGGAGACCAGTAGTGCAGAGACTTCCTGTTTGCCAGGCTGCCTGTGAGGTGGGGTGGAGAGCACTTCCTCGTGGATCCCATCCCTTTTGTCTCTTCCTGGCTGTACCCTTCCTAGCCAAGAGCCCTGGCTCTCTTCTCAGCTCAGGTCATCCTACACCCCAGCAATGCCAACCTCCTGCTCTGCCTGCCTGTGCAACAGGCTTTCTGGGACACCCCCACCCAGTGAGGAGGAGTGGATGGGGGTTGAGGAGGGCAGCTGCTTTGCTGCTAGCACAGATCCTAACCGTCTGGCTGCTGCCATTCTGGGCTGAGTGACCCAGAATGGCCTCTGTCCTTTCTCACCAGCATAGGCTCATGTGAGAGATGAGGGCCTTGATGTCCACCCCCAGAGTTGTGGGAAGATCTAGGAAGGAGCCTTATGAATAAGAGCTGTTCTTTCATTCTGTCCCCCAGCCATAGCATCTCTATCTCCAGCTGGGTCAGTAGGCACTTTGGAGAGCCAGGGGCACTTTAGAGAGGAGGTGGCCAGGGGGAGTGGACACTGTCCTACCTGGGGAGGGTGGCTCAGGGCCGCTGGTGTACTGTCCCAAGGGGAGTGAGGCTGGGGTGTGTGTCCGGCCCTCTTCTACCTGCCCCAGCCCACGGAGAGGCAGCGATCTTGGGGATGGTGGTGGGGCTGGGGTAAAGGGTTGGGTGGAGGGAGGCGGGTATTTCTGTCTGGTCTCCTCGTCTTCCCTGCTGGGCTGTACCTGTCACCTGGGCTCCTTCCTCCTCGGTGTTCCCAGGATGCCCTGGGTCTGTATTACTGTATCCTGCACCTGGTGTTTTGATGATTTGTTTATGCATCTATTTAAAATTAATAATAACGGATGACACACCCATGGCTCTCACGGGGTGCCAGGTTTCACCTATATTAACTCTTTTCCTCCTCCCTATGCCGGTAGACACCATTGTTACCGGGGAACAAATGGAAGCCCAGAGAAGGGAAGTGCCCAGTTCAAGTTCACATGGTGTGAGTGTGTCCAGCATCAGTCCCTGTCCCGTCCTCTCTTTGTTTTCCTCAGAGTCAGCATCATAAACACTGTGATCTGCCGACCTGCTCGCCTGCTTACTTCTGTCTCATGGGTAGCCCAAGACTCCGCTCCGGAGAAGGCAAAGTACACAAGGGCCTTCACCTCTCGGTCACGTTCCTGAGGCCTTTGCGGGCACCTCTGAGATGCTCAATTAATATTTGTGGAAGGAATGCGCTGCTGGGGGCAGGGAAGGGAGCTCCTTAGGAGTGTGCTCTGTGAGTGCCCGTTGCTGTCAACCCCACCGTGCCCAGCATGGGCTCTGGCCCCTCAGTAAATAAGCGGCTGTTGAATGAATGAGTGGATGAATGAGGATGACAGTTAGCGCCAACAAGGGTGGAAGTGGGTGAACCAGGCAGGGAATGCATCCTCAAACCTCAGTCCTTATCCCAGGAGCCAGGATCTGAGAAGGAGCAGAGGGAGGGCCGGTCTCTGGGCTTCTTCCGCTTCCCTCTTTCCAGGCCAACCGTGCACATACTAATGACTCTTAGAAAAAAAAAAAAAAAAAAAAAACTCAGGGCTCATATTTACAGAGCATTTACTATGTACCAGGTTTTGTGCTAAGCCCTTTACATAGATGAACTCACTTCGCCTTTTCAGTGATCTGTGAAGCAGTATTTTACTCATAGTGTAGGCAAGGAAAATGAAGCACAGAGAGATTACGCCGATTGCCCAAGGTCACACAGCTAGAAAACCAATGCTGTCCTTGCTAGGGCTGCGCTGAGATGGCAGCAGTGCTCACCCTGTGCCGAGAGCAGTCTCTGGGTTTGGGTCTTTCGCCCCCTGCGACCTCTGTCCAGGTCTTGGTGTGGCCCTTTGTAGAATGGGAACATGCGTGCTGATGCTTGGGAGGCAGGGACTTTTTTTTTTAAATAAGGTTTTTCTTCTTGTCATCATGAATCAGCATGTCATCGTGATCACGGTGGTGATAATCTCTAGACCTGCTTCCTGTCGTTAACATATGCAGTCTGAGACGCAGCCCTGGAGACCCTGACGAGGCAGATGGGTCTGCTTCCCACCTGGGCAGAACTGCTGTCTCATTTGGTCTCCACTCGCCTCCTCCTTCCGTTTTGTCTTCGCTTGATCATTGCCGCAGCCTCCGGCTTGCCTGCCAGCCTCTGGGCTTTTCTTCTCTCTCATTAACCAATCTTGCTTAATATGTAAATCAGTACTTGTTACTCTCCTGCCCTGGTGACCTGCACTGCCTCCAAAATCTTTACGAAAGGGAAGGGCTTGGTAACTTGGCCCCTGGAAACAGCGACTTTCCAGCCAACCCCAAGGCCCTCAGGCAGCACACGGTGGCTGGCGGGGCTGTAACCAGGCGTGGCTTCCGTGACTCTTTGCCTCTGCCTCTCTGGTTCCCTGAGCCAGCAGGGCCCTTCCGACTCTCTCCACAGTGAAGTCTGCTCATTCGCTGGACTCAGAGAAATGGCACAGTTGCTTTTCTGGGTTATAAAAGTGATGCACACTCATTGTAGATAATTCAAACAGTGCAGAACCCACGAGGAAAAAAACCAGGGAAATGTTTGCTTTTCCCATAGTTCCAACGGCTGGAGAAAACCACCGTTAAAACACCATGATTATAACCATGCATGTTTTTCTGTGTACATATACGTTTGTATCTCTAAATATGCATAAATACACTCATGTTTACAAAAATGAGGTCACTTGTGCTATTTGGTAACCTACTTTCTTTCCCCCCCTAAATGACATATTTTGGATATTTTCTCCCTGTAAATTAAGCTGTTTTACATAGTAATTCTTTGTTTTTCAAAACTCAATTCTGAGGCTGGGGGTGCAGCTCAGTGATAGTATTTGGTTAGCACACACAGGGTTCTGGGTTTGATCCCCAGCATTGTAATGCTGGTCCCCCAGTCAGATTTAAGAACACTTAACACCAAGTTGAGCATAGTGGCACATGCCTGTAATCTCAATGCTCTGTGAAGCTGAGGCAGGAGGATTTCAAGCCCCAGCTGGTCAACTTAAGGACTTCGAGAGACCCTGTCTCAGAATAATAATACTAATAAAAAAAGGTGAGGGAAGATGGGTATGTACATAAAAAACATGGTATGTTTTTTATATTGTTGAAGCTAAGTTGGAGTTATTAAAAATAGGTTCTTACAAATGTAAGGTGATAACTGTAATCTTAAGGGAATTACAATACAAAAAAAAAAACAACCCTAAAAAATACCAAAAAAGGAAAGAGTAAGTAAATTAAAATGGTACTCTAGCATAAAATTAAGCCAATTAAAAAGGCTTAGTGGAAGGATTAGGGGAAAACAGAAGAATACAGAAAAACAACTAAATAACAGTAAATCACTCTTTGTTAATAGCCATATTAAATATAAATGAATTAAAATCTGTTGTAGGAAGAGATTGGCAGATTCCATTAAAAAT
>NW_004955437.1:9496059-9510588 GCF_000276665.1 Chinchilla lanigera
GCTTTTGCCGCTGAGCTAAATCCCCAGCCCCTTGATATGCTGTCTTTGATATATTCACTTTAGTTATAAGCGTGTAAAGGGACTTAAAGTAAATGATGGAAAAATATATATGGCACAAGCAGTAACCAAGAAGAGAGTTGCTGGGTGTGGTGGTGTACACCTGTAGTCCTAGCACTTGGGAAGCTGAAGCAGGAGGATTGCCACAAGTTTGAGGCCAGCCTGAGCTACACAATGAGTTTAAGGCCAGCTTGAACTACATAGTGAGATGCTGTCTCAAAAAAGAAAAAAGAGTTGGGGGCTGTGTTATTGCTGTGTAAAATAAATTTTAAGCACAAAGTAAATCTTAAATTTTAAAAGACTAAAAATATAGTTTCCAATTACAATAGGATGAAACTAGAAATCAGTAATAGAAAAAAACTAAAAAAATTAAAATACATGGATTTCACATTCTTAAATGATTTTATAGACATGGAAGCCAGTATAGGAGAATAGTATGAACAATTATGAGAATACTATGAACAATTGTATACCAGCCGGGCGTGGTGGTGCACGCCTGTAATCCCAGCACTCTGGAGGCTGAGGCAGGAGGATTGTTGCAAGTTTGAGGCCAGCCTGAACTGCATAGTGAGACCCTGTCTCAAAAAAAAGAAATTATATACCAGCAAGTTGTGTAACCTAGGTGAAACCCACACATGCCTAGATACACACACTCCTAAAACCAATTTAAAAAGAGTTAGGAAATCTGAATGTACCTGTAACAAGTAGAAAGGTTAGATTAGTAATCAAAAGTTTCCCAATTTAGAAAAAAATCCAGGATCAGACTTTTCACTTCAAAATTTAGTCCTTTTCAAACTCTTCGAGAACACTGATGCAGAGGGGACATTTCCAGCTCGGTTTATGAGGCCAGCATCATCCTGATATTAGAACTGGACAAAGACACCACAAGAAAAGAAGACTGCAGACCTTTATCATGTAGATGCAAAAAATCTTCACCGAACACTGGCAAACTAAATTCAGTGGCATAATAAAAGCATTATACAGCATGACCAAGTGAAATTTATCCTCAGAACTCAAGAGTAGTTCAGTCAGTGTAATCCACCACATTAATAGAACAAAGGGGAAAAACGACGCAATTGTCTAGGTTGATACATAAAAAAAACATTTGAAAAAAATTGTGATATAAACAATAAGCACAATAGTAGTGACCTTCCTCTGCTTGCCAAAGGTTGTATATGAAAAGCACACAGCTAACATCATATCCATGGCAATGGACTGAATATTTTCCTCCTACAGACAAGGCTTTTTATTGCTTCCATTCAATGTGGTAATGGAAGTAGTAGCCAGTGCAACTAGGCAAGAAAAAGAAACAAAATTAATCCAACTTGGAAAGGAAGAAGTAAAATAATCTGTTTCCATATGCCATGATTTTACCATACACTATACATAAAAATTACCTTGAAATGTATCAAAGATCTAAACAATTTAAGGGTTAAAACTTTAAAATTTTTAGAAGGAAACAGGGAGCTGGGCACAACTGCACACAGCTGTAATCTCAACTACATAAGAGGCTGAGGTAGGAGGATCACGAGTTCAAGGCAAACCTGGGCAACTTAGTGAGATCCTGGAGATGGAATTCAATGGAAAGACCCTGGGTTCAGTACTCAGCAACAGACACGCGCGCACACACACACACATACACACACACACACACACACACACACACACAGACACGGTTAAAATGTGTTAGTCTGCTTTCTGTCACAGTAACAAAATACCTGAGACAGTGCATGATTTCAGAGGGTTTGGCCCATGGTTACTTGGCTTTTTTGCTTTCAGCCTGGGGTAACAATGTACATTGGGGTGGGAATGTGACAGAGGAAGTCTGCTCAACTTATAGTGTCCTGAAAGCCACAGGGGAGAGGACATAGCTAGGGTCCCAGTGTCTCCTTCAAGGGTACGTCTCCACTCACCCAGCCTCCATCCACAGGCCCCATCTCTTCCCAATTGCCATCTGGGCAGGTGACAGAGCCTTTAGCAAGTAGGCCCTTGGGGGCATGTTCAAGGTCAGGCTGGAGCACAGGGCACACTTTATGATATGAGCATCTAATCGTAGTAAAAAAGTAAAAAACAAAATGATTTCAACTAGGAAAACCCACGAGCTCCTCAATTCCAATGCACATGCTTATTGTCCTAACTCTCTCTTTTCTACCCTGGCCCTGTGTCCCTCCTCTAAGGACCTGTGGTATGTTTTACCCCTCTGTTTGGAAACTTTCCCACCTAGAAGGTCATCATTTATTTACCAGTTGGCTCCAAATCAGTGCTGGCTTCCTCCTCCCCAGAATTCCTTTCAGCCAGGGTGGCACAGTGGTTCCAACCTCCGCCCCTGGAGACTGGGTTCATATCTTAGCTCTGCCCTGGCCACGGTGTGACTGCTGGCAAGTTCCTGACCCACTTTGGGGCCCAGGACCCTCATCAAGAAGACAAGCGTGACAACATGTACCCCAGAGGACCATGGGAAGGAGCTGATGAGGCAGAGCTGGCAAAGGGGTTAGGAGGATGCCTGGCACACCCTGCACACTCCTGGAATGTCAGCGATTACCATGTGCGCCTGGCATAAACAGAGGGCTGGACAGTGTATAAAGTGAAGGTTCAACTCTCAACACACTCCTTGCCAACCTGGGCTGCACCTGCGTGTGTGTGTGTGTGTGTGTGTGTGTGTGTGTGTGTATGTGTGCGTGTGCGCCTGTGTACCCATGTGTGCCTGTGTCTGTGGAGAGGACAGAACAAGGCCCTCACACCTCTCCCCTGTCACCTCCCTGAGTCTCTGCAGAGCTGGAGTATGGAGTATGCCTTGTAGGAGGTGAGGGAGGTGCAAGAGACAAGCACCTCTCCTGCCTTGTGCTGGGACGTCTCCAGGGATAGCAGAAGCCCCACTGCTCCTCCTGGCTGTTGCTTGTCCTTGCAGTGGCCCGTGGGCAGGACCAGGGTGGAGGACGGGAAAGGCTGGGATTTAGGGTTCGTGTCACTCCCCACCACCATATCAATCTGGGCTCTTTCATCAGCCGGAAACAGCTGCGCCTGACCGCCCCAACAAGTCCAGACGGGGGTTCCCTGCCCCTCCCCAGCTGCTCCCCCTTGGCCCCCTTCCCCAGCTGACAGTCACTCACACCCATCCCCGGATGCAAGGGACAGGCCTGGACAAGCTGGGGACACACTCAGTTTCCCTTCCCTGCTGCCCCGCCCTGGGGTGACACTGTCTCCTCCCTTCCTCCCCTCCCCTTCCCTCTGAACTGCCCTGGCCCCGACCCCAGAAGTCCCCAGGCCCTGGTTGGTGGCGGCCGCAGGGAAGTTGGAGAGGAGTCCAGGAGGCTGCCCCTGGTGGGACTGGAGTCCAGGAACAGTAGCACTGGGCTGAGCCCCAGAGCACAGGGAGGGCAAGGTGCTTGCCTGGCGTCACACAGTGGCTGAGCTGAGACTTGAACCTAGAGCTTGAGATGCCCACTTCTCTTTTCCTGTCCCATAGCTTCAGCTTCCTTATCTATCTGTCTGTTGAGGGATGTCCAGCAGGGTCTCCAGACTTACAGCTGTGACGCCGGGGACCTGGTGGGGGTTCTCTCCTCCTGTTCCTCCCAGGCAGCACCCAGCTTTGCTGCTGGGGTAGGGGAGGGAAGGGGCCCTGGAGCCTGGCAGAGTCCTTACATGTGGCTTCTGCTGGCATCAGATTGTTCTAGGTGAGGGGTGTGCATGACACAGAGGCGCCAAGCTGGGCAGGACCAGGGGACAGGGAGTCAGGGTCCCCAAAGGGGTGGATTTGTGAGGGCTGCTGGGCAGACTCTAGGGCCCTGGGGGGCAGCATGTCCTGAAGACCCAAGAGGTGCTTCTCTTCCTGTGCTCACTTCAACTGCTGTGCCCAGAAGGAGGCCTAGCTGCAGCAGTCCTTCGTCCTTGTGGCCGGTGCTGCGGACTTTATGTGTCTCTCAAGTCTGTAAGTGGAGGCCCTATCCTAACGTGATGGCTTTGGAGGTGGGGCCTTAGGAGGTGATCATGACATTATGAGGATGCTGTCCCCAGTGAGCAGTAAGTGCCCTTAGAGGACCATACCAGAGCTTTTTGAGGCAGGGTCTCACTGTGTAGCCCAGGCTGGCCTCGAACTCACAGTGATCCTCCTGCCTCAGCCTCCCAGATGCTGGGGTTACAGATATATGCCACCATGCCTGGCTTGAGAGCTTTTTTTTCTTCTCCTCATTCCCTTTTCTTTAATTTTCTTTTTTCTTTTCTCTTCATTTCTTTTCTTTTCTCTTCTCCTCCTCTTCTGTTCTTCTCCTTCCTTGCCTCCCTCCTTTCCCTCCTTCTTTCTCTTCCCTTTCCCCTCCTACCCCTCTTTCTGTCTCCCTCTCCCCACACACCAAGAAACCAGCAGGGAACAGAAGAGACTCCTCTGCAGGAACCAATTTCCCAGTCCCCTGGTCCTGGTCTGCTGGGAGAGCCCCCTTGTGATTTGTCATGGCAGCCTCAGCTGACAAAGCTTGTGGCATCACCAGTCAGGGCTGCAGGGGCAGTGTAGGGAGACCGGGGAGCCCTGAGTGTGCTTTGGAGCCCCTAGCTCTCTGCCGGCCCCCACTCTGCATGTACTGCATGACTTCATGTGCATCATGGAGACACTGTTCAGAGCCCTACCCTGCCCTTGGAGTTGGCTGGGGGCAGCTGATGGGGTCATATGCTGGACAAGTCGGTTTCCAGGGTATCTGCCCTGGGAAGCCCCATGACATCTTGTGGTCCCTGAGCTCCTCTTTATCTTCTTTCTTTGTCCTTTCCTTGCTCCCTCTGTGCATCCTGCCTCTCATGAACTGGGTGCCATGGGGGACCCCTGGGGTGGAGAATGAGAGGGCTGATGTTCGTCTGCCTGGAGTCATCCCTGGACAGGCATAGTTCACTGATGGGGAATATTACATGGTCATGAAGAGGGTAGGACAAGAGAGAGAGAGATTCAACCAGGCCCTGGGTGAGGGGCAGACTGGATAGAAACTCCAGAGGGTGCACTATGGGGTGTCTAAGAGTCCCTGTATATAGCAAACCCCTCCCTCCACAGCCATCTAGCTAGGAGCTGCATGCTCAGGCTGAGGCATCCTCAGATCCACACCTGCTCCCTAGAACTTGGTTCCCCATACCTGCTGACGCCCTGTGCATGTGGTGTGTGGGTCACCAGATTCTGTGGGAAAAAGAGACTGGTACCAGGGGACTGAGAGGGTGTTGAGAGGCCTGAAGGAAAGGGGCACCCTGAGGCCTTGTAGGAGGTGAGGGAGGCCCGGGATGACGAGGGTGCCGGGTGGCACCAGTGTCATGGGTATTCCCTGCCTTTAGCCCTGTGCCTCACAGAGATGGCCAGATAAATGACAGACAGGAGTCCTAGTTAGACCTGAGCTTCAGAGTCTGGGACTCCCTTCTGCATAGTCAGAATAAACAGAGAATTTTTTTTTTTTTAGTCTAACTATGTTTAAATATTGCTTGGAGCATGGGTGTCTTGTGTTTTTATTTTCTAAACTTGGCCACCCTCCCCTGGCCACAGTGGCTTCGTCAGAGATGCCTTTCTCCCCCAGGCTGCCTGGACGTGGGGAAAACTTAGATCAGGCTGGCGAGCTGCTGGCCGGGCCTGTGAGGAGGGGCCTGGGCCGTGGGGACAGACAGTGGCTGCGGTGAGCAGCGTGAGCCTGGACAGGATGTGTGTTTAATGGGGGGAGGCGAGCTGGGCAGTTGGCAGAGCCAGAGAGACAAGGGAAAATTTTTCCTGTGGGTTCCTGTCTGGTCCCCTCCCCAGACTCACCGGCACTGTGGGCCTGAGTCACTGGGGGAAGGGGCTGGGACAGACCAAACTTTTCCACTTAGCCCCTCTGGGTCACCTGGCTCACCTGACTGGCCCCGCCCACCAGAGGGAAATTCCAGTCCTAAATCCTGCCTGGCCCTCTCCCTGCCCCCCAATCCAACTCTGCGGGGCTGTGGTTGGGGAGCTCCTAGGGCTCAGGGACACCTCTGCCAGGGGGACTGCATTGGGGGTCCCTTCTTAAAGAGAGAGGGCACTGGGGCAGGGTTGGTGTGGGGACAGCGTGTGTGTGTGTGTGTGTGTGTGTGTGTGTGTATGTGTGTGTGTACCCATGTGTGTGTAAAAGCCCAGGCTGTGCCAGTGATGGCAAAGAAGGCTCTCAGGTCCTCAAGGCTCAGTTGGGACCAACTGGGACCCCTGCCCCAGTGTGTGTGCGTATGTGTATGTACGTGTGGTCACGAGCACGTGTGTGTGAGTGTGTACAGGATCTCAGATGACAACTGGTGGGGGAGGGGCTGCTGTCAGGGAGCTGAATGTTGAAGACAAAGGCCTGCATCCTTCAGGTCACAGTTCAAAGCCCTTTGTGTCTTGACCTCAAGCACCTTCCGGGGCTACCTGATGCTAAGGAGGGGCTCTACTCTGGGTCCTTAAATGCCTACAGGTCCCAGGCAGGTGACTCAGGGCGAGGGAGGTGGCTGGGCAGGGGGAGGGGTCCAGCTCAGCCTCTGTGGCTGTGCATTTCTGGAATTTAAGACTCTGACCCCCTCCCCGCAAGGCCTCACTGTTGACCTTCTGGCTGCAGCAATGGGCTGCGCCCTCCCAAGGCCGCTGTTCGGGCCAGCGTGGTGGGCCAGATGGAACATGCCTTTGGACCGGATGTGGTCCAAGGAGTGCCGTGTGCCCACAGCACCTCTGTGCAGCCCCTCCCACTGCTGCTTTGGTTAACCTCAGTTTCCCCAAGTGACTTAATGCTGTTCCTAGCATTCTGGGGGCCAGTTGCACTGGGCGGGAGGTTGGGAGCCCTGGTTTCCTGGCCCACATCCTGCTGCTGAGGCAAGAAGAAAGAGGTCCCCCTAAAAGTCACCTGCAAAGGGAGGGCTGGAGGGACACTGGCTGAGAGGCCCAAGCCCATGGGGGTTCTTAGTGAGGTTCTGGCTGGGCCTGGCTGTAGAGTCCTGGGGGACTATGGCAGGAGGACAGCCATTGGCCCCCCTCCACCCCAGCTGGCCGGGCTGAGGAGGGGGCTTGGAAGCCCCTCCCCCACCCAGGCCAAGTTGAAAGCTTCCTTCCCTAACCCCTAAATCCCAGTCCTGGTCCTCATTAGAGACCCTAATCCTCCATCCTCCCTGCAGCTGCAGGGGCCTCTGCTCCCTGGTCTCCACGCTCCTCCCCTGCCCCAAACCTGTTGCTCGCAGGCATCCATTGCCGTGACCATCGGGTATCCGTGGGTCACAAGGACTCCTGGGTTGGTCTTCTGGGAAGCGTGGGGTTGGAGGGAGAAGACAGGAAAAGAAAGAGATGTGGAGGAGGGGGTGCAATGCTCTTAGGAGTAGGAGAGTCCCTGGCAAGAGTCACTTCTCCCTTCCTCTTGCCCCTCACCATCCCGGAGATCCCCTGCTGAGGGATGCCCAGGGGGCAGAGCCTCAGTGTCCCCTCCTGTGCAGTGGGGCTGGCTACGTCCCTGCCTCTGCACCTGAGGCCAGCGTGGGGCAGAGTCAAGGCCAGTACCCAGCGGGGGCTGAAGGAGGCTGGGGTGACAGTTTCCTACATGTATGCACTTGTGATTATCTCCTGGTCCCTGTGACCTGGTACTGCTGCTTCTCAATTTCCATTGGCTCAGGGTTCCTGGAGAAGCGTGAAGCAATCGTTCCTTCCCTTTCACCTCCATTCCGCCCCGCCCTACTTAGCATAGCTGCTCTCGGCCCTTCTTTTTGTGCTGCAGGTTCAGGAGGGTCCACTTTCTGTACCCGTCCTGTCCCCCAATCCCCCAGGCCCCCTGAGCTGGGGCTGTTGGTTAGGGTCTGTTGGAAGCCCTGGGGAGAAAGGACAGCCCTACTCTCATGTAACTCCCAGGCTGATAGGCTGAGGCCCAGGCTCTGGGGCCCCAAACACACTTGGAATTTGAGAATCATGCCTGGTATATCATCCACTGTTGGCTGAAAGAGGCGGTGGTTAGTCTCACAGACCCTGTATGTAAACCACTATATTTCATCCAGTGCAAGACACACAACTCGATTACGTGCTGCCAGGAAGAAAGCACACTGCTAATTAAACTGTGACCCAATGCCTTCTTGTTATTGATTGCAAGGCATATTCTGATTTCAGAGATGTTAAAATGTGAAAAATGTGTGTCAGAGAACCAAAATAAAGTTGAAAACGTCTCCATCAATATTTCTCTTGGATACATGTTTTTTTCTACACTGAATGATGTTTACTTAGAAGAGTTTGGTTACTTAGAAGAGTTCTCTTGAGTTCATGACATTAGACACAGAGAGCTCCCAGCCCAGGGCCTGGCACCTCGCCGATGCCATGACAAGTTGACGATCACTGCTACTGCTATCACAGGCACATGGATTTTATGTGTACAAGGAGGCCTTTGTGCTCTCCCATCATGTATGGTTCTAAGGCTAAGGTCTTTGAGAACCTAGTGGCTAGAGGCAGAAGAGCCAGGAAAACCACTGAGGCAAGTTGGAGGAACCGCCGTTCTGAGGACGAAATCTGTGGTGTTGGAGGGACTGGAAGGGGAGCTGAGCCCAAAGGCTGTGTTTGCAGTCTCCCAGGAAAGCCCCGATCCATCCATCCATCCAGTGGGCATCTGCATCATGACAGTTACTGTGCTAAATCCCCTCCTCCAACGCTACTCACCGGTCCTGGCCTGGTCCCTGCCTTTCAGAAGCATCCAGGCCCAGCCACTGAAATTGGGACATCAAAGGAGGACTGGGCCGGATGCTTCACTGATGGCTTCCTTCCAGGGTTCAGCCTGAAGAGGTGGCAGCCCCTCCTTTCTCTCTCTGTAGAAGCTGTCCCTTCACAGCCATCTCCACCTGTCCCTGCCTGTGGTAGGTGAAACCTCTGTCTTCCCATTCCTTACAAAGTGGTCTCTAGCTCCTACTCTAGAACAGTTTCCGCTTGGCATCCCCCAGGCTCCAGGGGTCTCGGTCACAGTCCTGCCCTCCACTGGGACCCTCCTGTGGTCCGGGCGTCTCCCTGGCCTCTGTGTCCCTGCAAAAAGGTGGCAGTCCCCAGCTGCAAAAAGACAGCTCACATGGCCCAAGGTTGCTGCCACCCTGACCTTTGTCCTGAATGTCTCAGCTCCCTGACCTGCCACTGGGGAGCCAGACGCCATGATGGGCACCAGGATGGCTTCGTCCTCTGAGCCCTCTCAGCCCTCCGTGTCCTCCCCTGCCATGTTCCTCTTGCCCCCATCCTAGCCTCCTCCAGTGGGGACCCCACACCCATGAAGGGTGCTATGTGGTGAGCCCCCCAACCTTGGCCTCCCTCCCCTCCTGCCCTCCCTGCGGTTGTTTGTGTTCAAGAGCAGACCCGAGGGGCCACATCCTTTCCAGCACTCAGGCCTGAGCTGTCCCGTTCCCAGCTTTCCAGGAATAGGCTCCACGGAGCACGCACAGTTGTGAAACATCTGCAGGGCTCTCCAAGAGGTGAGGCCATCTGCAGTGGAGTGAGCTCTACAGGCTGCCAAGGGCCAGACCAGAAACCCATGTGCTGGGAGCCAGGACTCCAGCCAGCCTCTGACCTGAGCCCCATCCCTGCGTGCTGCCTCCAGGAACCTGGGGTGGGGAGCTGGGCCCCACAGAATCTGAGCCTCATGTCCAGCAGTTTTAGACCTAGTGGGAAAGCCCTAACTTGGGGCCAGTACAGTCGCATAGGTCACACCCTCATAGCAGGCAGCACCAAAGAGTCCCCAGGCCAGGCCTCCCCAGGCCAGACCTCATACTAGTAAAGAGGGGTCTGGTACCCGAAGGATAGCCCTGGGCCAATGCCATCCTGGACGGTGATGTCACAGCTGGGACAGGGGCCTGGCCCTCTGGCGCCCTGTCCAGGGCTAGGCCGGCTTAGCTGCCATGGCAGTTCATGCCTCAGCCCTGGTCCTTCCCTCGTGGCTCGCCCTCCCAGGCCCCCGAGGGTCCTCTGTCCCACCAGCCCTCCTCCAGGAAGCCTTCCTCTCCCATCTAGACCAGTCATCCTGAGAGCCTGCCCCAGGCTTCTTCCCATTTCGCTCAGCCTCGGGGCTGGCTACTTTGTAGGTGAGTGTGGTCAGTGAGAGACTGCAGCCTCCTTCCCTGGGCCCACCCTTCTTGGGAGGGTCTCCCCCGCCAGACCAGGAGCTCCTTGAGGGCAGGGCCAGCTCTCCCTTCAGACAGGGCCCCCTGGGGCTGTATGTCAAGGCTCCCCTCTGGGTGTGCGTCTGGCTATGTGTGCGTGGCTCCATTTCTTCACTGTCCTGTCCCTGTTGTGGCCGGGGGAGATGAGCTGTGAATGAGCGAGGGAGAGGGAGCCACGGGGCGGGGTGGCAGTGCGGTGCTGGGCCCTCCCTGCACCACTACTCCAGGCTGTGTGAAAGGAGCGGGTGCTGGGTTGGGGGTCAGAGTGTGGGGAGCGGCCACTCCGAGACAGGGTTTATGGCATTTGGGCCAGCAGGGGAGAGGGAGGGAATGTGAGGAATATCCTGACTCAGCAGTCGCCCCTCCACCGGAGATGGCCAGGGGAGGACTGATTGCTGAGAACATGCAGATGGCGGTCCCTGCAATGCCCCGGGCTTGTTAGGGGAGGAAGGCCTGGGGACCACAGGGATCAGAAGCACTGAGGTGCCCCCAAAGCTGTCGGGGAAGTGAGGAAGGGAACTGGGATTGCGGGTCCTGGAGAGGCACTTTTGGATATGGTCACGCAGTGTGTGCAAAGCTGTGTCATCTGGGAAGAGGGTCTCTCCTGGGGGCATTTGGAGAGAGTGTGAGGAGGGCGATGGGAACTGCTGGGGAGGGAGGGGGGCTCAGAGGGAGAGGAGGCCCTGGGGTGGGAGGGGCCTGATGGCCTGTGGCTCTTCTCCACCACCAGTTACGGCAGGAGCTCTCATAACATCTCTTAATTATCTGACAGCCCCTCCACAGGCTGGGCACACACAGGCCTTCTGCGCAAGCTTCCTTTTGACTATGATTATTTTTAAAGCAGTCTTGCTAAGTCAGGTACCCTCAATCAAACTCACACCCATAATCCTGGCTGCTGACATTTGTCCCTGTGCCTCCTGTGGGGTAGGTGCAACTTACATAAGGCTGACTCACACGCAGCCAGGTCAGGCTCTCTCTGCCTTGGGGAGCCCCAGGGAGCACTGGCTGCTCGGGGTGCGTGCGTTAGACACTTGGCACTAGAGGAACCCTTGTCTGCATGCAGGGACAGCCCATGACACTCTCTGGGCTGGACTCCAAGCTCCCCTTGTTGACACTGCTGCCAAGTGGATACCTGCTTCCTTTACCCGCCACCATGTGAACCAATTCTGACTCATGTAAAAATGAATGTACCTGAGGCTAGCCGGACGGAGGACTAACGCATTGTAGGGACTGCGTGGGGTGCGGAGGGTGGGTGCGTGTATTTGTGTAGAGATTCTCAGCTATTTTGAGCTGGGAAACCCTATTTTAAACACTGAAAAACTTCAGTGAGCTCCAAAAGACTGCTGCTATATGACAGGTATCTGTCATTTGAGAAAAATCTGGGAAAGCAACCAGCTTGGGTGAAGTTAGGGAAAATTGGAAATGAAATCACACATGGTATCTGCAGAGGTTTGAAAGAACAATTGCAAATCCATGCAGGAATAGCCTTCCCTCAACTGTGAGAACAAGGGTGTTCACTACAGCACTATAAAAGAAGGGGAAAGAACTAAAGTTCATTGGGGGAATTGTCCCTTATCTGGGTACGAGGTTTAACGTGAGGCACTGCACCATATAAACTCTGTGTGTATGTGTGTGTGCGTGCACACGCGCGTGTGTGCATGCATGTGTGTGTGTGGGAAGGAGACATGTTAGAACATGGTATTTTGAATATTTTGAATATTCAGTGATCCTAAGGAAGGGGTGATGGGGAGGAGCAGTGCTAAGGTCTGAAATCCATGTGCCATACCGGAAGTCAGTTCTGAGGGTGATCTTTGGGCCAGCCCTTGAGCCTGTTGGGTGGGAGAGGGGCTGAGGAGGTGGGCAGGGGCCACATCACACAGACTCCCGTCAGGACGCCAGAGAACAGAGCTTCCTTATCCTCAGAGGGCTTCTGCCCCATCTCCTCTTTAGTTTCTCCCCATTTTGTTTAACAGCTCAGTGGATGTGGAACAGTTCTTAAATCTGCAGTCCCCGGGAGCCTATCTCCCAAGCCCCAAATCTGGGCCTGAAGTCTGACGAGTCCCAGAAGAGCTGTGCAGACTGTGAGGCCGGATCTATAAAATCAGGCCCATCCAGAAGCCCGGAGGCCGACCGTAGCAGGAGGCGGGGAGCAGCTGGGGAAGGGGAGCCCACTCCCACTGCCCTGCTCCAGCTTCCTTCCCGGGGGAGCTGGAAGCGGCCGGCCCACGGCGTCCCTGAGTCTCCTCTGCGCCCTCCTTGGGGTGCTCCTCCCAGAGCAACGTGCTGAGAAAGCACTTGCGAGCCACAGGGCAGGAGTGGGGCCAGGGGTCAGGGTGCCTTTTAATTTCTCCTAGTGATAACAGCTGTCGAACTCAAGCAATTAAGGAGGAAGACTCCCCCAGGATGCCAGAGGTCCAGCCCCCCGGCTGTACACAGCTTCCTCCCTTCCCCTTCTTCCACCCCCACCCCAGGCTCCCCCTCCTTGAGCCCAGGAAGCTGTGGGCTGCAGTTCTCTGGGGAAAAGGACCTAATGGGGCCCCCTCCCCTTGGCTTTAGTAGAGAGCAAGGACTAATAGAGCAGGAGGGGCTGCTAGATGGGGAAGTTGCCTCCCCTTCCCTGCCATCCACTCCTGCACTTTGAGAGGAGGTCCCTTCCTTTTGGGATTGCTACCAAGGATAGTGGCTTAAAAATGACCAAGGGCGCTGCAGCTTTCCTTGTGCCTCTAGACTGGGTGACTTTCCACCCCGCCTGACTCTTGGGGTGTGGACAAGGGTCTCAGTGGTAGCTTTTCTCTGATTCTGTTACCATCTCCAGGGTACTCAATATCTTTCCCATTTCTTCTCCGTCATCCCGTAGGGGGTTCCTTCCAGCGGCCTCCTCTGGATCCCGCCCATGGCGTGTTCTACCCCGGCTGTGGAGGACACATGTGTGCAGTGCTCTTCTTTTATTAACATCCGTCCCGCTGCATGGATGGAGTGTGGTTTGGGATGCAGGAGCAGAGATCTGCCCTCCTGTCCAAACATCACCCTCTACCCACTGGTAGTTGAAACGCTGCCATTAATACTTGTGTCCCTTAAGGCTGTCTCCTTTCTAAATGGCAAACACCCCTGGCAAAGAACCCCTTCAGCCTGAACAAAGCACCCGACAGCTGACATTGATAAAGGAGGGTGGGAAGTTCACTGGCCAGGATTCCCAGGGGTGGGGAGAAGCGGGGGACAGAGGTTTATAGAGAAGAGTAGGTGCCCATCATAGCTTTCTCCTGTTTCTGATTAAGACTCCAGAGCCTGGGAGACTGACAACCAGGCTGGTCTGCCATGACCTAAAAGGACAACAAAAGCCACTATACTTGCATGGTCATGACCATTACTATCAATAGGTCATATGGATGTGGAATGCCAAGGATGCCACAAAGGTGCCTGGCAAAGGCTCCCCAATGTGGGGCTCCCAGCTCTCCTGTGGAAGTTACAGAAAAGGGTATGTGTGTGCCAACTGCTATTTTTATGAGATTGGGGAGGGCTGGGGATTTAGCTCAGCGGCAAAAGCGCCTGCCTGGCAAGCGCAAGGTCGTGGGTTCGGTTCCCGGTACCGGAGAAAAACCAAAAAAAAAAAAAAAGAGATTGGGGAGGTGGTGCTAACGAAAGAGGATCTAAGGCAGAGAGAGGGCCTGTGGGCCTCTGTAGGAGGCCTTTGCCATTGTGGGGGTGGCAGCTGGAGGGGCCTGAGGCTGATCACAGTGGCAGTGTGGAAACTGGGACCTCTGAGGAGGAAATTTGGAAAATGTATTTCCTGGGTTCACTGTGGAGGACGAAAGACAATTCTTTTTTTTTTCTGGTACTGGAAATCGAACTCAGGACCTTGCGCTTGCCAGGCAGGAGCTTATGCCACTGAGCTATATCCCTGGCACTGTGGAGGACAGAAAGGGGAGAAACTGAGTATTTGAGCTCCAAGGTTTGGAGCTCAGGGACCTGGGAGGTGGTGGCTGCAGCGGGGAGTCTGATGGTGCTGTGCTTCGGTGCATAGTGAGTTTCACAGCAATGTGCTGGGTTGGAGAAGCAGTCCCCAAGAGCACAGGACAGCAGGCAAACTGGGCACATCCAGGATGCAATTCTTCCTGAGGAACTTATATAAATATCAGCAGTCCTCGTCAGTAGAAGAGGCCCAGCAATTTCCTCGAGTACGTTGCCTTTGATCAAAACTTTCCACCCACGTGTGGGGTGTTTCCTGGGTGTGTCCTAGGTATCTAGCTTGGTTTAGTGTAGAAGACACATAGATTGTTGGGTTTACAGTCTTGGGGGGCTGGGGGGCTGGGGATTTAGCTCAGCGGCAAAGCGCCTGCCTGGCAAGTGCAAGGTCGTGAGTTTGGTTCC
>NW_004955437.1:9510688-9512540 GCF_000276665.1 Chinchilla lanigera
AAAAAAAAAAAAATACAGTCTTCGGGGGCTTGCTGTCAAACTGGGGGATGTTCAAGTAAACTCATTTTTAAAAGGTTATACTTGCTGGGTGTGGTGGTACACACCTGTAATCCTAGCACTCTAGGGAGCTTGGGTAGGAGAATGGCAAGTTCAAGCCCAACCTTGGCAACTTAGCATGACCCTGCTTCAAAAAAGAGCTGGGGATCAAGCTCAGTGCAAAGGCCCTGAGTTCGATCCCCAGTACTACAAAAAATGAAATAAAATAGTTACACATATCTATAGCCTCCCGTCACACTGAGTTGTTTTTTATGGCTGTAAGAACCCATGACTCTAAGCTCAGCATCTCTAAATGACACCTATTGATTAGTGTGCTGTTCTGGAGGCCAGAAGGCTGGGTTTTCTGCTCAGGTTGTCACAAGGCTGAAACCAAGGTGTCAGCAGGCCGTAGGTCTTGTCTGGAGGATACAGGGGGAAAAACCCACTGTGGAGCTCATTCTGTTTATAGACAGAATACAGTTGTTTGCAACTGTAGGACCTTCAACCTATTCCTTGCGGGCTATCAGCTGCCAAAGGCTCCCTGCATTCATACCACATAGCCCCCTCCTTCTAGAACTCAGCAAGGATAGTGCATCCCTTGTCCTGCTCCCCACTTCTGACTTCCTCTTCTTCAACCAGCAAAGAAAACTACTTTTAAAGGTGCATGTGGTTAGGTCAGGGCCCTTGGGACTTCTTATTTTTACTCAATTTATGTATGTGCCATATAACATAAGCTAATCCCAGGATCAAAAGTTGTCATGGTCATAGTCCTGGGGTTATGCAAGGGTGAGGGTGTTCCCTAGGGGGTGAGGTCTCTTGAGGGAAGCATCTTAGAATTCTCCCTCCCATGCTTAGAATGGAATGGGAGGTTGATAGCGGCCTGTAAGATGTGACATGTTTGGCCCCTAGCTCTCTCTTGCCCTCACCATTTACACATTCTTGTTTTTCCCCCAAAGGCAAGCATATGCCAGCACCAGACTTTGCCCTGCTGCTGCCTTAGCCTGGAATGTTCTTTCCCAAGGCATCTCCATGGCAATCACCCTTTGTTGTCCCCACTTAAAATAGAAATAATCCCTCACTAACCTGCTCAGCCCCTATCCCCTCCCCTTGCTTTATTCTCCTGCATAGCAGTTTATCATCACCAAATCTAGCTATCTGTCTCCTTGTTTATCATCCACGTTTTCTTGTTGGAACATAAGCTTAGAGAATGCCTGAACTTCGTCTTCTTCAGTGTTTGATCTTGGGAGTTTACAAAGTGCCTAGAGCATGGCAGGGAGCTCCTAGAATACCTGGATATGTTTTTAGCCCTATTGAGAAATTTTATTTTACAGCACAAACTAAATGAACAATTATTTCTATATCATTTTTGCTCTATAGTCTAAAAATTTTAATGAATTAAAACATGTTTGACTGAAGCAAGTTAAACAGGGAGGGCAATGATAAAACTGGAGAAAAATGAGTGCAGTAAAAAACAGAAAAACATTGAAGAAAATCAATGAACCTAGAAGCTGTTTGTTTTTTTTTTTTTCAAGAAAATCAATAAAATTGATAACCCTCAGCCAGACTGATCAGGGAAAAAAGAGAGAAGACAGAAAATATTATATCAAGAATGAAAGAGGCATCTTGATCACAAATTATTATAGATATAAAAAGATAATAAGAAAATATGAACAATTTCATTCCTATAAATCCATAACTTAGATGAAATAAATTAATTCCTTGAAAGACACAAACTATGGATAGTTATTCAAGAAGAAACAGAGAACCTGAATGGATCTGTAGTGATTCTTTTTTTTTTTTTTGGTTTTTCTCCGGT
>NW_004955437.1:9513206-9527929 GCF_000276665.1 Chinchilla lanigera
AAAATAAAAAGAAAAAGAAAGAGAGGAAGGAAGAAAGAATACAATCTTCTCAACAGATGTAAAAAAGTATTTGACAAAATAAAATCCAATATCCGTTCCTGGTTTTAAAAATCTCAGCAAACTAGGAATAGAAAGAAAGTTCGTTTTTTTTTTTTTTGGTTTTTCTCTGGTATCGGGAACCGAACTCACGACCTTGCGCTTGCCAGGCAGGCGCTTTTGCCGCTGAGCTAAATCCCCAGCCCCTAGAAAGAAAGTTCTACAACCTAGTGAGCCTCTACAAAAACTCTATAATGGTGAAGATGTAGTATTTTCCTGCTAGGATCAAGAGTAAGACATGGCTGATCATTTACATTTTAAATCTCTTAAGTCTTTTCAACATTGTATCAAATGTTTTAACCAGTGCAATAAGGCAAGAAAAATAAATATAAGGTGTTCAGAAGGGACAGAAAGAACTAAAATTGTCAGTTTTTGCAGTAGAGGTGGTGATTAGGAAGTCTGATAGAATCTACAAAGGAGTTACTAGAAACTAATACATAAATTAGAAGAGTTGCAAGACATACGACTGATATAAAAAAATCAATTGTCCTTCCATATATGAGCAATGAACAATTAGAAACTGGAATGTTAAAATAATACTTAAAATATTATTCATTGCTCTGGGCTGTCAGGTATTCTTCAGTTCTGGGAATTCTTAGATTATGTCATTGTAGAGTCATTCCTGCTTATCCTGCCTTTTGTTATTTTTCTTTTACTCTCTGGACTCACTTTATCTTCTAAACTTTGAATTTTTAAATTTCTGCTATTGCATTTGACTTTTCAAGGTCTCTCTCTTATTCTCTGGCATTTGAAGAATAGTATTCTATTTTTGCTTAATTTTTGCCATATTTTCCCTTATCATGCTCTAGACAGGATAAGGTGTTGTTATTTTTAAACTTGCTTCTTGCTCTGTGGACTCTGTTGCCTCCACGTCACTCTTTGGTTCTGCTTTGGTCTCTGTCTTTGTGTGAGGAGCTTTCCTCAGGTGTCTTGTAATCCTCCATTGTTTGCTTATTTTTCGGTGTGGAGATCCACAAAGCCAGCTGGAAGCTGTATGTGTGCCTTGTAATCCGTGGGCTAGGTCGCTAGGCTGACCTGGCGGAAGCAGTTCATTTTGAGGCCTCCCTTTGGGTCTTTGCACTCAGCCTGGTGAGATTCCCCAGATCCACACTTCAAGATTCCTACCGGAAGGGTAAAGGCCAGTGTTCTGGGCTTCCAGTGGGCCAGAGGGCTGGGCCTCTGGATCCATGGGGTGAACATTTTCAGTAAGGTCCACTGGCCAGAGACCCTCTGTTTCCCCTTAGCAGTGGACAAGCTCTTAGTTGTTTCCTGGTCCTGTGGGGTAGGGGAGGTTCTGACTGCTTTTATTAAACACTTTCCACCAAGACTATTTGTTCTACCCTCTTTTCCCTCCTGCAGATGTAACCAGCATCGCTGATTCCCTCTGTGGGATTCTGGGTTATAGATTAGGTGGCTCCTGCTGCCCCATTGCCAACTCTGTGTTTGCATCACTCTTTTGCTTGTTTTCTTTTCTTTCTCTTCTTTATCTCTCTTTCTCTCTCTCCTCTTTCTTTCCTTCTTTCCTTCTTTTTTGCTGAGACAGTGTCTCACTATATGGTTCAGCCTGGCTTTGAACTCACAGCCTCAGCCTCCTGAATGCTAGGATTACAGGAGTGCCACTGTGCCCAGCTTCACTTGCTTTTTAGTCTCTAAACATCTATTGCTGGCACTTTCTGTTCTGTTCTTCCTGTCCTTGTGATGACACCTTCAAAACCAAAACCAAAATAAAAGATAAATCTAGAAAGACTTCAACGTTGCTTTAGTAGAGTTTCGGAAGGAAACAGAAGTAGCTGCAGGTGTTCAGACACCTTGCCTGGAAATCCTCTATTATTAGGATTAGCTTTTACTACTAGCAGTGGGACATAATCATATGAAAAACTAGCCCAGGCTTGCATCAGTCTGGTTGACTGTGATATTTCCAGTGCCCAGCACAGGGCCCGGTAGGTAAGTAAGCATCAAGAGATCTTTACCACATTTACAGATCAGCAAGGGAACCTCAGCTACTTTCAGAGCCTTTGTCACTTTAAAGAACAGTTCTCACTGGTGTGAGCACTTCATCCTTTGGAACCAAATAGGACATGGAAATAACCATAGTTGATTAGTGTCAACCTGTGTGACCCAGGAGAGAGCAAACTAAGCAGATGATAATAGCATTGTTTTTTTCTGGGTCTTAAACAAGGCTTGGCACCAAATTATGAGATTGATTTCCTTGTTTGGTGTACACTGAAGTCTGAGGTCAAGTAACAAACACAAGCAAAGTTCAAAACGGTTCAGCAAGCTTGGATCTCTTGGCTTCAGTCCACATGGCCCGCTTTGGGGATGGGGAAGACTTTGCAGGTGATTTGGGGCCAGCTGTTCCACGGAGAGAGTGTCACCCTCCCTCTGCCAAGAGGATAGCCCTTGCTGCCTTCTCTGCTGCCATGGATTCCAATGGCTCCCATGTTCTCTGAGGCCAGTGTGACCCCAAGGGACAGGATCGTGGGCTCAGGATTGTGGGCTCAGGTTGGCAGACCTGTGCCGTGCTTTACACCATGGCTCTGTGGAGCCAGAATCCCATTATCGTCCTCTGCCAGATAAGGACACTGAGCCAGAGAGTTGCGGTGTAGAGATTCCAAGTCAGTTTAGTCCCAGAGCAGGAAAGGAAGGCGGCAAGGAAGGCAGAGGCTGGGAAGGGATGCTGCATCGCCATGGTGAAATTTCATGTTAAAGGGGTGAGTGTAGGGTGTGTGTGTGAGTCAATGAGTTGTGGTTTTCTGACTTCCTCTGGGTCTAGTGCTCCCTCTTTATTTATGCTTTCTCTCTCCTGCACCATCAGTTACACGGCTTCATCATGGCTTGTGGATCCACCTTCTGATGCCCATTAGAAGGTCACCAGCAGCTGGAAACCGTGTCTATCTACCACAGAGGTGCCGTAGCCTCTTGTATCATCAGGAGAGGATTAGTACCAGGAAGCAGGCGGACGGCCACATGCACGTAACTTGACAGCAACTTGTTGTTAGAATGCTTCTGTTTTATTCTTGGTTATTATCATTTTTTTGGTTTTGCTTTGTTTAGAAATGGAACTTTCTCACAGGTGTGTATGGCTAGGAGACAATATTGTATCCATAGGATAGGGGCCTCAGGCATCTGGCATCTTGGAATGCATCCTCTGTGGATAAAGGGGGGCAACTGTAATGTTGCTGGCCTTCCACTGTTGTCCCTTTAGTTATCAGAAATGTGCTAAATTGTTGATCAACGAAAGGAGAGAAAAACAAAAGTCCCTCTTCTGGACAGTTTCATAAAGCCAGGATGGACAAAAGCATTCTGGGACCTGTGGTATCGAAGTGATTTTTATGACTCATTCTTGAATGTGCATTTTTTCAAATGTTATAAATCCTAGTGTATAAGACAAGACCTCTGGGGTGCCCCTTTCTGGAGTGACCGAGGCTCTGGCCTCTCTCTGAGCGGTGAGTGATGGGATTCCTGCCCCGGGCAGATTCTGATTTAAAACCTTGAAAGCTCTTAGAGGAAGTTCTGATATTTGCTTCATTGTTTTCTTCTCTCCTCCTCCGGCCTCTTCCTCCTCCTTCCCTTTCTGTGGTACTGGGAATTGAATCCAGGGCCTCCCTCCAGGCAAGGAGCTTCGCTGAGCTCTATCCCCAGCTCTTTCTATTTTTTATTTTGAGACAGGGTCCCATTGAATTGTTCAGGCTGGCCTCCGACTTGCAGTCCTCCTGCCTCAGCCTCCCGAGTAGCTCAGATTACAGGCATGTGCCACCCTGCCCAGCTTATTATTTCTTTCTTTGAGTGCAGAAAGGAAATTCTGGTTTGTTGATGGCTCATCCTTTTATTCAAACCACAGTGGTTGAGTTCGGGCTTTGGAGCTAGCTAGGCTTGCTTGTGTGACCCTGGGCATGTGTGGGGCATGTTACTGGGCATGTCACTTGTTACTTAAACTTTCCTAGCCTTGAGTTTATCGTGTAATCTGCATCTGGGACTCAGGCTGTGACACAAGGTACAGAGAGAGGTGTGGTAACGGCAGACATTACCATGATTATCGTGATCACCCAGGGAGGGTCTACAGGCTGGGATGCAGCTCAGCAGCAGGCGCTTGCCTAGATTTGAACCCCAGCAACTAAAAGGCAAAAGCAGCACCCTCATCCCACCTCATAAAGCATCTACACCTGCAGGCGTGTGTGAGTCCTTAGGCTGGGGGCAGGGGAGAGGATATGGAAAACAGTGAAGAGCTATCACGCACGCACACACACACACACACACACACACACATCTTCACAAGTTAGATGCTTCAGACAGCAGTTTGAGAGTTTGAGGCTGGCACAGGATACAAAGGCTTTGTCCTTTAAGAGCTGAGTTCTCCTGGCCAGTGGTACAGAGACCAGGTTGAAGGAAGGGGCAGTGTAGATTTGAGCCACGCGAGACCCTTCTGGCTGGGGTGGGACAGATGTGTGGGGAGGCAGGGGAGACAAGGCTGTGACACAGTCACAATGGTGTTCACCACACAGGGAAGAGCAAGCAGCACTTATTTGGCCCCCACTGTGTGCAGGCCAGATGTTCATGCCACAGTCTTTCCTTATGTCACCTCACACGCCTCAGGACAACTCTGTAGTGCAGGGATTATGCTTCACAGTTTCTCAAGGAAACTGTGGCTCAGAGAGGTTGAGTAACCTGCCCACAGATACAGGCTGGAAGTGGGCAGCTGTGCAGTCGGGATGCATAGTGTAGATGCAAGGTGCTAAGGACAGACGCATGCGTGCACACAGGGATCCAGGCTCGGCAACGGCCCCTCTCCCATCCTTGCTCTCACCCGCTGGCTGAGTCAGGTGTGTTCTTTCCATTCAGGGGTCTGGCACGACAAAGTGACCTCAGATACTCCTGTGGCTTTAGTCCCCAGAGGCAAGACTAGATGAAGGGGGTTCCCATCTTAAGCACCTGGCTGGGCCCTAAAATTGCAGGCACCTGCTGCCATGTCCTGTTCCCTTAGCTGCCTTCTTTGCTTCAGCCCAGCGATTTGTTTTTGGTGAGGCAGGGTCTCACTAGGCAGCTCAGGTTGGCCTTAAACTCACTATGTAGCCCAGGCTGGCCTCAAATTCATGGTTATCCTCCTGCCTCAGCTTCCCGAGTGCTGGGATTACAGGCATGTGCCACCATTCCCGGTGACCCCAGCTATTTTTGTTATTGTTTAAATCTTTATAAAAATTTAAAGACATAATATCATAGTGCATGTCCCTGTTTATAGCAGCACAAATCATAGTAGCTGAATCTTGGAAGTGGTCCATAAGATGGATAAAGAAAGTGTATTCACATGTGATAGAGCACTACTGATCTGCTATAAAGGACAATGGAGTAGTGCTGTAAAGAAGGATAAACTTCAGTCATTCATAGGAAAATAGATGCCTTGATGCCACAATGTTGAGTGAAATAAGTCAGACACACAAGTTTCAGTATAGCATGAAATCCAAAAATATAAAAAAGAGTAAAATAAAAGATAATAGGAAGTGGGGAGACAAATTTTTCTCATGTGGAAAGGAGAGTAAGAGGTGGATGGAGGGGAAGAGAAGGGGATGAAAAAACGAATGAAGTTGTGTCATGTGCATGTGCTTACTCTACACAAGAGACGTGATCATTATATACTGCAAGCATGCACTAATAAAAATAAAAAATTGAACAAATTGGAATGGAAGCACAATGATTACACTTATTTATGGGGTACAGTGCAATTTTTCACTACAGGCATGTGGGGTGTAATAAGCAGCTCTTGGCAACTGTGATGCCCCTCCCCTCAAGCACTGGTCTTTTCTGTGGGTTGGGAATTATATATTTGGAAATATTGAATTAAATGCTGCCATTAATAATTTTCTGCCCATGCTATAGAGCATGGAAGTGATTCCTCCTACCTGACAGCCCACCCTCGCTCTGTCCCTGCCCAGGGTGGAGGTGCTTTGCAGCATTGCTGAGTGGATCCCACAGCTCCTTTCTCCCTCAGGACCGGGCAGAGTTCCTGGGGCCCAAGCCACCACTCTCCTTTCTGTCCCCAGATGAATGGCAGGGCAGGGCTCCGTCTCTGGGTCCCCCGCCTCTTCCATGGGGCTTCTGCCCTGGCCCTGGCACATTCCCCATACTTTCCTGTCCCTGAGAGAGAGCTGGCAGGCCAGCCTCCAGCATGGGGTGTCTCCAGGGGCCAGGGCTGCTCACAGAGCTTCCCGGATGTCCCTAGGGGCCAAGTCCAGTACTGCTCTCCTGCGCCCTCTAGAGGTCTGGGGCGGCACTGGGTGCTCAACCCAGGAGGGGTCCTGACAGGGGTGTCCAGAGACTGTCCAGGTGTTCTTGGTCAGGCAATGCCCTGACTGTCACTGCTGCTGGAAGGCACCACAAGGTGTCCCATCGGCTCAGGTGTGAGAGGTTCCAGGTGCCATCTGTTAGAATGCTGAGGGCCCCCCCACCCCCAGGACACCAGCAGCACTCCCTTCTCCCCTCCACTCTTCCCCGGAGAAGATCCTGTGGGTAGGAGGTGGCTCTGAGCCGGAAGCCATGAACCCCTGGCGCTTTAGGGCAGGAGGGGGGAAAGTGTGAGGAGTGAGCCCTGAGCCCAAGGAGGCCACATGGGATGGGTGTGGAGGAATCTTCAGCCCCTGGCTGGGGGGATAGAGGGAAAAGAAGTAGCTATGGTGCTATGGAGAGCCCTGTGGGTGCTGGAGAGTGTGCAGAGCGTGTGGAGTCTTAACCTTTCTGGACTGTAGGTTGAGTCTTGGGATCTAGATGTCTGGAAGGGAGTGAGTGGGGTAGACTCAGCCTCCTCATAATGCATATGCATAAGCTCATTTGCATAACAGTGAGTCTGCTCCCCTGCCCCCAAGGTCACTGGCCTCCCCTGCTCAGATTGCCCCTACTTAATTGAAGGAGGGCACGTGACCCCATTCTCAGGCTCATCCTTCTCCTTATCTGGTGGCTGCAAAGGGGAATGGGGACAGAGGGAAAGCAGACTTCCCACCACTGCCCTTACACATCCTTCCTTCTGTACCTAGCCCGGAGGCAAGGGCACCCGCCCGCTCCCTTTCCTGAAGGGATGTGTGGGGAGTGACACCCTATCTTGCCTTCTTAGTCTCCCCTTCCTTTCCCAGTTCCCTGGCATTTCAGCCAGTCCAGGAATGGGTCTGGAAGTGTCTAGGTAAACATCCTGTGCTATCTTCTCCCAAATCCCCCAGAGAAGCGAGTGCGGTAGGTCTGTGCTTATCTAACTTAAACCTTCCTTGCTGCAGGACCTGCTCTTCTGCTTGGTGGCCATTGGTAAACTCAAGCTGTTGGTCGCACAATGGACAGAAAAGGTTGTTTTTCTCTGCCCACCCACATCTGAGGAATCTTTACGACATCTTTAAAGGTGGTCCAGGGCTGTGACTCCTGACCCTCCCCATGAGCTGTAGCTGGCCAACCCCCAGCCATCATGGCCGCAGTGTCACCCTTCCTCAGCTACTTTTTCCTTCTGCCCTACAGCCAGTGCCTGAGGTTCCAGTCCCTGGTCTAGGTAGGAGGATACTATGGCCAGAGAGAGGGGCTACGCCTGCTCGGGGTCCCATGTGAGGCAGCTGCAGAACACAGGTATCCTGCCTGGGCTCTTGAGACAGCCCATGTTCATCTGAGGGGCTTTGCAGGTGATCGAGGGGTGGTGACGCTGTGACCTAGGTCGCCTTGCCTGGGCAGCAGATTTCTGGGACGCTCTCCTCTCTATTGTGGGTTTGTGGACGCTCTGTTGTGGGTTTGTGCATGTGTGTACATATGTGTGGCCTATTAGCCCCATAGGCCTGAGCCCAGAGACTCCAGTGCCTTAGAGAACACGAAATGGGCGGGCCTCCTTACAATGCAGATATGGAGGGGTTTGTGTCTGGCTCATTGCATGCACCTGGCTGTAGTGCGATGTGCTATGTGAGTGTGAGATATCTTGGCCACCAACTTCAGCAGGTAGGGGCAGTGCCCTCAGGGAGTTGGGGAAGCCCTGCCTGTCTTGCTTCTTTATGTCCTATGGCTTCAGCCCCCTCTGGGCCAGGGAAGGGGTTTGCAGGCTTCTTTAGCAGCACAGCCTTCTCTTCAAATGATATTCAAGCAAAACTCCTCTAGGGAAGCAGATAAAGCCTGGGTGTTGGGTCTGTCATGCCCACCCCCAATTCCAGGACCCCGAGGCTCCTGGGAACCCGTCTGCAGTTCTCCCGGACACAGATATCCTCTGACTAATTGCTTCGGGATTATCTCCAGACCGTTAGGCCAGGAAGGTTCTGGAAGCCAAAGGGAGGTCTCCCCACGCCTCACACCCCACACAGCACGTCTAGGATTGGGAAGGCAGGCAGGATGGCGCAGTGACCTTTATCTAGCGTTGATTCTGTGAACTATCCTGGGGGGCCCAGGTCACAAGTCAAGCTTCCAGCTCTGGAAGCCCTGGGTGTGTGTGTGTGGGAAGCGGCCATCTTGAGGTCAGGGGCATCTTTGGTCCCAGCTTCTCGTTTGTCCGGCTTCCCTGAAGGAACCCATATTGCAGCCAACTCAATGACAACCTGGTGACAGAGTTACTCCAAAGAGAGACTCACGCAGGAACCAAGCCAACATGTCCCCGCCCCTAGTCATCTTTGGCATGCATTGGGAGATTTTTGTCTTTCTTTCTTTTTTCTTTTACTGTGAAGGGGTGGGTCAGCCCTTTCCCCAGTCCTTCCTGTTTGCTTTAGCAGATGATAGGGGGTTTGGGTTCTCTAAGAGTTTGCTCTCTGGTGGGGCAGTGGGCAGGGACAGGAGAAAGGGAAGGAAGTAGCAGTGTCTGTGTGTTGCCTCCTCTAGGCCAGGAGGTTGATTTGAATTCTTGTCTTCATCTAGCTCCCCACAACCCTGCCAGGTAAACATCATGACCCCCCATCTTACCGACGAGGAAGCAGAGGCTGAGATGGACACAGTGACTCACCCGAAGTCTCACAGCTGGGAGACAGTGATCCAAGGTTTGAGTCCAGCCCACCCCCACACGGCTTTTTCTAACACTTGGTATGGGGGCGAGAGCTTTGGCAGCAGGCGAGGTGTTCACACTAAGGGTTCACAAGCAATGTCTTAAAAAAGGGTAGAAGTCCTGGCTGGTGGGTAGCAGAAACAACAGGAGTTTGGGGGGCATCTGTCCTCTATCCCTAGGTACTGGGCCCTGGCTGTCATCAATGGCGCTAGACTTCTTTGAATTCAAGAGGCTTTAAAGAGCAGGAGGCTGGGGCAGGAAGATCACCGTGAATTGGAGGCCGGCTGACTACACAGTGAGACCATCTCAAACAAAAACAAAAAGGGGAAAAAAGAGGCTTTTAAATCCACAGCACTATAGAGGATGTGACATCTGGTATCACATCCTGCTACAGTGATAGATGGAGTTATTAGCGCCTTACAGAGCCTTGGCGCTTAGGAATCCTGAGCTGTACTAGAAGACTCAAGGTTCAGAGAGGGAGACAGAGGCCAGGACCACACAGCACGCAGCTGCCCTTGGATTTTTTTGCTCAGTGCTCTTTCTAGTTCTCCATCTATGCCTGTGACGGGCAGGCAGGGGGCTCTGGGTACCTGGAGGGACCAGGGAGGGAGTACCTTCTGCTGAGTGGCCCTGTGCTCATCACACACATGCTGGAGTCCTCTGCTCGCCCCTGGGCAAACAACAGCGGTTCTGAGTGTACAGCGAGACCTGCCTCCGGAGTCCGCTTGTTTGTTTAAATTCTTGGACAGAGACTTGCTGTCCTAGGGGCGTGGGGCAGGCAGCCTCACTCCCTGAGGGAGCAGCATTGTCCCCAGGGCTCTGCTGGGGATGTTTCCAAGGAAGTCCTAATTCCCTGCTTCATTTCACCAGGAGGGTCACCACGAGCATCAGAAGCCCCGCCTGTCCCCTGTCCCCACTCCACAAACTGTTGATGGAACCTTGTACTTATTCAACTGACACCTCCTCCAGGAGGCCCTCGGCAATCTCAGCAGTTCTGCGTCCCCCATCACTCCTAGAATTCCTAGTTTCAGTTTGTTTTTCTGCTCTTCTGCAGACAGGAGGCCCCTTTCCACACCTGACAGCCCCAGGGCCCAGCTCAAAGCACAGCTTGAGGTCTGGATTTAATAATTGTGTATGGAGTCCATGTCTCGTACCACATCCAGCGGGAGGCGCCCCCAGAGGCCCATTCTGGTCAGTGAGTGCCCTGCCAGGGCCTCACCCCTGTAGGAGCAGCATTTTCCCAGTAGCTCTGACTGGGCTGTTTGGAAAGAAGTCTTAAAGCAGACCGCTGCTGTCTGGCTTTCTGGAGAAGCTGTGTGTGCATTCCTCTGGGTGCAGCGCCTCTCCAAGGAGGTTTTCTCACCCCTGTTTTATGGGCCAGGTGACCAATGGCCCAGAGATCCACACGGAAAGGCAGAGGCAGGGGTGCCCTTGGGTATATTTGGCTCCAAAGCCCCTATGCTTTGCACTGGCTTATTTAGTGTCCCCGCCACACTGGTTCAGAGCTGGTAGATCTGGAGTGCTCTGGGGTCAGGAGGTAGGACACAACTTCGCACAGCCACTGCGTGCCACGTTCTGCCCAGGTGAAGGACACCCTCTGAGACTGATAGGGTCTGGGGCAGCCATCGGTATAATGAGGGTCAGGCTTTGGATGGTTAGCAAAGATTGGGATGTCAGGAGCAGGCATGTCAGGGGCAGCTGGGGAGATGCCATCCAGCAGGGGCAGCCTAGTGCCAGGGACGGTAAAGTTGAGGCACAGACTTACTTGGTCCATGGGCTGTGACCCTCCAGAGAAGGATGCGGCCCTGTTCCCCTTTTTGCTAGCTTCTCCTTCCCTTTTTGGACTGGACCCTGCTCTAATTTTTTTCCCAAATAGCCATGCTGGCCTCTCTTGGTCCCCAGTCAAATCTCCAAATCCGTGGGAGGCTACAACATTGGCACTAGAGGTACAGCTTTCTCCCAGATGGCTTTGTTTTTCTATTGCTTTGTTGCAAAGACCTGGTGACAGAGGACTGCTCAGTGACGGGCGGGACAGGGTGGTCCCATGGCCAGAGACAAGGAATTTCCTTCCACTCAGCAGCTGGGAGTCACTGCCCTTTCTGTAGGTCAGTGCCCTGCTGGGCACTGGAGGCTCAGGAGATGGAGTGAAAAGGGACTTCCTCCCATCACGGTGAACCACCTGGGACAATGTGTGACAGCCGGCTCCAGCCACTTCCTCCTTGTCCTCCTTCCTCTCCCATGAGGGACTCAATGGCTCCCAGATGAACTGCCTGCACTCACCCAAGCAAGAGCTTCCCTGAACATTGGCGGTGACAGGAGAGGTGACTGGACATCAGGAAAAAGTATAACCATTATGCCTTGGGCCCCACCACTACTTTGTCTGGACTACTGGGTCCTGGCAGCCTTTTGTACTCCTCTCCACCCCCACCCAGTCCCTATCCCCTCCATCCTCCCCTGGAACACCTGTACCTTCCTCCCTGGCACCTTCCGGGCTCCTTCAGAGCTGGCTATGAACACCTAGCCCAGAGATGGGGACCCAGCAAGACCTCTGCTTAGGGGGCTCTTGGTATCATCCTCCCTCAATTTAGGGGTATTCTTGGGCTCTCTTGTGCCCTCTCTGGGGATATGCAGGATTCTCTGGCGAGACAGCCTGCCTTGGTGGCCCCCACCCTGCAGTGACATGGGGACAAAGGATGAGTGGCGGGAAGCTTGTTCAGGGGAACTGAGCCCTGGACACGGAGGATGCTTGAGGACACACCATGTGGTCTTAGGAGTGTGGTTTTGCTTCTCTTTCTCCACCCGGGGACTTGAGGTTTTAACTTGGTGGTAGTATGATCATTGGCGGGTCCTCCTGAGTGTCTTGTTGTGAAAGCAGGTGACACTAGAGGCCATGGGCTCCAGAGTTGACCCCTTCTCTGACTCACCTCCAAGTCGTGTCTCTGGAGTGCAGGGTGCAGGTGGGAGGCCAGTCCCCACCCTGGTGCAGGTTGCTCAAAGCCTTTAGGCCAGGTTACAGCCCTCTCTGGCTCTTGGGAATTCTGCACCGTCATCACCCTGGTTCCCGGGACACAGTCCACAGCAGGAGCTGTGAGTGGCTTGTTGGAACACCTTATTGTGTGCACGAAGGCTGGATTGGGGTGCTGGGGCTGTGGCAGGACCATGGATGGCTGTCCCTTCTAGCTTTGGGGTTCTGTCCTGAGACTTCCACTTTATGCCATTTGCTCTCTACGGACAGAAGAAGATGGAGTGAGAGGGATGCAAGGCAAGGGCAGGAGTGAACCTTAGATGCCTGGAGCTTCTGTCTTGTCCCAAATAGGGAAGCAGGCGTTCTGGGTGCTGGAGGCAGAGGAGGAGAAAATTTACGGGAATCCCTTCCACAGCCCACTTGTCAGCTTGCAGCAGGGACCTAGGTGAGACCAGCAGGGAAGGGGTTCTGGGCCAGCAAATAAATATTTTCTAACTATAAAGACCTTGTCCCTGCGGCTAGAGAGTCCAGCAGGGGTGTAGGCAGGACCAGAGCATGTGAGATGCTCTGGAAGGTGGGGATGGGGTGTTGGAAGTCAGTTGCTTTCATCACAGGGCCTTCTGGACACCTTGCCAGCGGAATTGGGATGCCCTGGAGGCAGTCTAGCAGCCCCACAAGCCATAGCAACACATGCGGTGGGGGGGCAACTGAGTAACCTTCCCAGACCACTTTAGGTGAGCAGGGACATTGCTGCTTTCTCTGTCTTAGCTGGACCTACTTGAGCCCCAGGTTGGCCCAGGCAAATCTGTGCAGGCAACGACACTGGTTGGTCCCTCTCTTCCCATAGGTACCAAGCCCCCCACCCTGTTCCCTGGGGGAGCAGCAGCTGGGCCAAAGCCCAACCAGGAATTTTCCCAGGCTGGGTCCTATATCCAAGGGTGGGGTGGGGGACCTCGGGGAACATTCAGGAAAGACATGGAGCATCAGAAGAGAAGAGAGCTTGGAGATAAGGGAGGGGACCAGGAAAGGAGGGGAAACCTGGAGGAGAAGCAGGGGCTCCAGAAGGCACGGGGTCGGGGGGCTGGAGAGACCCCCCAGTTCTGCCCAGAAGATGAGCTGAGCCAGGGCTGGGGCGCATCAGCCTTGGCGCCCCGCCTGGTGGGAGCTCTGGGCAGCCGGCCTGCGAATGTTCCTGAGTGCTGGGGGAGCTTTGAATCATGACTCCAGCCCTGGCCTTCCTCCGCCCCCACCAGCCCCTGGCTTTGGCTCCCTGGCAACATCTGGGGGGGGGGTGACGAGCAGGAACAAGAGCCTCTGTCTGCCCAGCTGCCTCTGCCAGGGGCTGTGCCAGACTCCACAGTGCATACGTGGGCTCCAACAGGTCCTCTTTCCCCCGGGTCGCTGACTAACCCCAGAACCACACAGCTTCCCGTTCGCAGCACCACAAACTCGCTGCCAAATTCCCCTCCCCAGGGAAGCTTCCCTGGAGAGCTCCTAAAGACCCCATTCACCCCAGGCCCCAACTCCTCTGCTGTCTGTAGGCCAGATAAGGGCTCCAGATAAGCACATGGGCCCTCCTGCACGCAGCACTGGGCTTCTGCCCAAGGGGTCATTGCACTCTCAAGCACGCAGCCGTTTTGGGGGGTCAGAGATTGGGGCTTCCGGAGCGCACTGCTCCCAACCCCTTCCCAAGCCCGGTCCCTCTTAGGAGCCCACGAGGTGTGCAGACGGCGGTCACTAGGGGGCGCTCGGTCACCACAGGGAGCTCGTGAACTTGGGCGAGCCGCGTCTGCGTGAGCGAGGACGCGTGTGCGTGCGTGCGCGTGTGCGTGTGTGCAGGGGGAGAGGCGAGGGGTCACTCCAGGATTCCAACAGATTCACGTCCCTCTCCCCGCCCCCTCCAATATTCCCAGCAAAGCGGGAACCGCGCTCAGGCCCTGTCCGCACATAACCCCACTTTTCTGTCCTCACTCCACGGGCGTGCGTGTCTGAGCAGCGTTTCAGGGGGCGCATGGGCGACTCTCAGGCGCGAACCCTAGTGGGGGGCGCGCTTCCCCTTCGCCGCGATGGGCTCCGGGCCCAGACTTCGCCGCGTGTCCCGGGGGGGAAGGCGGTGCCGGCGGGGAGGGGGAGAGGCTCGGGCAGCCCTGCCCCGGGGCGTGGCCTCAGAATGGGCGGCACCAGCCCCTTTTTTCAGTCGGCTGGCGGAGGCAGGAGCGCAGAGGCTTGGGGCAGCCGGGCTGCGGGGAGGCCGCGCGCGAGGCACGGAGCCGGCGGCGGCGCGGCAGACGGGCCAGCGGACTCAACGGCCAGGGCCTCCGCACTGGGATCTGAGCTTCGTTCTTTCCCTCCCAGGGGTTTAACCCCTCTCGTTTTTTTCCCTTGAACATTGTTTTAAAAAAAAAACTGTATTGTTTCCCATTTTAATTTATTTTTTGCCCCCTATCCCCCACTTGAAATCGGGCCGACGCTTTGGGGAGATCGCTCCTTTGCTCCTCCAAATCACTTCGGATTTTGGAAAGCAGCCGAGAAAAGAGAGGGGCGGCGAGAGCCCCAGAGAGAAGTCGAGGAAGAGCGAGAGCGCGCCGCGGCCGGAGCGAGCCGCGCGGGGCACGGGGCGCAGCCAGTGACCTGCTTTCGGGTGACCGCCGAACGCGGCGTGCGGGGCGCCCTCCCGGGACCGCG
>NW_004955437.1:9529252-9582440 GCF_000276665.1 Chinchilla lanigera
GCCGCGGAGGAGCGGGGAGCCCCGGGCGGAGGGTGGCGCCCCTCCCCCGCCAGGCCTCCGCAGGAAGGTGACCTCTCGAGGGAGCCCCGGCCAGGGACATGGGGAGCCATCCCTGTCCTCTCTGTCGTCCCCAGCCCCAACCGCTGCCCTGTGCTGGCAGAAACGTTCTGAGCCCCTACCCGCTTTTCCTCTTTTCTCCCTCGAGTGGAGGGAAGCTTTGCCAACCTGGTGGTTTTCATTTCTGTGTGCCGAGAGGACCCGAGTGACCCTCTCTGGCACACAGTGCGGGAAAGGATGGTAACTGTCAGAAGTCGGTGGGCTAGAGCCCACCCCGTGCTTTGTGCTAACTCTACCTGAAGTCCTGACTTGGTGACCCGTGCCTTCCACCCAGCCGTTCCCAGGGAGCTGTACTGCCGCTTTTATGGGGGCGGGCAAAGGGAGGCTCCAAGACTGTCATCGCCCCACTTTATACCCTTTACCCTTTTGGTGTTGGGGGAACCTGCAGTGACCCAGGCAGCATGGACTCGTCCTCCTGTCCGTTTGCTCAGCCTCCCCTAGCCGTGCTCGCATACTTTGTCCTACCAAAACCAAGCGTTGGAGCAGGTGGTTTTTTGGAACTGCAAACTTGCTCACCAGCTTGCTTCTCAAAGCCACCTAAGGGGTCCTCTTCAGCTCCTCCTGTCCCACTTCTCTCAGCCAGAGTCCCCTTGGAGAGGAGGCAGAAGGAAGGAAGTGGGTAGGGGTCCCTGCCACCACCCGGGGTTCCTCAGACCCTGGCACAAAGGCCTTGGCTGCAGGCCTCCAAGTGGGGAGGAGGGGGAGGAGTGGCTGCCTGGTCACAGTGTGACCTTCAGAGGCCCCCAGAGAAGGGCACCTGGCCCCTCCCTGCCCAATACCGCCCCTCCTGTGCCCCCTGGCCTTGGAGGGGCCTGAAGTTTCAGCTCCCCTTTCTCATTGAAGTGGGGGGTCAGGGAGAATGTCGGAGGTGTTCTGGGGGTGGGTGAGGGCTGAGGTGCAGAATCAGGGGTCCCTGAGGGGGCTGCCTTCCGGGGCTGTCCAGCTGGGAGCCTGGGAAAGGTCGTCTTCCCTGGAGAGGGGTTTCCTCCGACCTTGGCCCTGGGGCAGGACTAGGGGCCTTGGCCCCCCCGAGATGCATTGAGGGTACACTGTGGGAAGAGGAGAGGCAGACATGGTGGGCCCCGGCCCTGGTGTCTGAATATCCAGTGAGAGAAGTAGGTGGGGGGGATTGAGGCAACCGGGACCTCCAGGAATCTCTGGAAGCCTTTCTTGCTGCTGTTGGGTGCACAGGGCTGACTCCTTGACCTTCACAGCTCCTGGGGAGGCCTGGGGCCCAGCATGCTGTGGAAAGAAAGGCTTCCCTATCACATTTAGGGAAGGTACCCAGGGGAGAGGGAGGAGGGGTAATAAGGTGGGAGTGGGAGGCTAGAGCGGCCTTGGAAACACACTCCAGCTCCTGGGAGAAGAGTGCAGGGCAAATCAGGGCCTCCTTTCTGCTCCTCACCCTCCAGACAACCTGTGGGGACACCAAGTATTCTTGGGACTGAGGAGCACTGCTGGGGGAGGGTGGCGGGTGCCTTTCTGTCCTTTGCACCCCCCCAACACCAGCTCACCCTGGTATTTGTCATGTCAGCAGGAGAAGGTCACCACGTTGTTTTTCTCGCCCCCAGTCCTTCCTTCCTGTCCCAGTCCAAATTTGTCCTCCTGTTTGACCTTAATACTTACCCGTAGCTTTCAACCAGGGAACCAGGGGCCTGTGAGAATGAGGAGAGGGCAGTGTGGGGAGGGGACAGGGACCAGGGCAGGGCCAGTGACAGCATCAGCATTCTGTTTGCCTCCTGCATTATGAGCAACCCCCCTCAATGTCAGGTTAGTCTTTAACTTCTGTGCGTTCAGAGTTGGAGCAGTCTGGGGTGGTGGGTGTGCTCACAGCCTGCAGGGACCCCTGGCTGGTCCCCATTCCGCTCGGGTGCTTGGAGAAGGCAGAGGCTGTGGCCGGGAGGGTGGCACTGAGGGAGGAGGGGCCGTAGCTGGGCTTTGCGTCCCTATACCCGTGCTATGCCAACGCCTTGCTCTTTGTTTTGTCCCTAGTGGTCCCAGGCAGCGCCCATGGCAGAAGGAGAGCAGAAGCCCCGTGAAGGTGAGTCCTTGGCTCTTGGATGGGCTCCCCTGTCACCCCAGGGCCCAGTTCCTCCTTTCAGACCTGTGGGGGGAGGGGCAGAGGCAGGTGAGGTTCAAGTCAGAAAGAGGGGTGGGCATTGTGAGCTTTAACGCTTCCCTTTCCTGACTTCTCTTCTCTGTTGCAGTGTCTGCTAGAAATAGGACTTGTTGCTTTTTTTTCTTCTGCTGTTTCCAGTTATGTTTTATATGTAGCAGGAGCTGTGAGTATAGACAGGTTGTGTTCAGGGACTTCAGATGCGAAGGCAAGTGTCTCTTGTACCCCTGTTCCCAGGGGAGGAAGGGTGTTCGGTGCTCCTGATGGGAACTCCCACCTCCACTGCAGCTTTAGTCCCTTGCAGGGTGGAGAAAGCCCTGGCCGATGGCTTTGGGCGCTGTGAACTTCCCTCCTGGGCCAGCAGAGGGCTGGCTGTGGCTCCCAGGCGCCCCGCCCCCTGCCCAACCCTGAGTCGCCTGCCTTTTGTTCCGATGTGGTTTGGAGCCCGGGGATCCTCCCATTTCTCTGGGGACGCCCTGGCTTTGCCCACCACTGAGTGTGGCCTCTCTGCTCCAGCCCCAGGCCAACTCCCTGCCCCCTCCTCCAAGGAGGAGGTGGCCCTGGGGGTCTTTGTCCGGCCCAGTTTCCCTGACCCAAATCCAGTGTCTGTAGTAGCTGGCCGGTTCTGCCTCCTTCCCCACCCCAGGAGCCCTTGTCTTGGCCCAGGGCCTGGCCTGCTGCCACTTCCTGGCCGGTGCCACTGACGGGCCCCTGCTCCCAGTGCACCACCCACCCTCTCCGGCTTCCCAGTGGTCTCTGTGGTCTGGGAGAAGCAAGACAAATGGTCTTTGTTTGCTGGAGAAAAGCCTGTGTGCCATAAATAAGGAAAACCACGGAAGCCCCGTGTTGGAGTGTGTGTGTCCACACGCCCTGTGTGCAGGAGCACGGCGTCCTTGAGGCCGGGCTGTGGGGGGTTCTGGTGCGGGTCGCCCCCTCCATCTGGCCTTGAGGATTCTGAAGGTTCTGTCCCTTTAGTATCAGCCCCGTTGCCCAGGTCAAGTCTTTGCCGTCCTCTTCTGGGTTGAGCCCCAACCCTGGGTCACCTCTGTCCCAGCCATGGCTAGAGGTCGGTTCAAAAATTCTGGACGAATTATCCGGTTCAGTATAGACTTAGCTTTTAAAAAAATGAGTTTTGCAGATCTCTGGTCCAATTACTCTCTTGTGATTATGCTTTTTACCTTAACCTGTCGGGATAGGGAAGCATTTGGGGCTCATTAGCTGTGCAGAGATATAGAGCCCTTGGGGAAGTCGGGCGCTGGCTCGGGCTCCTTCCTATTCTTTCCATTTTCACACTTGTGGTCTTCCCACCGCCTTTCCCTCAGCTCTCCAGATTGTCTCTACCCAGCCTGTTGCACCACACCCCTGGGTCTCATCTTCCTTCACCTTTGGGAAGCAGAGTGAGGAGGGTGTGGTAGGGCGGTAGCACATGGGGTGGGCACTCAAGAAGCCTTGGTGAAATTCCACACTGTGTCACTCAGAATGGGAAAAGACCAGTTGTTTCCAGGGCTGGAACTGGAAGAGAAACCCTCATGTTTCAGCCTCTGTTCCTGTGTCTCTCTAAAGATCATGCTAATCCACTCATACACATGAGCAGAGGCCCAGAGAGGGGTGGGCCCGGCCCAAGGTCACACGGAGTCATGGCTGGAGCCTGGCCTCCCTGTAGGCCGGGCCATTTCTTCCCTCCTGTTCTGCAGAACTCATCTCACTCATCTCAGAACAGGCTGGGCTTGGAGCGGCGATGGTGGTGGTGGGATGTGCTGGAGAGTGGCAGATGGGGCACAAGTCACAGGAGTCCTGCTGGAGTCCTACGTGTATTCATTCTCAGGGCTCCGCCCCAGTGGCCCAGAATTACCCATTCATGCTCCAGTGCACCTCAGGCACTGCAGTCAGCCTGGGAAACTGTCTTCTCCCTGGTCTCCCTCCAGATCGGCTTCTAGAAATGCGCTGCGGCAGCTGTGGCAGCACTGCTTTTTCCATGATGCAAGCGGTTTGCCCTCTTGGGCGGGGTTATCAGTAGCTGGCAGGCCCTGCACTGAGTGCCCGCCCACTGCCACCTGCTGATACCTTCTCAGCCCTCATCTGGGGAGGGGACCGACCTGGGGCAAGGTGTCTTCTGAGTCCCGTGCATGACATAGGCTTGGGAAGGCTTGGGCATCAGAGCTCTTTCCAGCTCTGCTGCTTGCAAGCAGTGAGGCCTCTCTGTACCTCCAGCTTCCATTGTAGAATAGGACCCCAGTGGCATTTGGTGGAGGAGATTATGAGAGATGACACCTGGGTACCATTGTACAGTGCCAGCTGTAGTCAGTGCTCAGTAAACAGTTGCTGGCCTGATTGGTGTTAAGGAATGGGAGCTTGTAGAACAGCAGGGACCAGGCTGACGAAGGTGGCTGTCCTTCCCTGCAGGTGAACCTTAGGGTGCTCCCAGAATTCCCTGGGCTGTCACAGTAAGGCAGGGGTCAAATGTGACAGGCCGTCTCCCGCGGGTCTTGACAGCTCATGCGATCTATGGAGATAGGGGCTGGCCACCTTTTCTGTCCCGCCCTGGTCTCATATGTCACCCCCTCTCTGTAGTGGTGAAGTTCATGGATGTCTACAAGCGTAGCTTCTGCCGTCCGATCGAGACGCTGGTGGACATCTTCCAGGAGTACCCTGATGAGATTGAGTACATCTTCAAGCCATCCTGTGTGCCCCTCATGCGGTGTGGGGGCTGCTGTAACGATGAGGGTCTGGAGTGTGTGCCCACCGAGGAGTTCAACATCACCATGCAGGTGGGTCCCCGTAGGGGTGGGGCCAGGGGCATCAGGAGGGGTGTTAGACTTTGGAGCAGGGGGCCAGGCCATTTTCTGGGACATTCTGGGTAGGAGGAGCTTGACTCACTGGGCCCAGCCCCTTCCCCGTGTTGGGCCGGGGTGGGGAGATGTGTGGGGTCTTAGCTGCTTTGGAAAGAAGATACCTGCATTTCCCATGAAGCCCAGCCACCCTGCCTCCTCCCTGACCTTTGTCCCTGAGTTCAAGAGGAGCCTGGTCTTCTCCTCCTCCCTGGAGAGATCCTAGGGCCTCCATTGTCGGGGTGTGGGGGTTTGGGGGGGTGTTTGGGAAGCTGGAGGGACCTGACCTGAGAAGAGTCAAAAGCCAGTGTTTGGTGCAGTCTGGTGATGGGTGCATCATGGCCCAGACAGGGTGGGAGTGGGAGGGAATTCTGAGGTGGGGTGGGCGGTACTTGGGGAGGGGTCAAGGTGAGCCAAATGGGGATGACAGGAGGGAAGGGGAGGGGATGGTAAGAACCACGACCCGAATTCCCAGCCTGGCCAACCCTCACAGCCACGCCTCCCTCAAGAGGAGCAGGGGCTCCTTGAGGCCAGCAGGGTTGGGGGAGCCCGGTGGCCTTGGCCCTCTTCTCTCAGAGCCCTGGTCCCTGGTCTCCACCACCCATCCCTGCTCTTAGAACCCCTGGGCACCGAGTGACAGGAGCCCCGGGTGTCCCATCTGGGTATGGCTGGCTGGGTCACTGACCTCTGATCTGCTTCCTTTCTGTAGATCATGCGGATCAAACCCCACCAGGGGCAGCATATCGGGGAGATGAGTTTCCTCCAGCATAGCAAATGTGACTGCAGGTGAGGATGGGCCGGGGTCGGTGCTATCACCTCCCACCTTGGTGCCCTGGGCCTTTGACTTTGGTGTGTGTCAGTTCCCAAATCTGTTAAATGGGCACAAGGACTGAATGCCCCTCACAGCATTGTTAGAGGGATTAGATGAGTTACGGTAACACTTAAAAGGATTAGAAATGTGTCACTATGTCATGCATGCAGTGTTAGATGTTCACCTTTAGTAGTGTTATCACTGGCTCCATCTTAATCCTTGTTTTAATTTTCTCTCCTTCTCTACCCATTGCAGACCAAAGAAAGAAAAAGCAAAACAGGAAAAGTAAGTGGCTCCTCTTGGCTGTCATCCTGGTTCGGGGCTTTGGCCTTCTGTCTCAGGGGCTCCAAGGCCTCGTGGGGTCAGGGTGTTGGTCTCCCAGGGACTTGTGGTTGTAGCTGTGGGTTGGAGCCAGCTATGGCTGTCAGGTTAGTGAGAAAACCCTGTCCAGAGCCTGATGTGCCCCCCCTGGGAAGGTCGATGCCTTCCGGTCTGTAGGCCACTCCTGACCCCTCTTGCTGTTTCCGTGTTTCAGGGGACAGTGTGACACTGGCTCCCTGGCTTGCTGTAGGGCACCCATAGTGGGCAGAGGGAGTGGGTGGCAGAGAGGCCAGCTTTTGTGTGTCAGAGGAAGTGGCCTCCTTTGGGGGTGACTTTGGCGGCGCAGTCTGGGGATCTTGGTGCGTGCCCTCCTGTGGGGGGTGGGGTGGGCAGCAGGCATGGCCCTCTTGGCCAGGAGCGGGTGAGGAGGATGGCGTGTTGGCCACTTTCTGAGGGTTTCTCCTGCTCATTGTGGGCAGGATGGTGTGGGGAGCTGGTTCTGGGAGCAGTGACTTCCAGCCCTGGAGGGCAGCTGGCGTTGATGGTGGCCAAGAGCAGGGAAGGAGAGACTGAGAGAGAGCACCGTGCCCCGCCTGCCCGTCTTGTCTGCGCTGCTGCTCGGGACTTCAAGTCCCCAAGCTTCCACTCCTGCCTCTTCCTAAAGTCCCAGCTTGCAGGATTGCTTTGACTTCCAGAGCTCCTGGGTAGGAGAATAGGTTGAGAGAGAGAGAGACAGACAGACGCACAGAAATCCTCCTCCTCTGTCCTTCCAGCACACTCTCCTGTCCTCTCTCCCTCTGCCGCCTTCCCCTGGGCAGGCGGACATGCTGAGGTGTGTTTTCCTGGAGAGTTCTGGTTCCCTGAGGGCAGCAGGCTGTAGCCTGTCCCCCTGCTTGTTCCTTACATGCCTGCATTGCCCATGCGGGGGAGAGAGGGCTCGCCTGGGCTCGAGATCTGCAGTGCTGGTGCAGGCTTAGGAGAAGCCCTGCCCAGCACGGTCAGCCCCAGCCCCTGTGGTCCCTTGACCTTGCTACCCCTGCCTGCTGCGATGAGCACAGCCCCACCCACCCCAGTCCAGGTCGAGGCTGTGCTAGGTTTGAGGCCAGCTTCCAAGGTACCTGCTTCCCTGGAGGGGCCCTGTTCTGTTGCACTTGGAAATGTACCTCCCACCCGGACTGCATCCTTTTATAGGCCCCGACCTTCAGGGTCAGACTGGGACAGGGTTGCTGGGATCAGGTGTGACAGGAGATGGAGCCCCTGGGCCCTCCCCAGTCTCACATTCTGCCTTAGGCCTTGCTGTGGGTTATACGGCCACCCCATGGTAGCCACGTGAGGAGAAGGTGGAGCTGGGGTGCCAGCCATGTCCTCGGTCAGGCCTTGTTTCCGTTGTCCCCCATTCCTGCCCCTTCCTCTCCTAGTCTTGCGCTTTCTCTGTCTGTCTTTTTTTATTTTCCAGAAAAACAGTTCGAGGAAAGGGAAAGGGGCAAAAACGAAAGCGCAAGAAATCCCGGTATAAATCCCAGAGCGTGTGCGCGCTGGTGCCGCTGCTAATTCCCGGAGCCTCCCTGCAGCCTTTCCCGTCACCCTACCTCTCCCT
The DNA here is from genome assembly GCF_000276665.1 of Chinchilla lanigera. Lineage (NCBI taxonomy): Eukaryota > Metazoa > Chordata > Mammalia > Rodentia > Chinchillidae > Chinchilla > Chinchilla lanigera. The sequence continues at coordinate 9,537,043 of NW_004955437.1, forward strand.
CGGTTCTTCCACCCTTGTTGCCCCAGTGACTCTCTCTCACTCTCACTGCACTAATGGGCACCGATGGGTAAACTGGTGGTGGCGTTGTGGGCCTGGGGCTGGGGTAGGTGGGTGGGCCTTGCGGGCCTGAGGATTCAGAGAGGGGATCCTGGCGTGGCTGGGCACACACAGGCTTTCTCTCACCCACTGGGTGCTGGTGGCAGTGGCCTGTGTTGGTATGGGTGCTGGGCACTGGGTCCCACGCACCCAGCTGGTTTCTACCACTGGGCTTCTGCACATGTCTGGAAGCTGAGTGGGTGGGTAGGGGAGGCAGAGAGGAAGGGGCGTTGTGGAGGGAGGTGGCTTATTGTGGGCTGAAGGAGGAACTTGGGTGCGTCAAGCCCTGTGCCGTGGCCCTTTCTCATCTGGAAATTATCTTGGCTCCTCGTGGATTTGGGGCCTTTGGAAGGGAATACCATTGTAGCATGGCCCAGACTACCACAGGAGCCTCCCTAGGGTGTCCCTGTGGTCCCACTGTGGGAGCGCACAGTGCCTCTGGCTGGGCCTCTCACCCTGCCCTGGGTTGCCTCACTTTGCTGGGCATGAGCCTTGCCTGGCGTGAAGGTGCCCCAGGTGACCTCGTGGGCCTTCGATTGCCGCCCCCAACCCGGGCGGAAGAGTCAAGGCGTGCCCCTCTGGGGATGGCAGCAGTTGGGGCCCTATGGCCCAAGATGCGCCCTGCATGGCCGTCCTCTCCCTGCGCGCTCTGCCCACTTGTGCCCTGCTCTTCCCAGGCAGGCATCCTCGCCAGTGCCGCCTCTTTCCTCGCTCTCTGTCTTCTGCTGTGCTCTGCTCCTTCCAGGGTGTGGAAGGATGTGGAGACCACACGCCGGCTGGGGGGCCTCTGCCATGCGTCAGGGGTGTTGCATGGGTTTTTCTCTCTCTCTGCTGACGCTCTAGCTTAGATGTCTTTCCTTTTGCCTTTTTGCAGTCCCTGTGGGCCTTGCTCAGAGCGGAGAAAGCATTTGTTTGTACAAGATCCGCAGACGTGTAAATGCTCCTGCAGAAACACAGACTCGCGTTGCAAGGCGAGGCAGCTTGAGTTAAACGAACGTACTTGCAGGTTGGTCGCCAGAGGGTGGGCAGTGAGGCAGAGAGGGGCGCTGGAGGGAGAGAGAGCGTGCGTGTGCGTGCACGTGCGCCTGCCAGCTGCTTGCCCGGCTTCTCCTGCCTGCCTGGCCACTGCCCCCTTCTCTGCCCACCAGGCCTCGTGGGGTCGTGGGTGCTGGCCTGGCCTGGTAGGCCTGCTCTGAGGTTGCCTTGGCTGCCTTCGTGGGGAAGCTGGATAGGGTCTATGTGGTGTGGTTTCATGTGGTATGGACGCAAGCTGTGTGTTGTGTCCTGTGGTCCTGCTGCTGGTGATAGCTGTCGGTGCTGATGTTCTGAGCTTCATCTGTGCTGGTATGGAACGGAGCCCTTGCTGGTGTCCGCAACTGTGGGCTGCTCCTGGCCTCATGTTGCCCTCTGATGTGTACATGGCCTGCTTCTCAGCCCCAGGCTTCCCTGTGGGCCGGGATGGAGGCCCCTCCCGCTAGACTGGGGTTCTTGAGCACAGGGCTCTGTCTTAGGTAGAGGATGGGCAGTTCTACATACATGAAGCATTTAGCATCGAGAACCCTAGATATCTCCATCCTGTCCCAATCAGGGTGACAACCTGACAGCCTGCACATTTCTAGGTGCCCCAGGATGGGGACCGGCGGGCCCAGCATTAGACTGTGGACTCCGAAGCCCAGGCCTGGCTTGCTAACTTTGGAACCTCCAGGTGTCTGTACCTCGGTCCTTTGTCCATGTGAGGCCCAAGGAGGTACCAAGTGTATGAACACTGTACGGGTGAGGGCGAGGACTGGGGCGTTCCTAGTGCCGCTGTGGCCTTGCTTGAGGGCAGCCTCCAAGGAGAGGCTTTCGTGGGTTGGCCCAGGTGGGGTTGAGCACCCGAGTCCTGAGGCTCCTGGATCTGCTCCCTTGCCCCCAGCCTGTGTTTTTGTGATTTGTGGGTGCTTAGGGGACGCGGGGACTAGGCTGTGTCTCGGTGTGGGTTCTGTCTGTCTTGGAGCTGTGTGGGGACAGGAAGCGTGCACTAGTGCAGGGGCCCAGTCTCTGCCTCACTGTGGGGACTCAGCTCCCCAGGGGTGCCAGGGGAGACGAGGAACTTCGCACTTTAGGGTTTCTGGGGTAGTTATTCTAAGAGGGGACGTGTGAGGTCACCGGCTCAAGACCTTGCTCTACCCCAGCTCGCTATGCCAAGGATTTTCAGCTCCCCAGCTGGGGGCTTAGGACCCCACACCATAGAGAGGGTAAAAGACCATCAGCTGGTGGCAAGGGTATGATGAGAAGGTATCTGATGTCCCCTTTGCACCAGCAAGAGTAGCAAAGCCACTGACCTGTCTCCTGGCCTAGGGTGAACCTTGTTCAAAAGGACAAGCAGTGGGGCCTGGCCTGCAGCTGCCAGCCAGCTCAGGAGAGATGTTCTGTCACCCTCTTGGAGCCCAGGCCCTTGGGTCCCCACCCTTGGGAACCTCACGTTCCCAGGGCCTTCCTCTGTCCACTGGCTGCCCATTCTCCCTGCCTCTCTCTTCCTGAACCAGTCCCTGGACAGGGAACCAAAAACCCTTTCTCCGCAGGCACCTTTTTCGGTTAACTTCCTCCACTGTCACCCGTCAGCTTTGCAGTGTCACCTCAGGGCTGTTCTCCGGCACACATCCGTTCACTGCTTCGTGAGGTGTCCCTGTGTCTTGTCTCACCTCCATCACTGCTTGCACCAGAGCTCCATGAGGGCAGGGCTGGGTGTCCGTTCCAGGACTGACCTTCCTTGTCCTCTGTCCTGCTGTGCTAGGTGTGACAGGGACCCTGGATTCCCCAGGCGTGGGACCCTCCTCGCCTCACCACTAGGCTTCCTCTGCTGGCCTAACCCTCAGCCTTTATCTGTTGTCCCCTTAGATGTGACAAGCCGAGGCGGTGAGCCAGGCTGGAGGAAAGAGCCTCCCTCGGGGTTTCGGGAAGCAAACCTCTCGCCAGGGAAGATGGATGCAGAATGACCGAGACTCACCACGCCGCCGCCACACACCATCACATCGACAGAACAGTCCTTAATCCAGAAACCTGAAATGAAGGAGGAGGAGACTGCGCAGAGCACTTTGGGTCCGGAGGGCGAGGCTCCGGCAGAAGCATTCCCGGGCGGGTGACCAAGCACGGTCCCTCTAGGAATTGGATTCGTCATTTTTATTTTTCTTGCTGCTAAATCGCCGAGCCCGGAAGATTAGAGAGTTTTATTTCTGGGATTCCTGTAGACACACCCACCCACATACATACATTTATATATATATATATTATATATATAAAAATAAATATATATATTTTATATATATAAAATATATATATTCTTTTTTTAAATTAACTTTGCTAATGTTATTGGTGTCTTCACTGGATGTATTTGACTGCTGTGGACTTGAGCTGGGAGAATGTCCCTCCCAGAACGTGACAGGGAAGAGGATGGGGTGAGAGACCCTGGTGAGACCGTGTTGTCCCTTCTAGGGAGGCCAGGGTCCTCTCCCCTGCCCGGGAACGTGCAAAGCCAGGGCACGGGGGGCAAATCTGGCTCACTTCCGGGAACACCGACAAACCCAGCCCTGGCTTCCCTGAGTCACACGGACAGAGACAGATGACAGGTACGGGGATGAGGACACCGGCTCAGACGGGAGTCGGAAGCCTCAGGACACAGAGGGCTTGCGGACCCCTGCCACATGCTACCTGGAAGAGTCGGAGCCTGGCAGCCTTCACCTGAGCTCACCTGCTTCTGGGTCACCCTGGAGGCCATGGACGGGTGTCCTTGTGAAGGAGAGGGACAGTAGTAGAAGATGCGCTGGGTGATGGCTCTCCCGGGGCCCCTCATCCTCTTCCTCCCCTCCTCCCCCTCCCCGTGCAGCCCAGGAGGGCGCTGAGTCCTCAGACCATGGAAACCACTAGTTCTGTCCCCCAGGAGACCTGGCTGTGTGTGAGTGGTTGTCCCTTCTGTCCCATCCCCTCCCTCCCCTCCCCTCCCCGAGGCACAGAGAGAAGGGCAGGATCCATATGCCCACCACGGAGACAGAGAAAAGAGAAAGTGTTTTATATACGGTACTTATTTAATATCTCTTTTTAATTAGAAATTAAAACAGTTAATTTAATTAAAGAGTAGGGTTTTTTTTTTTCAGTATTCTTGGTTAATATTTAATTTCAACTATTTATGAGATGTATCTGTCCCTCTTTCTTGCTCTCTTATTTGTACTGGTTTTTGTGTATAAAATCCGTATTTCCAATCTCTCTCTGCTTGGTGACAGTCACTGGCTTGTCCCGAACAGGTATTTAATTTGCTAACACTCAGCTCTGCCTTCCCCAGTCCCCTGGCTCCCCACCACACATTCCTTTGAAATAAGGTTTCAATATACATCTACATACTATATATATATTTGGCAACTTGTGTTTGTGTGTATATATATACATATATATATATATGTTTATGTATATATGTGATTCTGATAAAATAGACATTGCTATTCTGTTTTTTATATGTAAAAACAAAACAAGAAAAAATAGAGAATTCTACATACTAAATCTCTCTCCTTTTTTAATTTTAATATTTGTTATCATTTATTTATTGGTGCTACTGTTTATCCGTAATAATTGTGGGGGAAAAAGATATTAACATCACGTCTTTTGTCTCTAGTGCAGTTTTTTTCCGGATATTCCGTAGTACATATTTATTTTTAAACAACAACAAAGAAATACAGCTATATCTTTAAAAAAAAAAAAAAAGCATTTTGTATTAAAGAATTTAATTCTGATCTCAAAGCTCCTCTTGGTCTCCTTCTGCAGACTTCCTCTGCCCCTCCCTCTTCCCTTAGGGACCTGGTGCTGTCTGAGGTCTGGGAAGAGGTCCTGGTTTATGGGATATGGGTTGATCCACCTCCTGGTGCTGGGGGCTTGAATCCTTTCATTCTGACTGTGCTGGTTCTGGGGGATCCCATCTCGCCATGCCTTGATATGGAAGGTGGGGTGTCTGGGGAGTGGATGGAGGGAGACACTGGCCTTTAGAGACCAGGAGCCCTTGCAGTGGGTCAAGCTGGTTGAGGAAGGAACCGGCCATTGCATTCAGCTATATGGTCATCTTACAGCAGGCAGCTGGGAGTGGGAAGGGGTTGCTATTGGAGGGCTGTGACCCCAGGCTTAATTTAGTTTTCCAGGACGTGTGTTGGGTTCCTTGGGTGGAAGGTGGCATCTGCGTCCTCGGCATAGATGGTCAGTGCTTCCACATCCTCTCCCACTGGCCTTCATTCTTGCAGAACACAGAAGGGTTTGAATAAATACTGGGCTGGTGGTGACTCTTGGCGGTTGCAGACTTATGGGGAGATGTCCCAAGGGTGCCATGGTGCTGTGGGTGATGGTGACAGACCTCCAGCCATGTGGTAAGGACAGCAGCTGCTCTTGTGGCGCATCATCTGGGAGGCATGTCCCTCCCACTCACTCCTCTCATGCCGCCCCCATGCCGCAGACCCGGGATCCACAAGCTGCTTTAGGGAGCATGTCTTAGTTACCACCTCATCTCTGGGACACAATACTTGACACCCAAAACTTAAAGGAGGAGAGATTTGTTTTGGCTCACAGTTTGTGGAGGTTTCAGTTCCTAGTTGCCTGGCATCAAGGTGGGACAGCATAGCAGAGAGGCCTGGCAAAGGAGAAATAGCTCCTGGCACGGCAGCAGGAGGTGGAAAGAGAGATCAAGGGAGGAGGAGGGAGGTAGATCCTGCCAGGCCATCCCCCAGTGACCCACTTCCTCCCACCAGGCTTCACCTCCCAACATCACATTTAGCTATAAACTCACAGTGGACAAATCCACTAATGATGATCACATCTCTATGATCCAATCACTTCCCAAAGCCCCGCCTATGAGCACGTGAAGCTTTAGGGAGACATCTAGATATAAACCACCTTCTAGCCCCTTTGAGGACAGTGCTGGCCAATAGAAATATAGCATGGACCACAAATACAGTGTATTTGCTTGTGTGTCATTTCATGGTGCTGGGTTTATAACCCAGGGCCTCACATGCAAAGGACATGCTCTACCACTGAGCCACACCCCCAGCCCATGTATGCATCATTTAAAATTTCCTTAGGAGCCAGACTCCTAATAGGTAAAAAAGAAACAGACAAATGCTAATAATATATTTTATCTAACCCCAACATAACTAAAATATCATTTTAACATTTAATCAATAGGACATACTATGTTTTTGTTGCATTCAATTTCCAAATGTGGTATGAATTTTAGGCCTACAATGTCTCCCAAACAGTTGTAGCTGCATTTTGAGATCTTGAAGTATACCCATCGCTGGTGGAGACCACTTTGGACTGTGTAGCTCTCAAATGAACTACACCTTTTGTCTGTCTCCCCTACTAGATAGTGAGCACCCTGAGCAGAGATTTGTGACTATTTTGTTCACTGTGTGTGCACCTCCTAGAACAGTCTGGAGTATAGTACCTGTTCAATAAACATTTGTTGGATGGCTAAGGTCAAAACTGCAGTCTGGAGCTGAGATGGTACAGGATTTCTTTGGAGATGTCAGGAGAGGTTGCTGGCTGGCGTACTGGACAGGTGGGGGCTTGAGGAAGGCCCTGCTAGAAGTCAATGCAGAGTTGGCTGGTGTGGTTGGGGAGCAGAGGATCCTTTTGCCAGGTGCCAGGAGAGAGGGCTGAGGATGGGGTTCAGTATTTATTATTGCTCTGCAGATGAGAAGCGGGAGTCACAGGAAGGATGAATAACCGACCCAAAGTGACGCAAACCGCGTACATGGCCCAGCTGGAATTTAAACCAGCCTTCCTGACTCCAGTTCTAGTGCTCTTTCCATGCCACACCACAGCTGCCCCAGGCTAGGGCAGGACATTAACAAATAAGAATGAGTTGTCTAGACTGAGGAAAACAGGCAGAAGAAAGTGGGACAGGGGGAGGATGTCCAAGCCCAGGGCTGAAATCCGACTTTCCTGTGCTGGGTAAGGCAAGGCAGGGCTGGCGCTGTCTGGGGTGTGGGGGGACTGGGCGGCGGCGGGAGGGAATGATCCGAAACCTAAGTCTGCAAGAGATTTCGACATGTGGCCTCCGAGGATAGTCTTGGAACAGACCACAGAGGAGAGAAGATGAAAATGTTGCACCCCAGTTGTATCAGACTCATGCAGGTCCCCCACCCCGGAGCCTTCCTGAGGGTCTTTCAAGGCCTAGGGAATCCTGGATCCAGGCCCATAGCCCTCCCTGTTGTCACCCCTGCTCTTCCTGAGACCCTTTCTCTTTGTCCCAAGGATCTGCCTCCCTGGTCACGGCCCTCCAAGGTCTGCAGAGTCCTGGGTTTTCCCAGAAGCCCCCACTATCACCACCACCACGACGCACCTCCCTCTCACGGCTCTTCCTGCACACAGGGTTGGATGAATCCTACAGAACTTGGTCACTCTGGGTCCACTGCACAGGTTAGGACCATTGTGGTGGCTTGTGTGCCAGTCTGGCTGCCAGCAATTCTTTCTGTCCCTTGTCCACATGCCGCTCCTCCCAGTGTGAAGGGGAGCCTGGCTTTCTGCTCTGAGCCTGGGCTAGACTTAGGACTTGCTTTGATAAAGAAGGTGGCAGAAGAGAGACTCTGGGACACTCAGGCTTTAAGAAGCATTGTAGTTCCTATTTTTGCCTCCTTGACACCATGCTATAAGGAAGTTCAACTATCTCGCTAAAGAGAAAGAGAGAGATCCAGACAGACAGACAGACTGACTCAGACAGCCCCTAGCTGTTCTATCCACCCCGAGCTGAGGCCCTGGAGATGTGATGGAGATCACTGGATTACCTGGTCCCCAGTGAACCACTCTAGCCAACAATAGGTAAGGTAGAGAGAAATCCCCTCTGCCTAGATTTACAGAGCTGTGAGCAAGGGCTGCTGTGGTTAAAGCTCTAAGGTTTGACATGTTTGTTACACAGCAGTAGCTGAGCCATCCAATTAAGCGGCCACCTCTTGGAGATTTTTTCACTCTCATCCAGACTTTGCAGATGTGCGTGAAGGCCCAAGGTGGTGGAGGGAGGTTCCAGGCTGGAAGGATGTATTCTTAACAGGATCAGAGAGCAGGAGTCTAGCTAGCCCAGGCAGGACAGAGCATTGTACAAACTCTAGAGTGAGCAAAGTGACTGTGTTCTGTGCATGGCTTTCCGAGAGTGAGTGGGTCTCACCTACAGCATGAAGGGTGAGGGCGGAGGACGGGAAGAATGGCCAGGGGGAGTGGCCCCAGGGACTGGCAAGGCAAGGCCGTGGAGTCCTTTTACTCCCGTTCCCTCCCGTCACCTGGCACTTCCTGGAGCCCCGCTGTGTGAGCTGTGCCTTGGTGTAAGAAGGTCCCTCATGCACAAGGTGGCTTTGGCATCTGCTGCCGAGAGCTGGACGACAGATGTGCTGACCGGTGCAAGGCCTGCTGGGTGACTTCAGAGATCATTCAGCTGCACTCAGGATGCTATCCACCAGGACGCAGGGACAGAGGAGGGCAGGGAAGGGAACAGCGATGCAAGGCAAAGGCAGTGCTCAGTGGAGTATGTGCGGGGATGAGAGGGGACTGAAGGGTGACTCTGAATGAGGAAGCGGCAGGGAGGGAACAGTGACCTCCAGGAATGGCCCCGTTGAGGTGCGGGTGAGAGTGAGGCTGGGCCTTGTCCCCCGGGGATGGGATGACTAAAAGATTGTCAAAGGCACTGGAGAGTTTGTCACTCAGTGAGCGGCATGTGAGCTCTGCCCCTGGGGAGCCCCCAGTGCCACGATGACGTGGCCTCGCCCTCAGCCCTCACAGAGCTCCTAGTCTGAGGGAGGAAGGACCCTGGCATCAGACTCTCTGATGCCCATGAAGATGGGATCCAGCTCTGGAAGGCCCGCCCTTGTGTCACTTGGCTGTGGTTCCAGGCCCTACGGGGCCCTCCTCCATCTGCCATGAGCCACGCATGGCTCCCCAGCCTGGCCTGGCATTTCTCCATACTTCCTCTGCTGTCCCTTACTCTGGCTCCAAGTGGGGCAGATGCCAACATGTGCCCATCTCCTGGGGCTCCTCCTCTCCCCTCTGAGGTCTGAGAACCCAATTTCCAGCTCCTTAGACTTCCTGGGGGAAGGCTGTGCCTCGCTTCACACCCCACCTGCAGCCGGTCCAGCCATCCTGGGACGTGAAGTCCCGTGGGAGGTGGGGCGGTGGCTTGTGAGGCCCACAGGGACCCCTTCTCAGACGCCCTGCAGGGGCTGCTGAAGAGTCCAATTTGGGCCACAGTATGTCTGCTGAGACTTCTGATGGGTCCAGGTTAGAATATTGGTCAACTACTTCTTGGGCCTCACCTTCCTAGTCTTCTAAAATGGGTGCAGTAAGGTCTGTATGTTCCTGCTTGGGGGAGGAATGGGTCAACCTGGAAAGTAGGTGGGCCCGTGCATTTGTGGAAAGAATGTAAGCGACCAGAACTGGGACATCAGGCTGATCTGCTTTTCCTTTCTCCCAAACCCAGTAGGGCTGTCTGGTCTGATGGGGGAGGCCCATGTCCACCTGGCACACATGGCCGGGCTCTCTGGGCAGGGCTGTGGGTCAGCTTACCCTTGAGGGGTCTAAGATGAGAACTTGGTTGTTTTAGGATCTTTGGGGACATTTTTGTGGCCCAGGGATGGGGCAGGGCCTGTGGGACTGAGGCTAGGAGGAGGCTTTCCTGAGATTTTGGGAGTGGGACAGCAGCAGGAAGATGTCTTCCAGGGTAGGTTCTCAGGGGTGGGTCTGCCTGGCCCCCTACTGCTGTGCCCTCTGTCCTCTCTTGTCTGGCTGGGCCATAGAGCCTGAGACCCCAAGGCTGGGTGGCAGGAAGCCTGCCCCAAATCAGCCCCCCAGGCATCTTCTCCCCCTCAGGATACCTGGGCTGGACCTTATTGCACATGAGCACACGGCCGCCAGCACTCCAGTGTGACAGGGGTCACCGTGCCCAGTCACGGGGTGGTTGGGTAAGGACTCTGGAGCTCGGATTGAGGCCTAGCAGGGAGCCAGCTTCCCAGTGAGCCCCCAGGGGGCTGGGGGTGGGGGCTGACCTGGCCGAGATCCTGTGACCCCAAGCTGCTCCTGGGAGCTCTGACTGCTCGGCTATAAACACCTCGTGGATATTAATAGCCCTCTATCTGGCAGTACAGCACCAACAACATCGATGGGTCATTTCTGACTGCCTGGGTTCAAATCCTGGCTGCTACTTCTGGACCCTAGCTCTCAAATCCCCAAGCACACCCCAGACCTGACAGCTTCTAAACTGTATCTTAGGACACAGTTACCTTCCTGAATCTCAGCCGCCATCTACAACACAGGCAGCTGATATCTATTTCCAGGGCTCTGTGTTTGAAAGGGTCACACCATCCTCCCCGCTGCTTTTGACATCAATAGTTTCCTTGCTCTGTGGTGAGGCAAGTTGCTTGACTTCTCTGGGCCTCACGGTCTTGATATGTAATATGGGCATGCTACAACCCGCCTCTCAAGTGTGATATAGGTAAAATTAGATAATGAACATGAATCACTGCCGCTTAAGAAGGAGCCCCATAGGGCTAGGAGTGTAGCTCTGTGACAGTGCTTGCTAAGCATGTGTGAAACCCCAGGCTGGATCCTCAGCACTACAGAAAAGTGTGTGTGTGGTGGGGGGAGCTCAATAAATGTAGCATTTGTTAAATGACTGAATGAGTGAGAACGGCAACCTCAGCTGCCTAGCTGTCAGGCTCACAGGGCAGGACCAGGTTCTTTGTCCTCTCTGCTCCTTGGGGTGTGGGGGCTGCTCCGTGTTCACGCTTGGAGGCTGACCTATGGCATGGGAAACAACTCAGCATTCTAGAAGTTTCTGTCCCTCCAGAGGCAGGAGGAGAAATGGGAGTGACTTCTCTTCCCGGTGAGGTGCATGCAGGGTCTTGGGGCCCACCGTCTGGGCCCTACATAGCCTCCTCCCCTGATGTGGTCCAGCCTTTTCTGTCCCCCCAGGACCTGATGCCCTTCCTACTGCGCCTGGCTGACCTCTTCCCCATTCATCCTGGGCCCCCCGACACAACGCCACATTGAACCTCAATGTGGGTGTACGTGGGTGGAGAGGGAGGTGGGCAGAGGAGGCTGGCCGGGGAAGAGCTCGGCCCCAGGCACCTACAGGCTCTCCAGGCACCCCTAAGGCTTCCCCAGGGCCGTCCCTTGACCTTGGCCTCTCAGGGAGTTTCCCTGAAGCCTGGCTGGGCTCGATGACTGTCAAGCCTACCAGCAAGGGGCAGGGGGGCCGTCTGCCCTTGCCCACCGTCAGTGCCCCTTCCTAAGGCCTTTCCCTCCTGGAGGGGGAGGGACAGCGGTGTGACTGGGTGTCGGTGGCTCAAGGTTACCGCAGCAGGGGGCTGGGACGGGGGGGGCGGGGAGGGGGTCCCAGAGAACTTAGTTCCCTCCGCCCCAGCCTAGATCAATCCTGGGAACCTGGAAGGAGTCCTTCCTGGGTCTCACCCACCGCTCCCGCTGCCTGCTGGCCTCCCTGCTTCCAGGGTCTAAGGAGGAAGTGTCTGGAGAAGGTTTGCCAGACATATGGAATAAAAACACAGAAGTCCGGTTGAAGTGTCATTGTTTATCTGACCGTTACGGGGCGGGGGGAATCCTGGCCCTTCCGCGGAGGTAGATTTCAGGACCTCGGATGCCCCTCCCTCCTTGCTGTCTGGCAGTGAGGTTCCCAGTGTAGACACTGCACACGGCCCTGTTCTGGGCGTGCCCTCGCCCGTCTGCAGCAGATCTGACCCGAATGGGCGCTCCGTGAGGGCAGCAACGGGGCCTCCTGCAGACTGGCAGTGACCCTTTCCCTTCCTCCCACCCCAAGACCTGGGCGCTGACTCCTAAGACTGACCCTGGCTGTGGGCCAGCTGTGGATGTCAGCACTGTGCCCTGGGGAGCCCAGGGAGCCCATGGCCAGCAGGCACTGCCCCCTTTCCCCATGGCCCTGAGCGGGTCCCCCTGCCTCTTTCTGTGGTAGCCAGAATCTCACAGCGGAAACACGTCCCTGGGAGCCGAGACCCCAGAGCGCCACTGGGCCTCTGACCCTGGTCAGCTGTCTTCTCTGGGCACAGGGTCCCCGTCTGTGCACCGGCAGCCTCTCTGGCTGGTGACTCTGGCAGAGACTCTGTACTGCATTCCTCGGTCCTCTGTGGGCCATGAGGCCAGCAGCGTGCACCTAGCACCACTCATCCTCGAATAGCAGAGAGAACTGGGTGCAAAGTGTGTAAGAGCCCCCCGTGGAGTAAGGGTGCTGCTTCCTGGCGTCCCCCCGAACGCAGTTTTCCTGCCTCTGCTGTCCCTTGGGGGAAGGAGACGTTCCTGGCCTCAAAGCCTGGTGGTGCCCGCAGCAATTATGCTGGATTAGGAAACTGGAGCTCAGGCGGAGTGGGGAAACAGGCCGTTCCCTGCTTCCACTCTGCCCCCCATGCTGGGTAGGGCTGGCCCCTTAACCCCTCCGGGGAGGGGAGCCCCTCACACTGGCCCTGCCCTTGGGGAGCCCTGTGTCTGTTCAGCTTGGTCTCCCCCTGGCGTGGTGGCTTCAGGGGCCCTGGCTTGGGGCCTTGCTGTCCTTCCCTGCACGGCCCGGCTATGCCCAGTGGTGGAGAATCACCACAGGATCCAGATGGTAGGCTTCTTCCTGGCAACGTTGAGCGTAGGTCTCTGTGGACCAACCGGTGTAGACACCGTGTTAAACGAGTGTAGACACTGTGTTAAAGCCCCTCCTTGGATTAGGGCTATAAAGAACACTGGAGACCCATGAGTCCCAGCTCAGAGGAGGAAACTGAGGCCCAGGGAGGGCTGTCATGTGGGTCCTGTGTTGGTTACAGAGCCTGTCAGCACCCTGGGCTTGGAAACTTGAGTGCAGGATCCCCGGCACACACAGGGGCAGCCTGTATTTGCACGCATGCTCGGGGTGCCAATTGTGGGGGGGCCTTGGAGTGGCTTGTGTGTCAGAGCATCCTCTGCGCGGTGCTGGCTACGCCTGCTCCTCAGTGAGGGGCAGAGGGCAGAGGGGCAGGCCCGCCCCTGTGCAGGGCTGAGCACACATGCCCATTCCTCTTGGACCAAGGGCAGAGGGCGGTGAGTCACAGGTGACTCAGGTGCTAGAGGCCATATCACACATGGCACGTGAGGGCCAAAGGGAGCCGGATCTGTTCCTGGACAGAGGTGCCCCAGGAAGCCAGCCTGGAGCCTTCCTGCTGGGCACAAAAGGGGCTGGGGTTGGCTTGCCGGGCTTGACCCATCCTTTCTGTGCTGAGAGAATGAGTTTCTCCAGCCTGTGGTTGCCCTGCCTTGGTCCATAAGGCAGCACTGGGCGTGGGGAGCCCTGTCCCTGTCCCCAGGCAGGTCTGTGAACCCTCACTGTGCCGCGTGACTCCAGGCTAGACAGGAAGGGGTGTGGACAGCAGCATTCTGGGTTCAGGCCTCACCCTGGGACCTGGAGTAGTGCAAAGGGCCACTCTGGGGAAACAGGCCCCAGGGCCTTTGCATAGCCTCTCCTCTTGGCCTGAAATATGCCATCCCGATACCCACAGGACCAATACTTTCAGGTTTACGTTGCTAACACATAACCTTCTCAGTGAAGCCTCTCTCAAACATCCTACTGGAAAGGGCAGCATCCGTCTCATGGTTTCCATCCTGTACGTTCTACACTATTTTATCTCTTTTTCTAAACCAGTCACTTTCCCATGTGCCCACACGGCACACTGACCTTGCAGGGCCTCAGGCATCCTTGGCACCATGGGAACCCTCTAACACTTCCGTTTAGGGCTCCCAGGACACCCTTTCTTCCTCTTTGTCCTGGGTGGGGGCGGGAGGGGTTGGCTGAGGATAGCAGGTCCCACCCCAGGGTCCTAGCCACCTGCTCCTCGCCTGATTACAGGGTGAGCCTGGCAGACACTGTAATCTGCCGCCTGCCTCCCGCTGCAGCACCTGAAGACCTCTGGGGAAACAGGGCCCTGGCTCAGCTTTCACCTCCGTGGGGACAGGGGAGGAGAAGGCGGGGGGTGGGGTGGGGATGAGGGAGACCCTGCCAGCTTTACTCCGGGTGATGGGTGAGGAGGGCAAAGGAAGGAAGGGTGGCACTTCCATACCACTCCTCAGCCTCCAGCTCAGGGTGACCTCCTGACCTCATCCCCTGAAGTAACCCCTCCTACTTCCTCACACTCTCTCACTCCCTTTCCGGGGGAGGGGCAGGTCATTTGTATCCCTGAAGTGGTTGCTGGTTTTCCTCATGAAGACAAAGTCCTTACAGTTTCCTTGCAGGTCTGACCAGCTCCCTTTCCTGGAATAGCAAGTGTGTGCTTTAAACACAGCCTCCAGGCTCTGGCCCCAGGGCCTTTGCACAGCCTCTCCCCTTGGCCTGAAATATTTCATTCCGATACCCACAGGACCAACTCTTTCAGGTTTAAGTTACTTACACATAACCTCCTCAATGAAGCCTCTCTCAAGCATCCTACTAGAAAGGGCAGCATCCATTTTAAGCTTTCCATCCTGCCCGTTCTACACTATTTTATCTCTTTTTCTAAACAAGTCACTTTCTCAAGTTCCCACATTGCCAAGTGCATTTATTGTGCATCATTTCCCTGCTCTGCTGGAATTTCAGTTCTGCATGCAGATGTCTGTCCTGTTCCCTGCACTCTCGGACCAGCACCCAGCACATCGTGCACGCTCGGAGTATTGCAGCATCCGTGGTGCCTGTTACTGTGGCCAGAGATCTTTTCTCTCTTTCCTGTCCCCTATACATGTCACCTCCCAGTCACCACTGACTTACCTGGTGTGAGAGTCCCAGGACCGCCCTGTCCACAGTGAGCATGGAGACTCAGGAAGTCTCTGCTGGCTGGACAGAAGGGACCTGTGGCCAGGGCCAGGGATTGCCAAAGAAGAGAATGGAAAGCTGCCCACTGATCATTTTGAGGCCCCTCAAGACCCTCTGGTGTGAGTGGAGCCCTTATTTCTTTGACTACATCACACACACACACACACACACACACACACACACACACACACAACACACACACACCAGGAAGCCTGCACACCACTGTATGGAGCAGGCCAGGAGGGAGGGCCAGAAACTTGTTATGGTGACTACAGTATCATGCTTATCCCAGCGGCTTGGGGTTCAGTGAAATCTTATAGAGAAGATGGTGGCACCCCCCATTCAGGTCCCTAATGGCAAGAACCTGGTGTGTCTCCATCTCGGCCAGGGCTGAGCTGCTGGAAGGAGGCTTAGGGCCACCTTCTACCTGAAGCACCCCTGGGGGCACCCGCTGGGGGTGCAGGGCTCCGACGTTCTCAGAATTATGAGCTGACGATGTGGATTTGCTTTTGATGTTAGCTGGGACTTTTTCCATCTCCAATAAAAAGAGTTAAAGAGCTTAGGAGCTGGGGATTTAGCTCAGCGGCACAGTGCCTTCCTGGCAAGTGCAAGGTCGTGAGTTCGATTCCCAGTACTGGAAAAAAAAAAAAAAAAAAAAGAGTTAAAGAGTTTATAAAAAAAGAACCACACCAAAAATCCCCCGGCCTCTGTCCACGTACCGCAAAGTGGGAGGACAGGGAGTAGGGGTTAGATAACTGTAGCCGGTGACAGGCAGCTGGTGGCCCTCTGTCCTGGCCATAGCACCCCGCTTCAGCCTCAGGGAGGCCTGGCCAGCTGCCACAGGCACAGCGTAAAAGCCCCAGAGGAAAGTGCTTAGGAAATTTGTGCTTGCAAGTGATAGACTTCTGCACATTTTGGCCATTTTTAGTCCCTGGCTCCCCAACCCTTGGTCAGGGCCTCCTTTGAATTCTTTAAGTGGTTTTATCTCTCGTCAAATGAACACAGGGATTTATAGTCTATTTGGATATAACAGGGTTTGGGAGGAAGGGATTTTGGACTTTTCTCCTGAAGGAAAAGTCGAAAGGCTTGGGTTCTCTTGCAAACCTGGGTGCACAAATGGTGTCATCACGCCCTCCAGAGCTCAGGGTCAAAGCCTGTGTTCGTCTTGGATTCCTCTCAAGCTATGTCCCCCACATGCAAAGCCACCAGCCATCCCTGAGGCTGTCCGGCTTCACAGGCATTTCCATCCTTTGTGCCCCTCTGCCCACCACTGGGTCTGGCTGCTGTGGTGTCCCTACCCTCTCTGGGCTTTTCTGATTCTTGTTCCTGCCAGTAGCTGGGACCACCTGCCACACCAACACACTTCCTATGGCTTTGTCTCCATGAAGTAGCCCCTGTCTTGTGCCTCTGCGCCTGGCCAGCTCTGTCCTGCTCCCTGAGGGCTCATGATGATCTCCCCTTCCCTTCAGTCAGACAACTCAGCTCTCTGCAGGAACTTTGCTCTGGCTCTTGCCTCTTTCTGGAAACTTGTACCTCTGTATATTTGCAAGGATGCCTCCTCCTTACCTTCAGGACTCAGTTTGAATGTCTCCTCCTCCAGAGGCTTCCTGAATGCCTCCCTGCCCTAGAGTAAATGCCACCACCCAGTCAATCACAGGCTGCCCTTTTGATTTTTCTCTATTTCTTTTCCTCTCTAGCTAAATTCTATTTGTTTTATCTGTTCAGAATCTCTTGAGGATTTCAGGCAAGCTGGGTGATTGTCTTGACTGCTCCGTATGTGATGCTGGGGGTTCACTAAACATTTGTCGAATGAATGAATGAATGAATGAATGAATGAATGGTCCAACTCTGTCTCTGCCGAACTTGCAACATCTCTTGCACAATCAGGAGCTCAGTGACCCTGTTCGCGCTTTCATTCCAAGGATTTTCGACACACGTGACCAATCCAGTTCCAGCCCAGTTGTTCTCAGTGGCGCCTTCCCTCCCAACAGGGCTCCAGCACACAGTAGGTGCTCAGCATAGTTGTGGGGGACTGAGTGGGTCGGTGCAGTTTAGCTCCTGTCCTGTTATCTGGGAGACTTCAAGCAAATCGGCCCACTGGGCTGCTACAGTCTCTGTAATGATGAAGAGGCTAGGACATATGGCTCCAGAACTCCTTAGACTTACAAAGACCAGAATGGAATTCACCGGTTCTGGAGAAAGCCGTGGGTGGGGAGAGGGTGATGGGAAGGGACTGTCTAGCAGGTGGAGTGGGGATCACACAGGCTCTGGGGATTGGGCTGTGGGGACTCTTGGGGTGACGTCTGCTTGTTGACTTTCCAGTTTTCTCCTTGTCGTTTGCTGGTCTCTTGGGCCAGTGACCATGGGGAACATGGCTTTAAGATGTGACAGCCTTTTTCTGCTCTGTCACAGAGCACACGCGCGCGCACACACACACACACACACACACACAATTCATAGCCTGCACGGCCTGGGGGTGTACAAGTGGATTTTTG
Organism: Chinchilla lanigera; assembly: GCF_000276665.1. Classification (NCBI taxonomy): domain Eukaryota; kingdom Metazoa; phylum Chordata; class Mammalia; order Rodentia; family Chinchillidae; genus Chinchilla; species Chinchilla lanigera. Next base: position 9,554,458 of record NW_004955437.1, read on the forward strand.
CAGTGGGGAGAGAAGTCCTTAGCGTTTCTCAGATTCACCAAGGGACCTGTCTGTCCACCCCTGAGCTTGGGAACCAGTATTCAGGAGGCCAAGAAGATGAGGAGATCAAAAACCTCACCACGACTCTGTTCCTGTCATTTCTGGACCTTCATTTCCTTACTAAAATAGGAGTTTAAATGAGCTCTAGTAACCTAGCTTTGAGAATAATGATGCTTAATTTTATTTAACGTACATTATTTTTATTTATATTAGTGCATGTTTATTATGGAGAATGACTATTCTCACTGTGGGAAGTTGGTGCATGTACCACCCCCCCACTCCATCCTTTGGTTCCCTTCCCATTTGCAAAAGATCTATCACCCCAGGGTCTTTTATCTATCTTTTATTTTACTCTTTGTTTCTACTTTGGGTTTCTTCTATAAGAGAAATTATGTGATATTGAAGCTTGTGTGTCTGATTTATTTCACCTATCATTACAGTCTCAAGGTGAATCCATCTTCCTACAAATGACTCAAGTTTATCCTTTATGGGACAGCAAGTCTCCATGGTGTGTAAACACCACACTTTCTTTATCCATTCATCTGTTGGTGGACATACTGGCTGCTTCCAAGGTAAAAGTCTGAAAGCAGAGATTCCATTCAACCCAACTACTCCCCCACTAGGCCTCCTCTTGAAAGAGTTAAAGACATAATCTCCTTTTCGAAGCCCCGGGAAAACATCCCTGGTGCGCACCTCCGTCGTACACATGGCAAGGCGGAGGTCCAGTGGCTCTGCGTGGCAGAGGGAGAGCAAGGATCTTGGCTGCTGGCTGAGGGACAAGCCTTGGGGCTTCTTGTGCCAGATGGTGGTGGCCCAGCCAGACTTTACTTTCCTCCCGGGCCCTGGGGGAGGGGCATCTCCCAGAGGGGTGAGTGACCCTGGAGGAGACAGGTGTGGTGGGAAGGCCAGGCTGGGGAATCCTCAGCTCTTTCCAGCCTGGCCAGGGCTGTATGCACGGGGCCCTGGGCTGTGGATGGGGAGGGGAGGCACCCCTGCCCCATGGGTAGTTGGTATCTGAGGCATTTTCTGCGGCTGGAAGACAGGTGTGAGCTCCTGATTGGACTTTGGGCTCCGCTGCTGGCCTCCGGCTGGGGAGACTTTTTGGAATGTGCCCCTTGCCTTCTCAGGCTACCTTTGCCCCTCACCTGCTATTTACCCTCCTCTTCCTCCCCCCGGCTCCCCTTGGCAGACTGAGCCAGTGCCAGGAAATTGTTGGTCAAAGGTGAGGTCACCAAGAACTTGGAAAAACAACAGGTCACCACTAGCCGTGTTTACCTGCTGTGTCCCCGCAGCTTTACCAAGGTCCCTCCTGCCCTCTTCTGTAACTTCTGCTCCCCAGAAGCACAGACCCACCAGGCAGGTCTTTAAGACGAACCTCCAGGGATACTCCTCACTCCCCCAGTTTCTGGCATGGGGCTCCGTATCTATAGGCCTCTTCTCTGACTGCGTGGTCACTGAGTTTAGGTGCTGACCACCTGGCAATGCTGCCAGTTCTCAAGGGAACGGCACCATTGTGTTCTCTTGGTTCTGTGGATGGATGCCTGGACATATGGATGGATGGGTCTGTAGTTTAGAGCTCACCTCCTCCAGGAAGCCTCCTGGGATTACTTCTACCCTCTTTGCTGCATCCTCCCATTCCTACCTTTGTCTGTCCATCCTGTCCTGATTCGTCCTTGCCGTTGCTCTCAAGTGGCTTTGATGGCTGGGTGCAGTCAACCACCACCCAGGGAAGAGGCTGTGACTTCTGATTCTCCCATGAGGTCCTCTGACATGGTCCCCACTGCCCTGCACACAGCAGGCTGATGAATGGATGCTCCGGACTCAGTGACCTGTGGGATCTGGGCCAAAGGAGGCCTTGAGCTCACCCATGCTTTGATGGAGATCGAGGGCTTTTGTGGCCAGCCCCACTCACCCGGCCTTGACCTGGGCTTCTACATGCGCACAGGGCTGATAGCTGGCCCCCACCCACACGTGTTCATTGAGTCACTCAAACGATATTGGTCATGTGACTTTGCTGGGCCAGGTGCAGCGCAGCCTCTGGTTCTGGGTTGGAGATGGTGCAGTGTCTGGCCAAGTAACCACACAGCGGGAGGTAGGGTAGGGTACTGACCAGGGCAGCACCTAGGCCCTGGAGCCAAAGGTAGGACAGGGAAAGTGTCCATGGTGTGGTTTGGTAGCATCCAAGCCCCTTCCAAGATCCCTGCTCAACCATACGTGTGGGTAGGATGTTTGAGCTGGGAATAGTGGCATACTTAGTGATCCCAGCATTCTGGCAGGCTGAGGCAGGAGAATCATAAGTTTCAGCCCAGTATGGACAATGTAGTGACTTGATGAACCCTGTCTTAGAATAAAAAGGGCTGGGGATGTTGCTCAGTGTGAAGGTCTTGGATTCACGTGTCTCTGGCCCACCTGGGGTCCTGGCTACTGGGCACAGGGACAGGGTGGTCATCTCCAGTGTCGTCACCCCTGCTCTGTCATCTATAACCAAGGGCAGCAGAGTCTCATGTACAAGTTGGCCTGAGGGGCCCATGGCCTGTAGGCCGCCACCCCAGGCTCAGAAACGAGTGGAGACGCCAGGCAGCCCTGGGGCCTTGGGTCCTGACTTCTGGCCTGCACTGTCTCCACAGACCCCTCCCCCCGTCTGTGCCACTGCCTTCTCCCTGAGTCAGCACCTTCTGCCCTGGCTGGGTGCTGGGCACAGCTGGCGTGGTCCTGACTGGGTCCCCTTCTCACACAGTGGCAGATGGGTATGGGAAGCATGGCCTAGCCGGAGATATTTACTGGAGAGAGGTGGGTTGAGGGCAGAGCCTAACCACCGGCAGAGGAGGCCTTGTTGCGGGAGGGTGCCTGGAGGCTGCGTGCTCAGCTGAGTGCCCGCTCTGTCCTGGCAGGCTGAGCAGGGAAAGCAGGGCTCTGGGGTGGGGCGGGGCCTCCTGGCCATGGGGGAACTGCCTCCTAGCTCCCAGGCCTGTTTGCCCACCAGCCAGCCCTGAGCACAAAGTACAATGGGGTTATTTTGTCATCTCTTCCCAGGGCAGCCTTAAAGGGCCAGTGCCTCTCCTGGGGTTAATGATTACCTGGTGGCTCAGCAAGAGGCCCAGAAGTCTGTGCGTGAGGATGTCAGGGTGGATGGGTGCAAGGCGGTGATAGAGGGGTGTCCTGGGTGCATGTCCTTCTTCTGAACGCACCCTCCTTGAAGGTGCCTTCTTCCCCAGATTTCCCTGACTGGCCATGAGCCGTGGAAGGAATCTGTGCCTTTAAAGGAACACAACCGGGGAACCTGTGAGATTGAGGCAGGGTAAAGTCTGGATTCCATAGGTGCTGTCCCCAGCAGACTGGACCTCCACCTAAGATCAGAGAGAAGAAAAACCACAGCAGACTCGAGGTCCAGCTGTAAGGGGAGCTGTCCTAGCCACATGGGGATGGGGTATGTCGGGGGACCACAGGAAGCCAGGCTTGGCTAGTGCAGGGCCTTCTTGCCACCCCCACACGTACACCCACCAGGCTCAGAAGGCACCCCAGCATCTTCTGTCCCAACCTCGTCTTCCATCAGTGTCCTGTCCCAGCCTTGGACAGCAGGGTGACGAGCACTAAGGAGGACAGCAAGAGCCTTCTTCGTGTGCTCCATGAGAAGGGCACAGATGTCACCCCCCTCTTTGCCAGGGTAGGAAGGAAGCTCTGAGAACCTTCGTAATTGCTTGGGGTTGGGATGGCGGGGAAGACAACTTGAATGTGCTCAGGGGTTGTATGAAAGTGGTGTGTTCGCTTCTCTGGCTGTCCACCCCCCACTCCTCTCGCTCTAGTGAAAATCTGGTGCCTGGGCTCCGCCAGGCTGGAATCAGCCACTGCCTTGGGCTCTGTCTTTGTATAGCAGTGGCCTCCCTGTAGCCCCAGGGCTCCCCGGGCAGGGCAGGGCCCTGCAGGCCCAGAGGGGGCAGAGGAATAGATAAGATGAGATTTGCGGTGAAGCAGCTGTGGGAAGGGCATCCCTCCCCTTGGAAGGATGCACTTTGGGCCCATCTGTTTCAGTCTGGTTCAGTCTGTTTTCAGGGACTCAGACCTAAAGGCTCCTAGATTCCCGACTGTGGCCTTTTACAGGTCGCCACTGCCTCATAATGCCACATACTCACACCCTCTCCTCCTCCCATACTGAAAGCAGCACTGAGGTTCTTCTGGGCTTGGCAGAGCAGGATTTATTGCTCCCACTAGACAGATGAGGAGACTGAGCCCTTGGGCGGGGAGGGGACATCTCCCCAGCCAGCCTCTGTGGCCGAGGTCAGCTCTGTCCTCACACCCCCTTGGACTCCCTTGCCTCTGTTCTGTGCCCTCCTTGGGCAACTTTCTCCTCCCAGCCTGGTTGGCTTTTGGGTTACACTTTGCCCCCTTGCTCTTTAAAATTCTCTTTTCTTGTGGTAAAATACACAGAATGAAATTTGCCGTCATAACCAACGTTGGGCGAACAGTTCCAGCGACATTAAGCACATTTGCGTTGCGCAACCAACACACCATCCGTCTCCCAAAGCCGGCATCTTGCAAAACCAAAACTCTGTGCCCATGAAGCTCAAACTCCCTCGCCCTCCCCCAGCGCCTGGCAGTGCCACTTTGTCTGTGATTCTGATGAATCTACCCCGTGTTGGGGAAACATACAGTATTTATCGTTCTGCGAGGGGCTGATTTCCCGCAGTGTATGGGTTATTGGTTGTAGCTGCCTGGGTCAGAATTTCCTTGCTGCTTAAGGCTGAGCACTTTTCGTGCATGGATTCTTTACTTTTGCTCATCCATGAAACCCTCCACAGGTGCTTGGGTCACCTTGACCTCTTCGAGACCGTGAACAATGGTGCTAGGGACATGGGTGTTCACATATTTTTTTGAGACCCACATATTTTTTGTGCCCCCATTATTTGGGGGCACATAGCCACTCAGAGAAGGACTTGCTGGGCATATGATGATTGTATTTTGACCATTTTAAGGAATCAGCAGACTGTTTCCCACAGTGGCTATGCTGCGTCACGGTCCCTGCGACTTCTGTACCTCCTTGCCAACTCCAGTTCCTTTCTGGATTTTGAACAGTAGCCAGCCTAACCTCACTCTGGTGTCTGATTTGCCTTTCCCTAATGGCTCCACTGTGCTGAGAATCTTTCCCTGCGCTTCTTGACCACTTGTATATCTTCTTTGCAGAAATCTCTTCTTGAGTCCTTGGCCCAGTTTTGAATTGGGCTGTTTATTTTTTTTCTGGTTGAATTTTAAGAGTTCTTTATGTCAGATATATGATTTGCAAATGTTTTCCCCCCTGCTTGATCACCAAAGCTCACCAGTTTCATGCCTGGAGTGTCTTGTGCTGCCTCTAGGGTTGTCTCTCTTCATGTGACTTCTGTGTGTCTGGAGGACGTCACTGGCCAGGAAGAGAGCTCCTTGGAGGCCAGCATCTGGCCTCAGGTCCCACCAGTGTCTGCTTTCCTGGTACAGTGAGGGTTGGCCTGGGGCATGTGCTTAGCATGCGCTTGGTGAACAGTGAGTTTGCCCTAAATTTGAGGACAGATATTTAGGCTGAGCTGGGTGGCTGGGAGAGGTAGGGACCCCTGCACCAGGGGCAATGGGAGGCAGACAGAAGGCAAGGTTAGAAAACCATGAACAATGGTGCTAGGGACATGGATGGGTTAGATCACAGGGTTAGATCACAGACTGGAGCCAGAACTTCTTTGCACAGCCTGGGGCAGTTACTGACCACCCTATGCCTAGACGTCACTGTCACCTTTGAGATGGGTGATAACAGTATGTAGTGCAGAGGGCTGGCTGGAGGACTGAGTGGCTTATAAGCTCTGAGAACAGGGCTCAGCACATCATAAACGCTATTCTGGTGCTGGGTGTCACTGCTGTGACTTCATTAGCTCCTGCCGGACAGAGAATTCACTTCCTGCTCTCTGGGGTCCCAGCACCTATCTGGGTGCTGGTGCAGAGTTGACTCCTGTGGGACTCGTTCCTGGGTTGTAATTGCCTTTCACCAGGCAGATGGGAGGTGGGCAGGTGGGCAGGCCCTCCTTCCCCACCCTGCATCTCTCCTGCTGCACTTGAGCCGGTCCTCTGGGGTCGCTGCACAGTTGGGCCTGTACCCCTTCCCTCCAGGAGGACACACTGCTGTCCTCAGCCCTTCAGGAATGGGTCCTGGCACTGCCCTGGGAGGGCTGTGGTGAGGTCTATGACCTCAGCCCTGGACACACCTTGGCTGTGTGAACAGTCACTTCTCCCATATGGACTCAGGTGGTGGCGGCAGGTCAGAGGGTGGGGGCACCAGACTCATTTTCTCCATGAGGCCTTGGCTTCTGGGGATTCCGCTAGGACTCTTCCAGTGGGCCCCATGGCCCAGTGATGCCACAGAGACAACTATGAGTTAGGGGGCATCCCTGGTCCCTCCCTGTCTCACGGCAATGGCAGACTCCTCTGTTTGCTGCCCCTCTGCCTCCCACCTCCCATCACTGATGCCAGGGCTGGCCGTGTCCCGGATGAGGGTGCCAGACCCACACAGACCCCAGGCAGTCAACTGTGCTCCTGCCCAGGGCTCAGCCTTCCTGGGCTCCTGATGTCTGAGTCTCCTGATGTCACCTCAGGTCCCATGATACGTCCCGCCCCACCAGGAGGACCTTGTCCTCAAAGCTTCAGCTCTTCCTTGTATGCTATGGGTCAGTGGTTGGTGGCAGCAGGTGGCAGGGGTGATGGAGAGGCCTGGAGACAGGGCTGAGGCTGGGGGGAGCCCCACTCTGTCCACATGGCTGGCTCTGGGTGTGGGTGCTGTGAGTCACCCTCTCTGAGGTCTCGGTGGGGAGAAAGGGCAGCAGGAGGACACGGGGCATGTGGGTGTAGAGATTGTTGGGAACCGGGGTTCACACCCCAGATGTTCCCATCTTCCGAGAAGTGGGTGGCTGATCTGCTCTGTAGGCGGTGTGGGGTGTACGGGTGTAAGAGTGTGTGGTTTGGGGGTGTGAGTGTGGGAGTGTGGTTTGGGGTGTGAGTGTGGGATCAGGTGTGGCACGGGGTGAGCTCCTGCTGTGGTGTATGTGTGACTTTCCAAGAACTGGGTCATGTAGAGCCCAGAGGGCTGCATCAGGGAGGAGGGTGCTGGCTAGGGTGGTGGTGGTGGGGCAGCGTGGGCGCGTGCGAGAGCCAGGGGCTGGTCTGCGTCAGGAGGGGACTGTGCCGAGTGTGACACTGGGCTTGTGGCTTGGGGAGCGAGTGGAGGTCAGGGTGCAGAATGACCGCAAAATTACAAGGTGCCTTGATCTCGCTTTATTTTAATTTAACCTCAGTTTCTGCCAGAGTTTAGGCTGCTCAGTGCCTGTTAGGAGTGGGTGCAGAATTCAGGGCCTCTGGTTGCCACCCCACCTGCTGATAATCATTTGAATGAGGATGTCTTGGGAGGAGGGAGATTTGTCACCTTTAGCAGCTGTACCTTGAAGGTTGGGTTTTGGTGGGTGGGGAACAGGGGGTACCAAGGCGGGTGTAGGGACTGCGCCCACCCTGGCCTCTTGTATCTGTGTATGTGTGTGAGCAAGAGAGAGAGGGCAGTGTTCTGAGTGTGACTGATCTCTGTGTGTCCAGGGTACTGTCCCTGTTTTGAGGTGCTATATTTGCATGTGCGTGCCCATAAGATATGCCCTTCTATTCTATGCTATTTTTTTCCTGGGGGAACAGGCCATATTGTTAAAATGATCCAAACATATAAAAACATCTCTTCTAGAACTAAGTTCCAACAGCCACTGGATAAATACATGCCTTCCATGTATTGTTTTTTGAAAAAAAATTTTTCCACGCATTGTCTTAAACATTTAAAAATATAAATGTTTTCTTAACCATGAGATGAATCATTTGGATCAGACACTTTTTTGACCACCGTCTGACAATAGTATTTATCTCATCGTTTGTTACTGTTCTTCCCCACTGGGTTATAATTTCTTTTCATGGTCCTGAGGACTGAAGTTCGTGTTTTACCCCTGAGCCGCATCCCTACCCATGGGGTGTAATGTTTGAGAGCAGAGATTATGTCACTTTCCTTCACTACTGTGTTCTCAGTGCCTGCAGCAATGCCTAACCTGTAGGGATGCTGGGAAGAGGTATACGCGGCCATGTATTTGGTGTAAGAGAAAGGGAAAGCACTTCTGAGAATATGGCATTGAAGGAGAGACTTGCAGGCTGAGTAAGAATTAACCAGATTGAGAATGGGCGGGCACTGCTAAGTGGTACGGACAATGTGTACAAAGGTCCTGAGGAAGGAAAGGGCAGAGTGCACTCTGACAGGTGATTGTGCAGCTGGACTCGGGTGTGTGTGTATGTGTGTGTGTATGTGTGTGTGTGTGTATGTGTGTGTGTGTGTGCCTTCTCTGTCACAAGAAGGCATTCTGAAGTTAGTAAAGAGTTTTAAGCAAAGGATGATGTGATCGGATCCACGTTTTTTGAACATTCTTCTTGCCGTTGGAGGAGGCTGGATTTTGGGGTGGGGTGAGAGTGGAAGGAATGGGACCTGGTGGGGACCTACCTCAGGCGATGGGGTGGTAGCTTGGGGACAGTGAAGAGTTTGGGGAGAGGACGCGTCAGGATTCTGGTGATGGCTGCAGAGGACCTGGAGGGTGGGGAGGCACTAGTGCGGCTCTGAGACTCGGGTGTGGGGGGCAGTGCCACTTGCAGAATGCAAAACTGAGTGCCTCCGCCTCCAGTCACTTTGCTAAGCTTGGCCCGATCCCAGTTAATCTTCACAGTCCTGGGGGAGGGAAGCAGATGATAATCCACCAGCAGTGGAGGCTCAGAGCGAGCAGACCTTTGCGGAGAGCCTTCACGGCCCGCATAGTGAGGGTCTCCTATCCAGGGCTGCTGAGGTCTGCTGTTGGCTGCTTGGCTAGGAGACCATGGGGCTGGGCAGGTAGCTTAGTGGTAAAGTGCTTGCTTAGCGTGTGCAAGACCCCGGGTTCAATCCCCAGTGTCTCAAAACCCTGGGGTGGGGCAGGGTCATAAAACATCAAACCTACTCAGTGTAAATATTTCATGTTAATTGGAGACCACAGGGGTGCCAGCATTTGCCAGTCTCCTGAACCCTGAGTGGTCCTCTTGCGTAAACCAACCCAGGGCTTCTTTGGTTCCAGCTTGATTGATTGATTGATTGATTTTTGTTGTTGTGGAGCAAAAACTTCAGATTGGACCTCCCGCTCGCCTGCAGCTCTGCCTCTCTCCCCTCTGCCTAACTCAATTTCTTCAGTGGTTTGCTGTCCCCAAGCTCTTCCAAAACAGTCAACTTGCATCTTTAAGAAAAAAGGAAAGCTCTTTTCACAGTCATGTTTCCTCTTCTTTGTTTTATGCCATTTTTTATTAAATTATGGAATGACAATAACAATAACAAGAATGACTGGCCACAGGTTGGGGGACAGACATGGTGACTCTTGGGACACACTTGGCTGGCCTGGGGACCAGAAATGGGCAGCATCTGAGGGGCCATGGCTCATGTCCCCTCCAGCTGGGCCTGGGTCTGCAGCCTTCAGGGTGGGGATAAAGGGGTGCCTGGTGGGCACCTGGGAAGTCATTGCCAGTACACAGTGCGGGCATTGTGGGGAGCGTCGCCATGATGCTTGGTAGCTTTTTTTTGGTACTGGGAATTAAACTCAGGACCTTGAGCTTGCCACTGAGCTATATCCCTGGCCCAGTGCTTGGTAGTTTTAAAACACATATTTGGGGTCCTCTGTGCTCAACATGGGATCCTATCAGTGGTTTAAATGCTCAGCATGGACTAGGTTTAAAAATGATACATTGTACTTAAATGACCAGATCTATTATTAAATGAGCAGGACTAGAGTACAGGGATGGATACTTGGCAGTTTAACATTTTCCCAAGCCAAACCCTGGAAATCCAGGACAGGGTCGGCGGGGAGTTGCAGGCTGGGGTAGCAATTGAGTGACTCACTGTTAATGACTGAATTTGGCCAGCCTCCGGACAGGCCTGTAGGCCAGGTTTTTGCCTTCAAGGAACTTCTATTCTTAAAGACGGTAAAGGTGAGATTCCCAGAGCAGAAGTCTAGATCCAGATGTGGGGAAGCTGTGGCCTTGAGGTGGGGCTAACAGGAGGCGCCCTGTCCTTGGGTCGCAGGGGGGCAGGAGGACATAGGGTCCACTTGCTTGCAGTGGGGACCGCCTCCCGGAGACTGGTGGGGGCAGAACACCCAACTAGTTGCCAACTGGATGTGGGCCTTTGGGGGTAAGAAAGCAGGGAGCTGAGAAGACCTGGCCAGGGAGGGGGATGAAGACCAAGAGAAGGGGATGATGGGACACCAAGTGAGAAACGTGTTCAGTAAGAGGGGAGATGGACAGAGACAAGTGGTACCAGGGGCCAAGCGGATGGGGGCTGAGGGCTGAGCCCAGGACTGAAATGCCGGCCAGGGCGGTGGGAGGGGAAGCCGGGCGGCCACTGGCTGGAGACTTCAAGGAGGGCCCAGGCGTCATGATTGGGAGGCAAGTAGATCTCCAGTGAGACAGTCAGGACCTCAAGAAATCACGCCAGGGGACAGACACAGCGTGGCATTTTCCAGGCTCTGCCAGCCTAAGTGGGAGGGGTTAGAAATGCTTGGGACAAAAGACTCGGTGACTTGCTGGCAATCCTCCTGCATGGCAGCAATGATGTGTAGCAAGCCTAGAGCAAGGCCACGCAGGCGAGGCTCAGAGACAAATCCTGTCCAGCGTGACGGGGTGATGGACCTGCTGGGCTCTGCAGAGGGGACCGAGGTCAGCAGAGCAGGAGGGATGGGAAGGGCAGGTGCGGGCCATGGGAGACAGTGGGCTCTTTGCCGAGGGGCTCCCTGCAGGAGGGGTGGGTGGGACTCGGGGGCCTAAAAACAATGGGACAAATGCTGGATGTGGAGTGCAGTGGTAGAGCGCTTGCCTAGCGTGCTCTGACCCTGGCACTGCATAAAATAAAATTAAAACAAAATAAAACAAATGGTGGACCGAGACCGAGTGAGAAAAGCCGGAAGGAGACAGAGAGCCCTGTAACTTTTCTTACTTTAACTTTGTGGCTTCTCCCTGGTGTTTGTGATCTGTGACTATTCAGAGCCGTTTTCAACCCCAGCGTGTTCCGTCTGCGTCTTGCTGAGTGCCGGAATCCAAAGTCTTGGGAAACCAGCAGAGGCGCACTCCTGAGACCACCTGAATGACAACAGGTTGGCAGTCAGGGAAGGGCTTCTTGTGGCGGTATCCTCAGGGTTGGGGGATGTTCCTTGCCTGTCAGGACTGCCAGAGGGGATAGATGGCCACCTCCCCACATTGTCACCTCCTCTTGGCTCTCAGGGACTAGGAGAGAGGAAGGAGACCTGCCTTCTGCCCCTGAGGGCTCGCAGTCTGATGGTGGTAGAAGGCAGGACAGGCTCCAGGGATCATAGTGGGTCATGGGACCATTCCTGGTCCATCAAAAGAAAAAAGGAACAGCCCCTAGGATATCTTTCCCACAACACTTCAGTCAGCCCAGAATATGTCAACCACATCTATTTTAAAATTTCAACCTGGGCATAGCAGCACACACCTGTAATCCCAGCACTTGGGAGGCTGAGGCAGGAGGATCACTATGAGTTTGAGGCCAGCCTGGACTACATAGTGAGTTCAAGGCCAGCTTGAGCTACATAGCGAGACCCTGTCTCAAAAACCAAAATAAACAAACAAAATTTCCTAATTCCTAGGCACCACATTGCCGAAGTAAAATGTAGCTGGTGGTAGAATGCTTGCCTAGCGTGTCTGAGGCCCTGGGTTTCACCCTTAGCACTGTAAACAAAGAAAGTAAAAGAAACAAGATAACTTAATTTTAATATTTATTTAACCTCACAAATTAAAAGTATCATCATTTCAACAGGTGCTTCATGTGTACAAATGTGTTGATAATCCATGTTAATTCTCATTTGAAGTCCTCACAATCGGGGTGCACTCCACACCCAGAGCACACACGTGTATTCAGGGACCAGCTGCCTTGGCCGCCCCAGGGGCTAGATGGGGTCTTGCCATTCCTCGCTGTGCTCAGAGGAGCCGGAGGTGCCGGTGTGTGCCCAGGCCTTGATGCAACGGCCGTCCTCTGCTGGGAAAGGGGCTCTGGGGACACAGGGGCCATCTGCTGTATGGGGAGGGCGCCGCAGCCTGCAGCGATGGTAAATATTAACAAAGCAGCGGGAGGCAGCCTGGGGAGGCCCGGCTGCCAGAGTGAGGAATGAGATAAGGCTGTGTACCTTAGATAGGGCTGCAGCTCGGGCCTCGACTGACGGGCAGCGAAACACAGGCACAACTTCTGTTCCCAGGGCCGGGACACCTCTTTGCTGCCGCCGCCACCACGGGAGGAGCTCGGAACCCGCTCACATCGAAGTGGCACTTGCCTCCGCCTTTGCAAGGCCACACCTCACTTCTGCAAGGCCCTCCTGGTGGATTCCCTCTTCACCTGGAGAGCCCTTCTCCCCAAATCCACTAGACATGGGCACAGCTCTGCCACATTCAAGGGCATAGGAAGAAATCCCCAAACAGTAAGCAGTGTGACTCTTCTTCCTCTCCACCAGGGTGGCTGTAGCCCTCTCCTCTACTGAGGGGAGGGCCGTGAGAGCCAAAGGACACCAATGCAAGTCCTAGACAAACCTGCGCTTTTGGTTGGCCATGTTCCAGCTATCAGAAAGTTCTCTGTGACAAGGGAAAGGAAGAATGTCACTTGCATTTGCATAAACAAACTCTGGAAAAGGAACGGGAGAAACTGATGTGATTACAGATGGTGGAGGGGGTGGGGGATGGGAGGCAAAGGGGCGAACATTCCCGAGGTTTATTACCTTGATATTTGAACTATGCAGACATATCTAATTTCAAAAACGGGAGAAGGTGAAATTTTAACTATTTATTTTTCCTAGCAGGTGAGGAGGTGTTTCTCAGAATTTATGAGCTTGAACATCTAATTGAAATTTATTTGACATTCCCATGTGTGTGTAAGATTTGTTTCTCAAAGATGAATGGAAGTGAGAGAAAAAAAAAAAAGTTCTTTCTGGCCAGGGTATAACTTCTATACATATCTCCTGGTTTCTACCTTTGTGGGGAAAACAACCTTCTATTACTCAGACAGCCCCCAAACTGACAGGAAGACACAGCTCCATCCTTGGAGACCCCCAGTCTGCAGGAAGAAGACCCCGACTTCTCATAGTGAGGTCCCCAGCCCAATTCCTGTGATCAGGTGACACAAACAGAGGGATCCATACGTTCTGCAAACCACCTTCTGTCCCCAGCCTGCCTACCTGCTCCTGTCCCAGGAAACTCCCTTGGTTCTCAGCCTATTTCTTGTGTCAACACGTGGCCATTTCCCAAGTGCCAGTCCCTGGTCCCCAGAAAGTGTTTGCACGTCCTTCCTCGCCTCAGTCCTCCTTAGAGAATGCATGTCCCACAGGTGTGGGGACACCTGTGCTTCCCCCATGAGCCCAAGAGGCAGTCTCTGTCTGCTGCTAGGACTTGTGGGTGAGGCTGAGCCTGGGGCCGCTATGTGCTTTTCCAATGGGGGGCAGGAGACAGTGGGGTAAACCCAGGAGGGCGAGGAGCCCCTCTGGAGTCAGGCGGGGATGCGTGGGAGGCCTGGATGGTTGCCAGAGTTCCCAAGGTTGGTGACCCACGGTCTGGGCGTGCCGGGTGGGGCAAGCAAAGACACAAGCTGCTTCCTTCTAAGCAGAGGGCACTGCCCTCGAGTCTGGAGCAGGCTGTGGAGGCTCAGCCCTCACCTGTCCTCGAGCCCGCACCCTACCTCCGGGGCAGCTGGGGATGGGGCAGCAGTGAGTGGCATCCTGTGGAGGGTTTTCAAGGGCAGCCCCACTGAGGGTCAATATTTGTCCAGTTCTTGGGCTGGCGCGGTCTGTCACTGCCTATGGCCCCTCGCATTCCGGCCATTGCACCCCTATCTCAGGAACGTGCTCATCGACATGAGAACCACACCTGGCACTGGCAGTGGTGTGTCACACCCCCACATTCATTCCCGGGCAGAAACTGGAGGCCCAGCAGGGGAGAGGGGGTGCAGCTGCACTGGCCTGCGTGCAGGGTGCCCCCTAGGGCAAAGGCCCAGCCTCATGCCCTGCATTCAAGGGAGAGGCAAGCAGAACCTCACCTACAGCCCATCCAGGTGCCCCCTTACGGGAGATCCTTACTAAGCAAACACCCACTGAGCACCTACTGGACGCCCAGGAAGCATGAAAAGAAAATATAAGAGACCCGTCTCGAGCCTTGCAAAAACTCATGATCACATAGATTTTTTTCTCAGCCGTGCGTAAGACCCACGACCTCATCTAAAGGAGAAATAATGCACAGCATATCCTCAAGTTCACTTGAAATTAGGCTCACACACATCAGATATGTGCAAATGCAAGCGAGGTAAAACACACCTTTCACTTTCCGTAGCTTATACACAACTCAGAATGCAAGCCGATTTACAGTTTAAATACAAAGAAAACCACACAACCAATAGATGGCAAGTGGAGGCTTACATGCCAGTGGTGTTTCTTGCCTGCCCTGTGAACAGGCGCTGAGCTGACTACCAGAACCCAGGCACTTTTCCCTTGTGAGGGGGAACCTGGAGTCTTGCATTTACCTGACCTAATGCCTCATTTCCATGTTGAACCCCACACCTGCTCTTTCCGCACTGGCCAGGACAAACTGTCCCGGAGGGGTCAGGGACAGCTGGGTTAAACTCCATTTCCTGAGGTTAGCTTGAAATTGAGAAGACCCTGGGGGTGAGGCTGGAGGCTTTGAGGTGGAATATGAGGAGGTTGGCCAGGGGTTCTCCCTTGTAATCCCAGCCTCGGAAGGCTGAGGCAGGAGGATCCCTGCAAGATTGAGGCCAGCCTGGGCTACATTGAGAGAGCCTGACTCAAAAACAAAACAAAACAAGACTGACAAAAGAAAGAATTAATTTCAGTGAGGGTCTAGGTAGCCATGCCTTCCCCTCCTCCTAATCTCTTGCCGTTCACCCATTACCTCATCTGCTTCTTATTCAAAAATGGCAAAGTTGGCAGGGCAAGTTCATTCCAGGGCTCTTGAGGTTGTTTTTTTTTCCCCCATGACTCCTTGAGAGAAGGCATGAATTCTTAAATTTTACAAGGAAAGAAATGCATTTTCTTATTTCCTCTCTTTCTCCACAGAGAGTGATAGACTTTACTTGTGGTTCTGTATTTTGCCTCTTTTATATGTTTTGTCCTGGAAGACTTTCACTAATGGTACACAAAAGAATGAGCGGGTCCTTTTTTACAGCTGCATAGTATTCCATTTTAGGGTTGATTCACCCATCATGTATTCAACCAAGCTCCTCTTGAGTTAGGTCACTTTCCTGTCTAGGTTTTTTGAACTATGCTGCAGTAATTTTGTACGCATGTCATTCCTTGTAGCAGGTGTAAGTGTAGAAGCAATTTCTAGGCTTGGTATTGTTACTCAGAGGGAATATGCACCTATAACCTTCATCCATATTGCCAAATTGTTCCCCACTAAGATTTTTAACAATTCAATTGCCAGTGATGCCTGGGCGTGATCATTTCCCCAGAGTCTGTCTAAGAAAGTGTGTTATCACTTTTTTTTTTTTTTTTTCCTATTTTGGCTTTTGGCCAATCTGATAGGTGAAAAATTGTATCTTATTATGGTTCTAATTTGGACATGCTTTTATTTACAGTCTGGCATTCTGTCAGGGAGCAAAGGATTCCCTAGGGCCCAGCTGCTGGGGGGGCGCGCGTGTAGTCTGTACTGATCTTTACTAGCTGGCCAGAGACAGAATCAGGCTTCCACAGGAGATACCGCAGCCATCTCCAGACTCCAAGGTGCTCAGAAATGCAACACTAGCTTTTCCCTGCCCATGGGTGGGTGGTAGGGCTGACACCAGTTTAGAGCATCTTGCTAGAAATCACCAGGTCCCTGGAACCTCACATGGAGGGAGATGGTCCCTGGGGTCTCACCTGCTCCACCAAAGCCCATGCTATGCTTCCAGGCTGGTCCCCCGGGGAGTGGAAGAACTACAGAGGGGGCGGTGATAACGAAAGGACGGGTGTTTTGGCCTACTGGTCGTGCTGGAGTCACAGGATCGTGGTGGAGTTAGGTTGAAGGAGAAGAGGTTAATTACGTGAGATTTGCCCTATTCCCACTCTGTGTAATCCTCTCTTTCTCCGGAGACTCATGCCTCTGAGGAGGAGCCAGAGGCCACCTGACCCTGGCATTGCTGAGACAGGGAAGCCCGTGTGGCGACCTAGAATCTCTGGGATGGAGACATTGGGCACAAAATGGCTTTTCAGACTTGGAGCTGAAGGAACTAACACCCACTGCCTTTCAGTATATCTAGGGAAGCTGAGTCCCAGTAAAAATACCACCGAAGGTCCCCCACCTGGCTGCTAGCAGAGCCAGACGGGACACACTACGCCTGGTGTCCTAGGCTGGACCTTGTGAGCCCTCTGTTCTAGGTCTCCACCAGCTGAGTGATAGAGGCGGGGCAGCCCCACGACAAGTCCTACACCCTCCGGCAGGGCCCCCCAGGGGCCAGGTGGGCATGGGGGTGGCCAGGCCCCTCTCAGCATGCCCAGGTTTGTCTCCTGCCTGCTTCTAATTGCACCAGATGATCAGCAGAGGATCAGAGTGAATCCCTAGCTCCTCCCTCTGCTCCCTCCTCCTCCAGACACGCGGGGTGGGCAGGTGGTGGCCCCGGCATTCCCAGAAGTCAGCCTAATCCTTTTAGAAGATCTTAATGAGTACCTCGGGGCCTGGCATCTCTGACAGTGCATGGAATGTATGAGAAGCCTGGATCCAAGGTGCCAAGCCCTGGTCTAGTTGCCTGGAAGGGACTCCAGGAAAGAGGAACCTGGGGAAGAAGCCCGGGGCAGGGATGGGATGTGTCACTCGGTACTTCCTCATTGCCCTCCAGGGTGACCCTCATGCCTGCCTCCCACCTCCTCAAATGCTCTTCCTTCTGGAAATTTCATCTCTGCTCCCTCTGCCACCCACACTGTCAGGCCCATGCCGTGGACTCAGCCCTCCTAGAACTCTCTATGGGGGGCGGAACCTGCTCCATAGGCCCGTGTTAGAATTAATTGAGCACCTGGCATGTGTCAGTGTCTTGGGCTGGATCTTTGGAAAGAAGGATGTGAACGTGAGTTGATTTGGAAGGGTGATCTCACAAAACACCAGGGAAGAGCGTGGAAGGCGGGCAAGAAAGGGAAGGAAGCCAATAGGATGTGTGTCACCGAGCAGGAGACAGTTGGGGGCCCCTGGGGTTCAGTCACACTGGGGACCTCTGGGAGCCTGCACAGAACCCTGTCTCCAAGTCCCCGACCCAGAAGTCAAGGGGACCGGGCAAGGCAGCGGGGGCCGATACTGCAGTTGTTCGCTGAGGGATCTGTCTCCCTGGCCCTTGTGACCTGCGTTTGGCCCCAAGTGTCAGCTGGTGAGAGCTGGGAGGAGACGGGTGCCGTGTCAGGTCCTCTAGAACCACTATGCCCTGTGGGCATTCGCAGTCTGGCAAACGAGAAGCAGAGAGCTGCAGCGCTGTGGTGCCACAGAGTAGGGTCACACTGGGTTGTGGTAGCTCAGAGGGAGCCACGGGCCCCCCTGGAATTCCGGGAAGCAGTGCTTGGAAGAGTGGGGCTTGGAGGGTGGATGGTGGCCAGTGTGCGGGCAGAGCCAGGGAACTCACAGAGATGGGACAGCATGGCAGAGTCACCTCGGGTAGGGATGAAGGCCTGGGGCTGCCGGCACCATCTCTACCCCAGCTCCTAGGAGGGTCAGCTCAAGTTCAAACTAATTTTGAGATAGCAACTAATCTCAATGTTAACAAGGGAGGATGGGCTGATGTTGGATTTACAAACACGGGACCATTTGCTCGTTGAGTTTGGGTAGGAATGTGTCACCACTCCCTCGAGGAAGATCAGTGGCCTCTGAAACCACCTATGGCTACACAAGACAGACCCGTCACACTTGGGAAGGCACTGGAATCTTACTTCTATTTGTTTTCTTCTTTTAGCCTTCAAAAACTTGCTGGTATATTTTTAAATAACACGGTACATATAATAGTAGCATTTGAGGACATGTAATTATTTATAAATAAGCAAACGTACGTATAGTGGTGCATATACTACGCTTTATTTTTTTTTCCTGAATCTTTTGGAGCAAGGTTTCCCTAGGCAGATCAGGCCGGTCTTCAACTCACTTGATAGCCCAGGCTGACCTTGAACTCACAGCGTGCCTCCTGCCTCTGCCTCCCGAGTCCTGGGATTACAGGCGTGCGCCGCCATGCCTGGATGTAAGTGGGCACTTTGTTTGCTTTCTCTGCCCCTGGCTGGTCACCTCCTTGCAGGTCTGAGGTCCCCAGGCCAGAGTGAGCCTGACACTCACCATTTGTGTGTCTTCTGTGCTTTTTGACTCAGGGCTTCCTGCCACACCACAGCTCCTGCCATCCCTCCCGCAGTCACTAATTACCTTAGTCATCCTCCCATCCCTGCTCGCTGAGCTGATGGGGAAGGCAAACAGAAATCTCAGCAGATGTGGAAAATTCCTGCTGACAAAGCAGGAGCCTGTTGCCTAGGTTTGGGGGCTGCAGGAAGCTTGGGATTTTGAACAATTTCTGTTCCTTCACCAGGAGGGGTGGGTGGCTTTCCTGGTGGGTGCCCTGAGCCCAGGTTGAAGGTTCATCTATGGCTCTGCGTCAGGGGCCGGGGGAGAGGAGGGACAGTATGGCCAGGCCCGGGGGTGACATTATCCAGGTTGGGGATGTCTCCACGTGGACTCGTGTCTTGTCCCCCCAGATGCCCAGCTGGCCTTGGCAGCTGGAGGGGAGGCCAGTGGCTGGGCCACTTGGGCTCTCACACCTGAGGCCTGTTAATGATTATCCCTGGGGAGGGCAAGGCCCTTGCAGACATCGCTAATGAGGCTGCTAAGTGACAGCTGGATCCTTTGCCCCTCACCTGCTCGCTGAGGAAAACAAGGCCTGGTCAAGGGAGGACTTAACCCTCTTGCGGCTGGGAGCTCCCTGAGGACAGGGCCATGAGTCCCCCTCCGATGCAGTTCCCCAAGACCCTGGAGTCTAATGCACTGTTGACCCACGACTTCTGTTCGGGGAGTCAACGCCTGCCTCTCTGAACCCCTGGGGGACCATCCTTAGGGGAAGCTGCCCTGTTTAGCATTAGCTGGAAATGTTGCTGTGTAGGACACGTGGCCTGAGGTGATGCAAATATTCTAGATCAGCAGTGGAAACCAGTAACCGCAGTGACACTGCGCATCTGAGTTGCTGGATTTAAAAAACTCTCACTTTAATTGAATAGCCACACGTGGAGGGTGGCTACCGAGCTGCACGCCGCAGCTCTACGAAGTTTCCCGGGGGGACCTGAACAGTGGCCTGCACATTTATGCCAAGCAGCCCTCCAGGCTGCCATGGTGATAGCGACTGAGTCCATTTCTAGGCCTTCAGGGGCCCAAGGTCACCTTCCCCAGAGATGGCTCCCGGAGGGCCTGCTGGGCTTCCTTCCCCCTCCCCAGCGCTCCCAGGCAGCGAGGGGGCCAGAGGAGCAGGGAGCTGGCCAAAAAGCACCTGTTTGTAATGAGGATCCCTGGGACCATCGTGGGCTCCCCCTCCACAGGGCACGGGGCTGTCGCCGCCTGAATGAGGGAGATTTATGGAAAATCCCCTCACACAACAGGCGGATTTTCCAAGCCTCATTGGTGCTCTGGTCTGAGCCTTCATTAAGGGAGACAGGGGACAATGGGGAGGGTAGGGGTGAGGCCGTGGGCCCCTACAGCTCTCTATCATTCTGCACTGGGAACTCCATCCCCACCCCACCCCTTCCCCTCCCTGCAAAGGGTTAGGTTACTTTCTCTCTTTTTAATAATAATAAAAGCCCCAACTTCCCCAAAGTCAGGCCTGCCTTAGAGGAAAGACTCTGTCCTGCATTTCAAAGATTTGCAGAAGACATGTCCTGGGGTTCTGCTGTGCAGTTCGCTATGCCTGAGGTCCCTTCTGTCGGCTCATCCAACCCAACTTCGCAGCAGTCTAGGCCCAGCTCCTTGGGGCTTCTCTCCTCCTTGAGAGTATGGCAACAGCTCAAAGTCATAAGGTCGTGTGTGATTTCCCAATAAAATCCTTGATTGGAGGGAGAAACCACAGACTGCTGGTCAGAGGGCCCCTATGGATGGGCGGTCCTGTCCCTCTCAGGGTATGTGCAGGCAGGGCCACGGCCAACAGGTAGCGCCAAGCCGGGACCAAAATTCACACTGCACAGTAGCGTCTGCCTTCGTATCAACTGCCCTGGCTTTGGCATTGGCACACCTATACCAAGGGACCGCGGAGGAGACCCTTCCTGGGGAGGGAGCCCTGCTTCAGCCAGGGGAGTAGAGGTCTAAGAGTAAATCTTAGGTCCTATCCCACGGATAACTCTTTCTCCTCTTCTCTTCCTTTCCTCCTCCTCCTCTCCCTCTCTTACTCCTTCCAATCCTTCCCCGCTTCTTCTCCTGCTCCTCCTCCCTTCTCCTCCTCCATCTCAAATTCCCCATCCAGAAAGCACCCAGCTGTGCATTGAAGAGCTCAGGGGCAGAGTCTCCAAGGTGCTGGCATGGAGGGTGTCCTTCTGGGTGGTGGGACAGATGGGGACGAGGTGTCCCCAGGGCAGTCACAGCTGGGCACACCCCAGCACGGGATGGGCCCTTCCCTGTGCTGGGGACAGGAGGAGGCCAGGCATGGCTCACCAGGGAAAGTGGGTGAGCACAGCCAGTTCCCTTGAATGGCGGGATGTCCAAGACCCAGGAGGTGACCATCCTTGTAGGGGGAGCAGCCAGAGCAGGAGGTGTTTATGGTTCTGCCTCTCCTGGGGGCAGCAGAGCAAGCCAAGTTTACAGTGGCCCTGAGCTTTATAAACACATTTCCGAGTGTATGCGTATGTGAGTGTAAGTGCATGCGTAGGTGAGCGTGTGCGCGCGGGTACCTCCATGCCCAGGACATGCTGACTCGACCTCCCTCACCTGCTGAGATGGCAGAGCAGATTCCAGGCTGGGTGGGTGATGCCCTTCTGGGCCTGGCAACACCTACAGAGAGGGCTGGGAAGCAGGGATGTGGGTGACTCCAGGGCCTGTTGTAGACTCCCTGGGCAGGAAGGCCTGGGAACCCTGGAGACTGGGAGGAGGAGCAGGGAGGTGTGTGTGTGTGTGTGTGTGTGTATGTGTGTGATCAGACAGCAGGGAGGGTGAGACTTGCCACTCGAAGCTGAGTGGGAGGTGGCTGAAGGTTTTCCAGCTCTGGGGACACCTGGAGACCCAACTGAGGGTTAACAGAGAAGTACTGTGGAGAAATCATGACTGTGAAAACACAACCCCTATCTACCGCAAGTGCCCTCCATGCCCTCCCTGTCCCATGCTCACAGGACTGGGTAGAGATGGTGTTGGGGGCAGCCTGTGAGCTCTCCAAGAGGTCAGAGGGGTTGGCGATGGCCAGGCCAGAGGGTTGGTGGTCGAGATAAAGTGTTGTCCATGGCTGTGATGACCAGGCCTGGGGTCAGATGCTGACCAGGAACTGTTTTCTTTGTGTGAAGCTCTGTCTTGAGGGTGTGACAGAAAGACAGGAGTGTTTGAGGACTCAGGAGGCTTGGAGAGCTGTCCTGGTTCTGCTCACGTGAGGGCGAGGCCACCCTGGGCAAGTCTCCAGCCCTCTCTGAATGTCTGGCCTCTGTGTGTTGCACTCCTCTCCTCTCCATGTGTGAGGGGTTTGGGACTAGGTGTCTCAGGATGAAACACAAACCAAATCTTCCCTGGGGCATAGTGGCCCACTCACCCTCCGTAAATCTCTAGGTTGAGTAGGTTTGAGGGGCAGGTAGGGAGAGCTTAAAGAGCACCCCCTAAGCTTGACGATGCACTGAAATCACCTTGAGGCCCAACTCGCACTCTAACCTCCCCATCCTGAACTTGAGGTGCCCTGGGCATCCTCAGGTAATTTCAGTGGGCCTCAAACTTGGGAACCATGGGTTAAAAGTCCACATGCTTGAGCTACAGACATCAGTCTCTGACAGCGACCTGGCCCTTCTTTCGGGAAATGGCTCTAAGTTACATGTCATGCAGGTGTCTGGGGACGTGTGTGGGATCATGAAATGTGTGCATTGCGACGATGGCCACCATCCACGCAGAGATGTGGGGTGAATGTTGGGGTGCAGGGGAGAAAAGCAGAGTCCCCTGAAATGTGTGGTGACAGCCTGAAGCCTGTGGGCAGGCAATATAGTCATGGTAAGCTGGAATCTCTGTCCCTGAGCAGGATCTTTGGGGTTCATGTCCTGTTTCAAATGTTGCCTCCCCACATATCTGATCAAACGTCTTGTTTCCTGTGCTGGAAAGACCTTCGCAGACCACCCTGGGGAGGGTGGGAGATTAAGGGGCTCCTGGGAGCTGTAGCCAGGCCTCAGGGCTGCTCCTGGCTGGGTTTTGGGTCTTGGCTTTCCTGGGAAAGTGAATTTCCTTGTGTCCTGTGTGTCTTTAAGGCTTAGAGCCTGTGGGAACTGACGGGAAAATTCCAACAAGTGGGTTCCTTTGAAATGGAAGTGACATCTAGTGGTCCGAGAAAGAACTACCCAGCCAGCCCCCCCCACCCCCGGGCCACCCAGGGGGTCCTCCCCTGGTCCTTGTCCTTCTGGGCCACAGTCCTGCTCATGGGGCCCAATCCTCAACACAGGGTTTCTAAGGGACGGCAGTGACTCCCCTGGCCTAGTCTGGGGGACCTAGGCTGAGATCAGATATCCAGTCTAGCACCCCAAGGCAACGGGCAGAGGCCAGCACGTGTCCTCTCCCCGCTTTGTTGTAGCTGCAGCCTGGGGTCCTGGTGAGGTAGGAGCCTTGGGCTTCGTGGCCTGGACTCTAGGAGCCCTGTCCCCAGGGCCGCCCTCAGCAGCCCGTGGGCCTCAGTGCTGAATCATCGCCCCGGTGGCTGAGGCGGCGGTTATGCAACGGCCCTGCCATGGCCAGGAGTCAACGAGGGCCAGGCTGCCCTTTCCACAGCACAGGGCCTCGGGGGTACGCAGGGCATGGGAGGTGGCAGCCCAGGGCTGGAGGGCTGGAACAGGGAGGAGCCCAGAACATTGTTCTCCAAGGTGCCTGACTTAGGAGCCACGTCTGAAGGGGACACTGTCCCACCCTCGGGGAGACCCTAGATAAGGGTGGGACAAGAAACAACGACACACTTGGACCTGATGACCTTCTCAATGCACCAGTGTCCAGGGCAGAGGAGTATGGGGAGCAGGGCCTTTGGGGCTGGCTGGAAGGCCACAGTGACGCGCCTGGGGGGTGAGTGGCGGGGTGCATGAGGGGCAGGGCCCTCAGGGCTGGCAGGGAGCTGAGTTTTCCCACGTTAGTGATCTCAGGGTCTCAGGGCTGAGCAGGCAGGAAGAGGGAACAGCAGGCCTGCAGGGGCAGCGGGCATTGTCCTCAGTATTTCTGAGGTAGAAAAGTCTTTGTTTAACTTGGTCTTCCTTTCTATTTCAAAGAGATACTATAGGACCCATCATCCCAAACAAGGACTGCAGCAGGAGCAAAAAAATGAGTGAACCTAAGTTCTATCTTATTCTTGCAACCTAAGTTCTATCTTATTCTTTTTGAAAGTTTCAAATGATCTTAAAACAGAGTAAAAGCTCAAATTCAAACAGAAATGTGACTCTTTCCTTTGTCTCTTCCAGCTGACCTTTAGTTCTCTTTCTTAGAGGCCCTGGAGTTACAAGTTTCCTGTGTCTCCTTCTAAAGATTGTCTAAAATATACATATGCATAACCTTTCTCCTACACACGTGGAAGCATCTGCTCCTCCACAGCCCCTGGCCCTTCCTCCTCCAACTCAGCGGTAATCTGCAGACCATCGGATCTGAGGACCCAGAGCTGACTCATTCTTTTTCTCCGCTCCAGTGTATTCCTTCGAACAGATGGTTCCAATGTTTATTTGGAAGATATTTGCACACTGGGGATGTTCCAAGCACGGACTTCGGGGGTGGACTCTTAGCCTTTGTGTCCCTGCGTTAGCACAAACCAGATGTTCAACATTGAGCTAGTTGCTTAATGTCTTAGTGACTCAGTTTCCTCATTTGTGGGCCAGAGAGAAGCAAGCATCTTCCCCAAAGTGTTTTATGAGGATTTAGTGGGATCACACTCGAGAAGGACTCCGCACAGTGCCTGGTGTGCCAAGAGCACTCAATAAATATTAGCTACTGCTCACAGGATTATTTGGCCAGACCCCTCCTGAGAGGCCCGGGCTATTTCTATTTCCAGTATTTTATTATTATAAACAATGCTGGGGACAAATATTCTTGTCCACACGTCACAGGGCCGTTGTGGGAGTGTATCTGTAGGAAGAACTCCAGGGAGTGGAATGGCCAGGTCAAAGGCCATGTGCATTTTTAATTTGGAGAGCTGCCGTGGGTTATGGGTTGTCCCTCTGTCCAGGTGGTCCTGGTCACACCATCACAGCTGCATTTGAGCCTGTTTCCCTGTAGCTTTGCCAGCGCCCTCCAGGTTCCACTTGAACACAGCGGTGTTCGTATTTCTTTGGGCACAGAAGCCCACTCTTTCTGGATTGTTCGGCCACTCGCGCCCATACTCACCTGAGTCTCTCTTGAGGGAGAAGCCCCCTGCCCCATGAGGGCCAAAGCTTGTGGAGGTGCTCGTGACAGGTTTATACAGGGCTGGCAGCAGCCTTTTCTGGGGCCTGTTAGCACATCCAAATTGCTGGTTAAATCTAATAATGCTTTAGATTGCACGGCTGTCACCATCTCATTCCCGAGGCTGGTGCTTGCGAGTTCTATTTACATCTTTTGCTCACATTGTACCACACTTAAGAAGGTGCTCAGACAATGCTAGGGTTCAATTAGCGGGCATCATGGGAAGCCTGACTGTTGCTCTACCTGAAATGAAATTTCCTGCAATGGATCACCTACAAACCAACCTCTCCCCTGTCCTCTTGGGGGAATGGAGCTGATGATAAAGAGAAAAGAAGGCAGATGCTCCAGTGAGACCCTGTTGTCTGCAGTTGGAAAGATCACCAGCCTAAACCCAAAGGGTGAGGATTCCTTTTCCAAAAGGAGTTCCCACCGAGTTAATTTTAGTCGATTTTCATTAAGCCTCTTTAGAAGGCTGCGACAAGGCTGGAATCATTTGAAGGCGGCAGCTCTGAGCGGCGGCCTCTCCCACCCGCAGCTTGTTCATGCCCATCTCCGCTACACGCCCGGGCTCGAATTCTCCTTTCATGATTTACCCAGCCTCACAGTGGTGGACTTGGGCTTTCTAGGACTTCTGTGGGTTCCCCTGGCAGAGCAGCATCAAAGCCTCCAGTGCCGCTTTCCTTTCCTGTGACCTTGCGGGATCTGACAAATGCCAAGGACTGTGCCTACGTGCGGTCTGGGCTGGCGACGGTCCAGGCTGCTCTGGGTGGCAGAGGGAAACTGGTTCTGTCTGTAGAAGCCCCTCTGAGATCACTCGTAAGGTGAGGGTGTCCTTGAGTGAAGGTCAGATAGGATTCTTTTCCTCCGATTTTTTAGTAAACTTTTTTTCCTCTCTAAAGACACATGCAAGAAACTATCCAAATTCTAATAAGTATGACCCGTAATGATATTTTCATCGGACTTGCCAGTCGGGTCAAGCGTGGAGCAGGGCCAGCTTCCTGTAGCCTTGCCCAGCGTCACTTCTCAGCTGCTGTCCCTGCCAACGGCAGGCAGCTCCTGGTCCTGACGGTCAGCATCACCAAGTCTGGAACCACATATAAACCGACCCACACTTCGTGGTCTCCATTACATCCAGTTTCTTTGGCTCACCATCTTGAAGTCTGCCCGTGTGACAAGTGTGGTTCACTCATTCTCACCGTCTTCTGTGAATATGTAACTTTTAATCCATTCTACTGAGAACCCCTGGGCTGGTCCCAGGCTGGAGCTGCGGTGAATAACACTGCCGTAACACTCTTATCTGTGTTCTGCGGTGTGCCAGCGTACACACGTCTATCATTAACCCAGGATTGAGCTACGTGCCACAGGGCAGACGATGTCAATTTTCCAAAGTGGTGGGATTACTTTGTATTCACGGTGGTACAATGTGAGACACAGCCCCTCCACATCCTCACCCACATCATGATGGGTGGTTTTCATGTCACCATTTTGGAGGCCAACACTGCCTTTCTGAACAATAGATCCTTTTTATTGTTTAACCATAATATTTTCTGGAGACAGAGTCTCACTATGTAACCCAGGCTGGCCTTGAACTCATGATGATCCTCCTGCCTCAACCTCTTGAGTGCTGAGATTTTGGACATGCACCGCCATGTCCAGCTACAAACTATAGATTCTTTGATCACATTCCTGCTTCCAGCTTTTAAAAACTTCCTGCATTTTACCATGAGAACTTTCAAAATAGAGAGAAATTGGAGACACTGTACAGGGAACATTCCAATCAATGCTAACCACACCATCTGATCACATAATCAATATTTATTATAATCACTGTAACCTATGTCTAACCATAAGTCCATCCTTTATCCAGCCCGCAATTATCTTCATTTTTATAAATTGCACGCCTCTTTATGGAGGAAGAAGTGACATCCTGTCACACTCTCATCTTAAGTATATATTCAGTGATGAACTAAATTTGTACTGTGAGCTACCCTCAGCACAGCAGAGCTTTAGAACACTTCTGTTTCCCGGAACATCTGCCTTCTACCATTAGGAACCCATCCCTGCTCTAGCCCCAAGCCTCAGATGCCTGTTTGTCCATGTAGTTTTGCCCCAAATTTCTGGAAGTTTAATATCAATGGAATTGCACGAGGTATGATGTTGTCTTTTATGCTGACTTCTTTCACGGAGCATGACGCGTTTGAGATTTGTCCGTGTCCTAGGTATGTGGTTATCTCAATATAGTTTTAATGAAAAGATCATAGTCTGGCATAAAGAAAGGTGACCATTTATGGAGCAGCCTATGATGTGGGAAGAAGAAGGGGTAGGATGAGAGTAGAGACATAGAGAACGGAGACATGAGAGGCAGAGACAGAGAAGACGATATTCTTGCCGATTTGATGTCCAGATCTGTGATGGGCCTCCTCCCCATAGGCAAACTACCTATGGTGTTCTCAGCCCTCTCTCTCTCTGAACTCGAAGACCTGGCCGTTTTGCCTCTTCCTGCTCCCAAAGCTCACTACAGAGTTGGCGTCTGTTCTGTGGGTAACAAGTGCATCAGTTTCTGTAATATTCACCAAGAGTTCAGGGACAAGGCTGGCATGTGGTTCTGGGTTTGGGAGACAGCAGCCTACAGTGTCCATCTGCACGACACCTTGCTGGGCTCTCTCAGGGCAGAAATCGTGGCTTTTTTTGTCCCTTCTCTGCGCTTCCCAGTCCGGTATAGCACCAGGCACATGGGAAGGTGGCAGGGAGGACAGAGCACAGATGCTGGTGAGTTGGGCCCTTATATAGTCAAGTCCTTGAACATCCTAAATCCAGGTCCTCTGGTTCGGTCTCTGTTAGGGAAACAACGCTGAGATGAGCCTGGTGCGGGG
Organism: Chinchilla lanigera; assembly: GCF_000276665.1. Classification (NCBI taxonomy): domain Eukaryota; kingdom Metazoa; phylum Chordata; class Mammalia; order Rodentia; family Chinchillidae; genus Chinchilla; species Chinchilla lanigera. Next base: position 9,582,030 of record NW_004955437.1, read on the forward strand.
GTTACCAGCTGTGGTGCTAAATCACAGCGGGGAGTACCAGTGTCACTAACAAGCTCAGCCTGGGTCTGGGGAGCCAGGAGGCTCCTGCTACTAGGGGAGGCAGCTAGGTCGCTTGTAGATGAGGAAACTTGACCAGCAGCCAGGCATGTGCCCCTTCCCTGCATCCCTGAGCCCTATTACTCCCAAGACCCAATATGTCCCCAGATCCCAGTGCTCCCTGCACACATCTCCAGGACGGCTGGGTGGGCAGTGGGGTGGGATGGTCCCAGCCCTGCACCAACCATGTCCGCCTGCCTTCTTTTCCACACTCAAACTACTTCCTCGGACCTGGATGTCTCTAAGTGACACCGTTGCCCACAGGGGTTGAGGCCGAGGGTTTCTATTCTCTAAAGCAGCGTTTGCAGACCTGAG
>NW_004955437.1:9582580-9658559 GCF_000276665.1 Chinchilla lanigera
AGGCCTGGGACCCTGCTCTGGGACCCGCAGCTGTAGAGCTTTGTTCTGTCCTCCCAGGTCACAGCCCAAGTCTTCTTTTTTGCCTGCCCCGGGGTGGGGGCGAGGGAGGACAGAGGGTGTCTGCTTCCTTTCCTGTTCAAGCCCCCGCAAATAGGCAGACCGGCATGACCTTGACAGTGACAGAAGGAAACTCATACTTCAGCTGCCCATGGTCAAAGGGCAGAGTGAGCCCCCCAGTCCATCTGTAGATTATCATACAGATAAAAGCAATCAAGGCCAGAGACAGCCTGAGCATAAAAATAAGTAAGTGCTTCCATCAAAGAAGTCACTGCTTAAACTTAATTTTGATTTTGGAAGTAACCCAAGTAAGAACTCTGAGAGTCACACGGGTCAGATAAGATAGTAAGTGAAACTCCTCTAGTAGGATTCCAGAAAGAGTCTTAGGTTCCACTGCATTCTGCAGTCAAGCTAGACCTGATGAAAGATCCTTTGAAGTTCTTTGCATACTTGCTGGATGTGGTGGCACAAGTCTGTAATACCAGCACTCGGGAGGCTGAGACGGGAGAATTGTCAGAAGTTCAAGGCCAGCCTGCACTACATAGTGAGTTCAAGACCACCCTGACCTGTATGGTGAGATCCTGTCTCAAAAAAAAGCATGTGGCAGGCATCCTCATTCCATTTTGCAGATAAGGAAACTGAGGCACAGCAGAGAAATGGTGGCATCAGGATTCCAATACAGGTCATTTGACTCCAACTCAGATTTTAGACCTGGAGTAATGTTTTTTCTTTTCTTTTTCCTTTCTGCTGTCTTTCTTGCTTGTTTCCCATCTTTCTTTTTCTTTTCTTCTTTCCTTCTACACTCTGTGGCAGCTGAACACTAACTGCAATTTCCTGAGCAGCTTCTGGCCCTATCACAGACACATCAGGCTGGACAAAGCCTCAGGCCAGCTCTGTCGCTCAGATGTCAATTTCATCTACCCTTCTGGCTGTGCCAGGGGAAACTGAGTGATGCTACTGTCAGAAATGACAGATTTGGAAGTGGATTCCCCCACAGCTACCTGCGCTGAAGACAGGATTGATCAGAGAGGCTGAAACTCTGTGATCCCTTCTCACTGTTCTTTAGCACCTGGCCAAGGGTGTGTTTAAACAAGCGGTATGCTGCTTGCTGTGTGTGTGTAGGTCGGAGATGGGGCAACAACCAGTTGCCTTTCTCAGCCCACTCTGGACAGATGGCCGCTGGGTGAGGGATAATTCTGCCTCCATGGAGTCTGCAGATGGGCCTGTGGAAGGGAAACAGACCCAGCAGCAAACAAGAACCCTGTTCCTCCTGGAGCTCTTGTTGGGGCCCAGCTTTGGGGTCTGAGGATTACTCCAGCCAAAGTTTATGGCTCTGTAAAAGAATTTAGGCAAGGAGTGAGGTAGATTATCGATTAGATAGGGGCCTTTTGGTTTTGAGTGGGTGAGTAGGAGTGGTAATGGAGCTAGGGGAAGGAGATGTGGATGGGGAGTCTTTGTGAGGTTTGGGCTGTTTTATTTTCTTCCATGGTGAGGATCAAGCCTGGGGCACCCTGATGATGGGGCTTTGATGATTGGATGGCAGAGATAGGGTGGTGGCAGCATGGGGTGGGTGGGAGTGCAGGAAGTGGGGGTAGAGGAAAGATGGGTATCAGGAGGTGGGCTGAGGAGCTTAGAACCAGCGGGGTGACCCAGAGCAGGAAGGGGACCTGGACTATGGCTGCCCACTCCTGCTCCCAAAGATGCCTGCCTGTCGAGGGTGCTTTCCAAGGCTGCCCACAGCCCAGCTGGGAGATCTTCCCTGCTATGAGCCTGTTCCCCTAAGAGGCCTCTCTGCATACCACCAGCAGATGTGTGCTGATGTTGGCTGCAGGGGACACTCCAGGCCTCAAAGAAAGGGTCCCCTATCTGGCATGGCCAGCTCTAAGCTCCACCCCAAAGACAGGAGACCTGGCTCAATCCTATGCAGAGAAAAGAGGAATCATGATTCCTGTTTCTGGATAGGGCAGCGCAGGCCTTTGGAGGGAGCCCGCACTGGGAGAAGCACTGGTGGGACCCGGCTTGAAAGATTTTTGAGTCTTTGCGCATGCGTGTGTGCAACGGGGTCAAGACAGACAGACCCACAGGACTCCTGGGCTTGCCGTTCTCTTGGTGGGACAACTCAGAGCCTCTGTCTCCTCTTCTGTAAGAGGGGAGGCTCCTTAGATGTGGAGGCAGAGAGCACAAGTGTGGGGAGTGCGGCTCAGGGGACAGAGTGATGAGTCCCAGTGTTCCGTAGCACAGTAGGACATGCATGGCTGACAGCAGTTGAATGCTTCAGAATAATAGACAGGATTTTTAATGTTCCCACCACAAAGAAATGATACATGCCTGACATATACCAATTTCCCAGATCTGAGCATGACACATTGTATTCAGTGTCACACTCATGATTCTAAACATGTGTAATTACTATGTGTCAATTAAAGGGGAAAAGAGCTTCAGTGGGAATGCTTGGGTATCGGTCCTAGGACTTGGGGAGGATTAGATGACATGGCTGTAAGTAATGATTCCCATCAGCATTAATTTTTTTGTTGTATTTTTTTTTGATACAGTGTCTGGCTATATAGTTTAGACTGGCCTTGAGCTCACTATGTAGCCTAGGCAGGCCTTGAACTCATGGCAGTCCTCCTGCTACAGCCTCCTAAATCCTTAGATCACACGTGACATTAGTTTATTAGTTTTTATGGTTTGAGGCAGACTCTTGCTGTGTAGCTCAGGATGACTTTCAAAACCATCATCCTCCTGCCTCAGCCCCCTAAAGGCTAAACATCAACTTTCTTCCCAGAACTAGTTATAGGTGGGAGCCTTTCATATACTTGTGTGTGAGTGTGCCCTGTGTGTGAGGGTGCACAAACCTCCAGTCGAGTGTGTGCTCTGCAGCAAATCCCAGCCAGCCAGACTAGGAGGGACTGCAGTGTTTTCTGCTCTTAGGAGGTATTTGAGGTTGATTGGCTCTGGCTGGGTAGGGGATTACGGGGGAGGTACCCTGGGACCCCTCAGGCTGCCCAGACTCCCAAAGGCTGCTGCTTTGGAAACTAATGGGGCAAGGCTGGGCCAGGAAGCAGCTCTGAGGGCCATGGGTGATACCGTGAAGTGATTCCCAGGTTTCGTTTGTCAGGCATGGGGGTGACCACCAAGGGCTCAGGGACTCGCTGGGAGGCCCAGAGAGAAGAGGAGGCGGGGCTGGGTCTCCAGGCTCCAGAAGATGGTGCTGCCTCCCCTCTTGCTCTAGGCAGAAGTCCACATACATACCAAGTCCTTGTGACCATTGTTGACGCTTGTATCACGCATGTCCCTGGGAGTTTGGGGGCCTGGGATGCAAAGCCACTTCCTTCTGGGCAGGTTTTGTCACAGCAACAAAGCGGAACCTCAGGGGGCCACAGGCCAATGACAGCCTCTTTTAGAGCTGATGTGACTTCCTGATCATGCTCACAGGGGCAAGATATGCAGAGCCCTCCAAGGTCAAGGTCAAGGTCAAGACCAGCTCCCCAGGCCTCTGGCTCATTGTCTTGCATTACAGACTGGGCAACTGGGGCCAGAGAGCACACACAGCTTGCTCAAGGTCACACAGACAACACTTGGGCCAGAACCTGGCCCAGCACCGTCCATATTCACTCTCTGCCATCTGCCATCACATGCACAGAAGCCCCCTCTGGGCAAGCATCCTCCACGCACATGTGTGTACACGCACATGCACGTCCCCTCCCATAACCCACAGCACTTTGCTTCACACCCAACATGATGTCACCACACTGATTTTTTTGTTTTTTTGTTTCCTCCCTTCTAGAATGACGCTTCCCATGGACCAGAAATTATATTTTCCATTAACTTCATCATTATGTTGTTGGCCTGCGAACACAGAAGCGTGAAGTTCATCCATCCATTCGTTCGCAGGGCACTTCTGCCTGCACCGCTCTAGCCCAGACGCTGGTCTCCTAGGACTGTCAGACCTGACCCGGCCCCATGGAGCAGGTGGCTTCGGGCCCTTTCTCCTGGCATCCGGCAGCTGCCTGGAGATGGAATTCTCCCTAGTTGGGTACCACTGGCCCTGGGGAGGGGGAGCTGCAACCAGGGTGAAGCCAGGAAAGATGCTCTGCTTGCTGATATGGGATGAGCAGAGTAGATTGAGCGTAAGGGGCAAAGAGCTGGGCTCCAACCCTGCATGTGGTCAGAGCAGGGAAGCACGAAGAGCTTTGGTGAGAGACTCATCTTTCTCATCTGTGAAAGGGGGGGTGATGAGACAGGTGCCTGGCATGGGGGCTGGGGTAAGCTGTAGATGCCCATTATATGAAGCCATCTATCTGAAAGTGCTCAGTCCACTGGGTCCCCTAGTGTGTGCTGTGCTGTTCTCCCAGCTCTCTCTTCTCCCTAGCCACAGTGTCTGGGAAGCAGGGCCTGAGTGGCTACTTTGTAGTGTAAGCCTCCATCCCCGCCTGCACCCTAATCGCTGTGTGACTGGTGGCCACAGAGGTCACCCAGTTTCCTGTACCTCCGCCGGCTAATGTCTTTTGGGCTCTGGGTGCTGTGGGTTTCCTGGCTGGGGCCCAGGCCACTGCCCGGCTAGGGGCTGTGAGCAGGAGGGAGCTTGGTAGACCAGATTTTGCAAGCCTGAAATAGTTTTCAGCCAGGCTGAGGCAGGGAGGAAGGAGGGCATGGCCCCAGGAATGTGGAAGGAACGCCTTGCTCCCCCAGGGAAGAAGCCATGCCTCAGGCAGGGGAGGGAGAGATGGTTGGGGTGTTGAGCCTTCCTGGGGCTGGGGTGCTGCATGGTGGGCCTAGTCTTCCTCCAGAGAGACCCCTGGCTTAACCCTGTCTGCCCTCTCCATCCAGTCTTCTCTGCAGATGTGCTGATGGCACCAGGGACACTCCTTCCTCACTGTGTGTTTGGGAGGACAGGGTCATTTCAAGGCCTTCAGGTCTCTACTACCACATTAGGGCTTGCTGGGTTGGGAATTCCTTGAGGCTACAAATTTCCCATCCAATGGAAGCTTCTGTTGCTTCCCCTGGCTGGCTGGGGCAGCTGCTGACTTGGAGTGATGAGGGCGGCCTCTGCCCCATCCCGCAGATCCTGATGGAAATTCCTTCAATCCAGCTGGAAAGTAGGGGGAACTGCCCTCCTATCCTGTTCACGGGGACATCCGGGGCCTTTGCCGGTGGGTCACCAATCTACTCAGTGCTGGGCCCTGCTGGGCCCCTACCAAGGGGTGTTCCCCTCTGCTCATGGCCTGGGGTGCACCCCAGAGAGATGTAGGTGTCAAGGGGTTGGGGGTGGACAGCCCACAGTGTGTTGGGCCTCTGTCCGCTAATGATACCGGCACATTCCCGACAACGGGGCCACTCATCTTTTCTTTCAAGTTGGTCGAGTGAGTCGGGGTGGGGGCTGGGCAGGGCCCAGGCCAAGGGCAGCCAGGCTGACACAGAAGGGCCTGGAAGACTAGCCCCTGATCAAGGTCACTCGGTCCCAGGATCCTCAGTACCCACCAGGGTCCCAGCTCTGATGCGGAAGGCACAAATTACCAAAACTTTAGCGATCATACTCCAGCCCTCCTTGCAAGCATGACTCTTGGGCCTCCAGGGGCAGGATTTCTGTTTCCAATTACCCGATGCACCCCTAGGCCAGCCCTGTGGGTCAGTGTGTGGTCAGGATTGTGGACAATCTATGCAGAGCTAGGTCTCTGCTTGGAAAGGATTAGGAGAACTGAGATCAGGGTTTAGGGTCAGGCTTTGAATCAGCCTGTTTCTGGGCTAGGGGGATTAGGTTTTGGCTAGGTAAGATTAAAGGGAAGTCTGTGTCCAGGATCAAGGGTGAATCTGTACCCAGAAGCAAGGAATCAGTCTGTATTCCGTCAGAATCAATCTGTACCTAGACCAAAGATCAGATTGTACCCTGGACTAAGGATCAGTCTATACCTTGGATTAGGAGTCAGTCTATATCCAGTATCAAAGCTCAGGCTGTACTCATAATTAGGCTGTACTGAGTGGTTCATGTGCATTTTGCACAGGAATTGAACCTACTATTTGGCCCCAGCAGGTGACCCCACCCCATCTGCCATAAGGCAGGGAACGCAATTTGCAGTTTGGAGGGGAAAGTTTACTGACCCTCTGGCTACCGCAGTTTGAATACCCACCTGCAGGAGTTATTAGGGTGGAGAGGGCACCTTATCCCTCACATACTCAGCTTTTGCCTGAAGATCTACCAGGAGCACCAGCATCAACTCCATGGAGATGGAACCTGGTGCCTCGGGAAGGACTGGCCAGGGGCTCAGAGGCAGCATTGCCAGCGCCGCGGCCCAGAACGGGGAGCACCTCCACGAACAGTGCTGCTGTTTACACTGTGCCTCTTGAAACTCATTCACCAACAGCTCATTCTGCAAACATTTCCTGAATACCTGCCATGCTTGAGGCCTGAGCTTCTCAAACTCAAGTGCAGGGAGGAATCGCCAGGAGGGTGTGCAGGAGGCTGACTCTGGGACCCCCATGCTCAGGGACTCCGGAGCAGAAAGGTGCCCGGGGCCTGTCCGGGAAATGTATTCCAGCATCGTCCCCTGGCCATTCTGCTGTGGTGGCTTTGGGACCCTCCTTCGAGGCTCTGTCTTCAAAAGGCTTGTTAGGTGCAAAGAGAGTCCCAAAAAACATGCACCATGCGGGTTGATGATATCAACAGCCAGGTGGCTCCGCAGGCGCCTGGACCAGTGTGTGAAGGATTTTCAGAGAAGCCCCAAGGAGACCTTGAAGAAGGAACAGTGTGCTTCTGCCTTGGTTTGGGCCAAAACTTTGCTTGTCTTGTTACAGGAATTTGTGGAACTTCCTTGTCTAACTCTCCCAGAGCCTTTTCACGTGACTGGCGAGGTAGAATTCAGACAAGCACGCAGAGATTAGCGCTGAGGACAGAGGTGTAAAGCAGAGCATAATTAATGCATTAAGTGAGGCAAAAGGAAAGAATGCATCTCAAAATACTGGGTCCAGACTAGGGGAAGGAAGGGGCACTGCGGGGAGTCTCCAAGCCCTCATCCTGCTCAGTTTCACGAGCACCCTCCTCGCCAGCTCTGACAGCCACTGGTTTTGCCTGCTATTGGTTTAGTGCAACCAGGGGATGTGTGTGTTTTGTGTTTCAAATATTCCAACGTCGATAATGCTTTGCAGACCACAGATTTCTCCCCGCAGCCTGCCTCATGCCCCTTGGGGAAGAATCCTGATGCTGATGGTTTGGGGTGTCATCAGGATTTCACTGAAGGGGCAAGCTGTAAAGGGTGACTCCCCTCCTGCGCTCACTCCTGGAAGGTTCTGCAACCTTTATCCCCATGCCCACCCTTTCTTCTCTAAGCTTGAGGTGCAGCATTAATGCTGCCCAGGCTGAGGACCGGGCTGGGTTCTGTCTTAGGAGCTGGCAGAGGACACAGCCTTCCACGGGTCCTGAGATGCCAGACCTTCCTGCGGGAAGAGATGGAAATGACTCTCCACTCCTCCAGCCGGGCTGTGGGCCACCTGCTCAGAGGGCCCTGTGATTTTGGCAGGAAGTTTGTGACAGTTCAGTTCTCCTTGTTGGCTTCCAGCCAGTGTTTCCAGACAAGTCTGGGATTCCCTGGCTTCTCTGGTCTTCGAGGACTTTTCTTGCTTCCCTGAACACACCCATCCCTTCAGAGGCTTCTCTCCAGAGTGCCTCTTCACTTTCTATTCATTCATTCATTCATTCATTCATTCATTCATTCATTCAACAAACACTCACTGAGTGGTCATCAGGCTCCCTGTAGAGTGTGAGGGACTGGAATGGGGTTTGCAGTGTAGGTAGGTGGGCAGGCATGGCACAGGTATGCCAAGGTCTTGGAGGTGGGTGCAGGAGGGGCATACAACTCAGTGTTGGATATGGCTGAGCCAGCAAAGTCTTCATGAGGCTGGTGATACTTCATGTGAGTGTTAAGGTAGAGAAAGAAGTAGGCTGGGGAAGTCCAGGCAGAGAAAGGCTGAACTAAAGCCTGTAGGCAAAAGGCACAGTGAGAGCTGGCTCAGAAACTTCCTGCGTGGCTGGGTGTGGTGGTGCACACCTGTAATCCCAGCACTCAGAAGGCTGAGGCGGGAGGATCAATGCAAGTTTGAACCCCACCTGGGTTACAAAGTGAGTTCAAGTTCAGCCTGAACTGCCCAGTGAAACTCTGTCTCAAAACCAAACCAAACTAGACAAGACCAGACCAGACCAAACCAAACCAAAACAAAACAAAACAAAACCCAGAAACTACCTGAGAGGGACTAGATCCCAAAGATCAAGGCAGAGTGAGACCAGGTGCCAAGGAGCTGGGGGAATGGGGAGCCGTGGAGGGTTTCATTTGGAAGGGAATGGCCGGGTCAGATCTGCTGACTCAGCACTGCCCAGGAACATCAGTGCCCAGTGTCCTGTTGGGTAGGTATGGGTTTGGGACATCTTTCTCAGTAGGGTGCTCTGGGATGGCGGGCTGCCCACTGTGAGAGCTGGGAGCATCACGAGCCACTCAGTGATGAATTTTAGGAAGGTAGAAGGCTTCCAAGTCAGACAGACAGACCTGGATTTGCTTCCTGTAGTCTGAGATCTGGCTGTGCCCTGCACCTGCCCAGGCCTCCCTGGCTCATCTGGAAAATGGGCCCTGTCTCATCCTGGTGGCCAGGTGGTGGCGAGAGAGCAGGACAGCCTGTGCCGTAGTTCTGGGCAGGTCAGGGGCAAGAACTCATTCCAGGGACACAAGTAGGGACCAGGGCCTGGCCTCCTTGCCCCAGGGCCTGGCTGCCCAGGCAGCTGCCTGTGAAGTCAGATGACAGAGCCTGGGGAGGCATCCCCTTATAAATAGTCAGGCCTGGTTTTCTCCTCCTGCTCTGGGTGCCTCAGCCCCACATGCCCTGTGGCCGGCCAGCCCTCTGGCCCGGAGCAGTGGTGGAGGACAGGGGCCTGTCAGCTTCCTGCAGACCTTGCTTGTGCAAGACCATCTGGTTCCAAACAACCATAAACTACCACCTCCTGACAATTCCAAGCATTCCGGCCAGCAGGTGGCCAGGCAGCCACTGCTGGGGACAGCCAGGGGAGGGCCTAGCCAGGTCTGCTGACCAGGGAAACCTAGACTCATCCTTGGGCCTAGTGAGTGGAAAGCCACCAGGAAGGGTCAGGGTCCTGAGTTCTAGTCCAACCCCTCCCCCAAACCACCATGTGAACAGGGCAGGTGCTTCTCCTCTCTGGACCTCAGTTACCCCCTCCAAGCCTCACAGCTCAGGTGGCCCAGAGTGGCCTCTATGCTGGTGCTCTAGGTCTGAGTCCCCCTTACTTAGAGGCCCTGGAGAGGCTGGTGCAGCCTTTCCCAAGCCTCCTGACAAGGGGTACATCTGCCTCCTCCATTTACCCCGGCCCAGCTCCAACTCCAAAGAGCAGGCCACAAGGCAAGAGAACAAGCTGGAGGGGTGATTGAAAATATGGTGAATATTTACACTACTATTATTTTAAAATTTATTGCAGTAGAAAAAGACACGTTGCGAGGAATCTCCTTCAAATCACTCTTCCCTTGCTTTAAACACAATTATCCCATTGTTCTTGCCACTTTCTGAAGCAGTTCTGGAAGTCCTCTTTCTTAAATACCTTCAGTTGCACTATCATGGCTGTCTCAATGTCCTGAATCAATTCAAAATGTTTACCTCTGATGGAAGAACCAGCAGCGATACGATGTCAGATCTGGTGAATGAGGTGGATGAAGGCACCATCGTGTTTTCTGAGCCTGTCTTTCTTTGGATGAAACTTGGCAGCAGCATTCACTGTATTTTTGATCACACCTTATAAAGACACTCAGGAAAGAGGACTTCCAGAACTTCTTCAGAAAGTGGCAAGAATGATGCGAGAAATGTGTTTGAAATGAAGGGGAACATATTAAGGGCGATAAATGGCAATGTGTCTTTTACTGTAATACATTTTAAAAAATTTAAATATCCACCCTATCTGTTGATTATACCTCCTGTGTGTGGTTACATATGACTTGTGTAAGAATCAGAAAGATTTTTCTGGATCTGACGTGGAAGTCTCCAGTTCCTGCTGCATTCATTCATTCATTCACTCACTTATTTACCCAACCGTTCATTCATTCATTCAATGAAATTGAAGAATGAGCCTACTTCATTCATCTGTTTGATGAAGGCTGGCACCCACTCCATGCCAGGCTGTGCCAGGGCTTGCGTCTGATGCTGAGGCAGACAGGCAGGCCCTCACCCTCACTGGGGCACATAGGTAGCCTGATCTGTCTTCCTGGGAAGCTGGAAAACAGTGGCCCAGGGGGTATCTTGCTCTCCGCAACTTAGGAAGGTGAAGGCGGCTGCTTGGACCCTGGGGAAACTGAATGCAGGGAGGACAAGGAAATCCTGGAGCTCACTCATGCTCCAGGCTGAGCTGGGATGGAGCCCGATGTCCTTAGTTCCCAGGCAGGGTCCTCCTGGGCCTGATCCCAAAACCAAGCAGGGCCAGCGGCATCACTCATGGGGTCTGTGGCAAAGTGCAACGCCAGGCCGTGTGTTCAAAGGCTGTCAAGTGTTCAAGATGGTGACGGTGGGGGCGTAAACCCAGGGCAGGGCCTCTGGGAATGAGTCCTGAGTGACAGCACACGTCACATTCGTGGCCACCAAGCTAGTGCTGCCCCTAGGGATGGAAGGGGGTGTGGGGCCCCCAACCCTATCACTCCTGTGGGGTCAGAGAACTTGGGACTCACCGCTAAAGGGGGCTTAGAGACGGCAAAAGCTCAGCATCCCGAGATGAGTGAAAGCCACTTGTATGAGTGAAAGTATGGGGACACAGTATGGGGACACCCCCACCTTCACAATAGAGGGACACGGGTGCAAAGCCAGGCCTCAGAAGGAAGAAGGAGGACAGATTCAGGGGTTGCTGCCTCATCTCCCTGAAGGGGTGCTTCGATACACCCCAAAAGTTCTTGGGGGCCCAGAGAGAGGCAGCAGAGAGGTGCCAGCAGCAGAGCCGCATGGAGTGACAGGCGGGAGGGGGATGCCCCCGCTCCTACCACCTCACACAAGAGGGAGAACAAAGGACCCTTGCTGGGAGGTATTATGTGATTAAGTGTTGGTCCTGGACACACTCACAAGCCCCTTGGGACCTGAATTAACTGAAAGAGGGGAATTAAACTCCTGGCTTCTCAGGAAGGCCTCTACCCCACTGGTCCCTGGCCGGCCTCCTCCTCTGGGAGCTAAGCTCTTGCCAGGAGAACACCCCCGCTACTCAGGGGCAGGAGCCACCTGACCCCCGACCCCTGACCTCTGGGGGCTCAGGCTCTGAACCGGCTGGGTGGCCCAGTTTGGAGCCAGAGCAGAGTTGGCCTGTCACCTCCAGCTGTGTGAATGTGAGGGGGAAATCCCTGCTCCTTTCTGTGCCTCCCCTTCCTGCAAGGCGAATGGGAATTTGGGAACACTTGGATGGAACCAGCGTTCCATCAGGTGCGAAGAAAGCCTTCTCTTGGCTATCCAAGTGATGCCCGAGGGACAGCCGTGTTCCCCTTACAGGTGGGAATCTAGAATCCCAGGCTGATGGGTATCTGGCTGGTTTCCAAAATGAGGAGGTGTTGCGGATCCTGGGATCTGATCCCGTGGCCTCCCACTGCCCACTTCCTGCAAGCTCCCTGGCTTTTCCAGCCCTGGCCTTTGCTCCTGCTTCCACCTCTCTCTGGGACCCCTGTCCTGACGCTTCCCCTTTTCTTAAGATCTGGCCCTGAGAGAGCCTCTGAGCCACCTTCTACTAGTGTCGCATTTGCTTAACAGGACCTCGAGTTCTTGCTCTCCAGCTGCAGGATGCAGCTTCCTGAGAGCTGACCTCAACTCTCAGCAAGCACCATGTGCCAAGGAGGGGCCCAGCCTTCCCTGGACTGGGGTCTGCATGTGTACCAGGAGCCCGGTGGTGACTGGACACTCAAGAGTCACAGTACTTGGGGGACACAAGGATGACACAGCGACACAATCCCTAAAGTGCATGTACAGAAGGCGGGATAGGGGAGATTTCTTAGAGGATGACATAAAAGCATAAAACTAGGGGACATGGAAGCAAGAAAGGGGAGACCTGAGGAGGGGGGAAGGGGAGAGCAGCCATCTGGGGGACAGGAAAAGGGCATGGGGCCCAGAGACTCAGGGCAGGGAACAGTGGGTGGGTGCCGCTGAGCAGAGGGGTATTCTCCTGGCAAGAGCTTAGCTCCCAGAGGAGCGGGTGGGCCAGGGAGCAGTGGGGTAGAGACCTCTGTGAGAAGCTCAGAGACTTAGGGAAGGGAGCAGTGGGTGGGGCCAGGCTGGCCAGGGAAGGGATTTCAGGCCTTAGCCAGAGCAGAGCAAAGCTATTAGAAGGGTTTAAGCATTGGGCAGTGATGTGATGAGATTTGCATTTCTAAAAGATCACTTTCGCTGCTCTACGGAGAGTGGATTAGGATGGACAAGAGGCCATTGCTGTCACGAGAGGAGACGGAGAGCGGAAGGGACAAACAGAGATTTAGGCTCAGCACTGACAGCCTGGGAGATGGAGCGGGTTTGCAGAGAGAGGGAGAGGAAGAGGAGCCTGGTTTCCAGCTTTCGGGGGCAGCGGGTGCAGGAGACCGTGTGTGTGTGTGTGTGTGTGTGTGTGTGTGTGTGTATGTGTGTTGGGCACGGGCAGGTGCCAGCCTCCCCTTCCTCCTTCTCCCTGGGCCCCAGGTATGAGATGCTGGGCAAGGTTGTAGCTTCCCAGGGCATGTGGTGGACCCGTCTGTGTGGATTGGAAGGACATGCATGCCCCCCGCTCATGGATATGGCACAGATGCACACGTGCCCTCAGACCCGCAGATTTAGACACGGGCAGGGTGTGCACATAGCCACGCAGGGTGACACAGAGCATGTCTCTCAACACCTGCTTCCATGTGGACTCAGATCTACTGACGGTAACGGGAACCAACCTCTGCCGGGGACTTGACCCCTGTGACGCATTCCCTTCAGCACTTCACACGAGTTGTTCTTCAGCCCTCACGACCACCAAAGGGGACACACAAGTCGTTTCTGCCTTAGAGATGAGGTGGGCAAGGTGCAGAGAGGCCGTGTCTCTTGCTCAAAGTCGTGTTCACAGCAAGGAAGGGGCCAAAGCAGGACCTGAACCCATGAAGCCCGGCTGCAGTGCCAGAGCTATTGGTGACCACACTGTTTAGTTATTTATCTCCGGTGCTCAGCTGTGCCATGTCATACACGGCCACAGAGACGCCCAAACACCGATGGAGCACATCAGCATATACATGCGTGTATTACGTATGTATGATGTGTACCTGTAGGCCACTTAATATGATATTGTGCACACCTTGATATAGATACACACCCATTTATCACTAAGGCATAAGTTCCCACAGAGATATTTAAGTGTACACACACGCACACTCATGTATATGCAGTATACAAGCTTGGCTTACACGGGGACACACATACACATATGTGCTTATGCAGTGCACATATATGCAATAACACATGCACCCAGGCAGTACACACTCGGGCACTCAGATACAGTACGTAAATATACACAGACAGCATAAAAATGTAGGACACAAGTGGCCCACATACTTGCACACTAGCACACACACGCAGCACTATGGGGCTCACTTGTGTGTGTGAGAATGTGCACATGCAGCTCACATGGCATAGACACACACGTGCCCTCAGACCCACAGATGTAGACACGGGCGGGGTGTGCACATAGCCACACAGGGTGACACAGAGCATGTCTCTCATCACCTGCTTCACTTCCTCTTCAGTGTAGTATTCAGACACATGCAACTTGCAGGGGTACACACTTGCATACACATGCACACATATGCTGCAGGCACACACACACACACACACACACACACACGCACACACACACGCACACGCAAGCACAAGCTCTCACCTTTTCGTACTCAGGGCAGTTTATGGCCGTCCAGGCTCATGTCCGGTTCTCCCATTAACATTAATGAGCTGGTGTTGCCTGGGTGTTGATTGAGAAACCCTTGTCCTGCAGAGACGGGGTGGGGGTGGCAGTGAGGCGGAAAGGACAGGGAGGCCACGGTCACAGAGGAACAACTAATTATCCGGCTGACCAAGGTTTGATTGTTTTTCCCACGGCTCGCCCCACTGTCCACAACCCAAGGCTGGGTTCTGGCCCTGGCCCTGGCTGCACCGGAGGGGCCTGGAGAAGGCACAGAAGTGAGGCAGGACAGGGGCAAGGGTGAGGGCAGGCAGTGACTGCCCTGAAATCAATATCGTCCCTCTCCTGGCCTCTTCTCTAGAGCTGTCTGAGTTGCTTCCTGAAATAGGTTAAGAATTCCTAAATGTTTGTGTCTCTGCCGCCCTTTCCTCCCTGAAATTCTTGGCATGAACCTTGTAACAGAGTCAAATTCAACATCTAAGTTTCAGGAGCTTTTATGTGCTGGCCCAGGGGCCATATAAGGAGCCCCGTGCGCACGTTCCGGCCTCAAAGTTGAGTACAGAGTCCATCGGCCCTGCCTTCCTCCTCAGTATGGTTCTTGGCCATGGCTTACTGACCACACAACACGGCTCTTGTCCACTTCCCTGCCTGGGCAATGGATGTAGCTTCTCTAAGTGGAAGTGGGTGTGGAGTTCCATAAACTTAGTCAGAGAGATGCCTCCCAGATCTTTGAGCATCACAAAAACAGTGGGGAAGACAATTGTGGTAGTGTAAAAAAATGCAGCCTGCCTTTCCCACCTCCTCCCTGGGGATGGGAGTTGTCCAAAGACTCCTCTCGTCCGAACTTGCAGCAGTCCGTGGGGGAGCGGGCAGGGGCAGGCCTAGCCATTCCTATCTCCTTGGTGTGGACGCCAAGGCTGAGACGGGGGAGAGCGCCCATTGTAGTCATGCGGCCATGGGGAGGCAGGACCTAGACTCAGTGTTTTCCAGTCACTTCTCAGCCACTTCTCTGTCAATCATGATATATTCTTCATTCATGTGGGCCATCTGCCCACCACGTAAAATAAATTCAAGCTACACTCTTCCGGGAACGCGTGACTCCATCTCCACAGCAGTCTTAGGGTAAAGGTTCCCGGCCCTGGATCTAGGTTGCTGAAAGGCCATCTTGACCCCTAGGGCATTTCTGAGCTAGGACCAGGTGACCGCTTGAGAGGCTGGGTTATAGCCTAGGACTGGACACTGCCACCAGGCTGGTCTTCCTTGGTGATAGCTCTCCAGACAGGATAAACTGAGTCCCGGAAGTCATTAAAGCAACAGGAGTCATCCAACACCCATTACGACCTCACTAAGCTAGACGGGGTGGGGTCCAAACGGACTCAGATCCCCAAGAGTTAGGATCTGGTGGGAGGAAATAGTTGGGATGTGATGTCATGGAGCCTGGCTCTGAGTTCCACAGCTGAGAGGGCCATTCGGACCCTGGCCTCGAAGGACAGTGTTATAGTTTGGGGTTTTGCAAGGGAAACAATGCAATACAGGACACTTATAAGATTATTTTGTAATAGTCACTCAAAGAGTCATATACAAAAAGAGTATAGAAAATCTTTCCACACACTAAAGAACAAAGAATCCAGCTGAGGGCCTCGATCCCACAGTAATGTCCTGCATGAGTCCAGCTAAAGACCTAGAGCCCATAACAATGCCCCACCCCCCACATGAGTCCAGGTGGAGGCCAGGAGCCCACAACAATGTCTCATGCAGGCCTATTTCACAGATCTGTGCTGGGAAGACCCAAAGGTCAGTGGTGGAAACTAGAAAATCTGTGCCAGTGGGATGAAGGATCTGTGCTAGCAGGCTGAGGTCTCTGCACTGAAGCCAGGAAGCAATGCTCAAAGAACCAGAGCTCCCCTGAAAGGTACTACAGACATTGTCAGTGACAGTGAGGTCCCGAGCTCCTCTGATGATGAGAACATCTGAGCTCCTATCAGGAAAGCAGCGTGACAAGCTTTTCCAGGAGACTGAGAAGTGAACCATCTTCCCCTCTGGAGCCAGAAAGTGATGCTCAAAGCAAGAACCAGAACTCCTCCAAAATGAATCATAGTCATCCTAGCAACACCAAAGTCCTGAGCTCCTTCGACAATAAGAACAGCCGAGTTCATCAGGAAAGCCAGCATGACAAGGTCCTCCAAGAGAACCAACAGCAGCTTCTTCCTCTCCAGTTCTACCTCTTATGCTGCCAGCAACTCCTCAGGTGGGCCCCCTACACCCAGCACCGCGCTAGTTCAGTCCAGCTGGGTGTTACAAGTTGGCCACCTGTTGTTAATCCACCACAGATAGTCCTTTCAGCGTCTCTGTACCTCAGTGTTCTCTTCCTTAGGATGCAAGGCCCATCTCTTCCTACACAGCTGTCCTAACATGGGCCCCCACAGGGCCCTCACAGACAGGACGCACTCACTATCCACATCTCCAGCCCCAAATGCAGCTGCTGGGCACAGTGGGGCCCTGGCCATAGCTTAGCCTATGCTCCTTTTCCTGGGATGCACTCTACCCAACAGAGCTCCTAAAAGCTGAGGGAAACTGAGGCACTTTTTCACTGTGCTTGAAGGGCTGACACTGGAGAAAGGTGAGGCCTCTTATCACCAGTGTCCTCTGGTGTGTGCTTAAATGGAAAGACACCCGGTAAAGCAGCGGGGCCACCTGGGGTGTTCTAGGAGAGGACATTCATCCTCCTTTCTGCTCTGCAGCTCAGCCGGCCAGTGAAGGTGGTGACGAGGAGACTGTCACTGGACCAAGTGACTGTGGAGAGGCTCAGCAGAAGCCAGGCGGGGTGAGACCACAGGTGGGACAAGGACTCTGGCCTTGTCACTGGTGGGTTACTGTCCCCCATGTGCCCCGAGCCTGCTCCCTGGGCTTCAGTCTCCTGTAAGTGGCCAGTGACCTTCTCCCTGCCCACACTGTGACAACTAATGTCCCATGGGACGCGGCTGAGGAAACACTTCAGTGCCTGCAGAGCCAGTAGCTGAAGCTGTGTCCTTCGTGAGGATGGGACGGGTAAGGATTGTGGGCGCCCATGAGGCCAGGTATTTTCCTGGTGGGTAGAAGGGCTGGGGATGCCAAGGGGCCTGGTTTCACTGCCTGCCCAGCTCCTCCTCCAGCCTCTCAACTGTAAAAACTCTGCAGGAGTTGAGGTAGGACAAGGACATCTCCTGACTGTGCAGGGGCAGCAGGCTCTCCCAGTGCCAGGGTGAAGCATGTTTACCCACCAGAGGTTCAGGTGCCCATCAGGTCCCCAGCTCAGTTCCCTTGGGAAGGTGGTGATGGGAATCCCAGGGTCCCAGGCTCATGGAGGGGGTGCCTAGAGACCTCGGGGGTAGCAGGGGCAGCCAGGAATTTGAGAACAAACAGTGACCGGAATTTGGGAATGCAGAGAGGCTGCGGGAGGGCAGCGTGAGCCTGTCCAGGCTGTGACCTTGTCTTAGCTTCTCCCCAGCACAGGGAGGGCAGCAGGGTTGGGGACAGTACCAGGCACTGGGGTTCTTCCCTAGACCCTGCTAGGCAGGCTCCTGGGCTTTGTTAAGAGTTCCTCACTGGCCTGGGATCTTTGGGGAGAGCTGACCTCTATCCGCTGTGGGCCTGGTCTCCTTTATGTAAAGGTAAGGAGCTCTTACCCTCAAAGCACTGAGGGTTGAGAGAATTGGGGTGAGGTGGGCTCCAGGTTGCCTGGCCCTTTTCTCTTGTCCTCTGAGCATGAGTCAGTCCTCTCCCTGCTCCCAGACCTTGGGCCTCCCAATCCAGGATAGAGACAAGGGACCTCTGCCCACCACTGCAAGGGGTGTGCAGGTGAGGGGTGGGCACCTGGCGGGACACGGGGAGGGCAGGCGGAGTGCACGGGCACCTCCTCTGCCGCCTCACCAAATGAGCACATGATTTAGTGTGGCCAGGAAATCCTGTTCTGCCTCCGCTGCTCTGCTACTGCGCGACAGCCTCATAATTCAGTTTTAAATGAGTCCAGGATTAGGCACAGCTGCAGGGGCTGTCGGGCGCACAGCGTGCATCTGACCATGCTGTCGTCTAGGCTGCGAATGGTAGTAGGACAAGGAGGGAGGAGCCCCGAAGCCTCTGGAGCAGAACTTTGGGGCCTTGTCGAGGAGCGGCAACCCCCCTCAAGGGAGGGAACTTTGGCTGGACGGTGCAGCCAGGCCCCGGTGAGGGCAGGCAACTTCAGGAAGGGAGGTAACTCAGGAAGCCTGCATCTTGGTCTCACTTTTCACATATTGAATTTATTTGAAACAGAGCCTGCTTCTGAATTCCCGGGAGGCCGTCTTTAATGGGTGAGTGTTTCAGAACCCAAGGGCAGGGGAATTGGCACGGAGAGGCCCCTGAAACCTGCCCCACTGTGAGCAGGCTGGGGGAGCTGTCTTCAGGCCCAGAGAGGCGTCCTACAGAGCAGGGAGGGGGCTGTGCCCATCCACAGGGTTAGCACTAATAGGCAACTGTTACATGAAGATCTCAAGTTGCAAAGTTGTAGCAGGAAGGGGCTGCTCCGGGAAGGAAGGAAGTGAGCTCTGCAGCAGTGAAGGACAGAAGTGCAGTAGGGGCCCCTGCGGCCAGATTACTGCAGAAAGGACTCAGCATCTTGAGTGGCTGCTGATACACTTGGTGTGATCAAAGATACATTGAATGTTGCTGTCACAGGCGGACAGAGAGGAAGGGATGCATGGAACCTTGGTAACAGTGTGTGAAGTTTCAACTTGTTCAGGACAGCCAGTCTCTTGTGAGTGATGGTCCATAGGAGGCAGGTTTTAGTGTCTCACGGCGTGCAGTAAATCACAATCATGCACAACACCTTTGCATGAGATTATGTCAATGTCATCGGAGTTCCTGTTGCTTCAGATCACAGCTTCTTAACAAATGTCGTCTATGGTTACTTTCCTGAAACTGAGGTTCAGAGATCTCAGTGGAAAACACCCCCAGTGCTGCCCTCCCTCCCTCCCTCCCTCCTTATGCAGCTGCTTCTGCTGTGAGGCTCCTAGTGGGTGCTCTGCTTCCCACCCAGCCCCAGTCCTCCTCTACAGTGCAGACAGTTCTCCATCTCCGGCTTCCTGGGCCTGTGCTCCCTCCTCACAGCCCACAACCTGGCACGTTGCAGAAATGTCCCCTCTGCCTGGAGGACCCTTTCTCTGCTCTGCTCCCCACGAAGCACAGCCTGGGCCCCAGGGTAGCACTTCCTCATGTTCTTTCTCGTCCTAAATCTGCCCAGCCCTACCGAGGGATCAGTGCAAAATCTTGTAGGTCAAGGTTCCCACAGCCTCTGCTGCTTTCTTAAGGGTGATGGAGGAGAGCCGAGCCCCGGGCTATTTACAAGGGTGCAGGAGGGTGGCGGGGATCAATGTGGATGGAGAGATGCAGACAAGAGCAATGGCAGCCTCCAGGGAGGCAGTTGGCATTGTCACAGCTGGACAGGGTCCCCTCCTCAGTGACCACCCTGAGTCCACGTGGCTGCAGCTCACTTTTGCAGTGCTGTGCTGGGCTGGAAAAGCCCCTTCCCACCTCCTGTCCCGGGGGAACCCTCCATCACTTGCCCTGAGTCTGTGTCCCCAAAGCCCTAGGCCGCCTCCATCAGGCACTTAGATGATGCCCCCACCCTGGTCTCTTCCCTCACCCTGAGGGTCTGCACATAGCAGCTGCTCGTGAGAGAGACCCTGGGATGTGGTCCTTATGCCAGGCCCCATGGGAGGGCCATTTGCTGAGTCACCCTGTCCCCACTAGGCCCCGAGTTTGGGCAGTAATCCGCACTGCTGCCCCCTCCTGTGACATGTTGTGGCCATCTGTGCCACGGTGACCCAGACAGGGAAACCGCTAGCTGGCCGAGCAGGGTGGCCCGCCACAGCGCCAGCCTGGGTGTCCGCCTCATCCCTCCCTCCTGAGGGATGGCCCCGGCGGACTGGCTGGTGGCCCACTGCTCTGAGAGGAACATGCTTTCTGCAGGCTGTGGCTGAAGGAGGATGGGCCAGCTGTCCTGCCAGCTCCGTGCAGGGAAAGGGGAGGTATCTCCGGCCAGCCAGCGCCCTTGGGACACCAGCCTCAGGCAGCGTGACTCTGACTCTGGCCTCTGCCCTCTCTACTACTGGTCATTTTCCTCCTGGCCTTGGTGGGGGAAGTCAGAGCTTCCCAGACTGCGGTCCCCCAGCTCCCTTCCTCTGCCAAGAGGGCGAGGTGCCCAGGCTGGGTGCTCAGCCCCACTGCTGTGACAGTGATGCGGAGAGTGGCCTCCTCTGAGAGGCGCCGAGCAGGCGGGGGAAGTGGCTGGGTGCACAGGCTGGGGGTAACGGCTGCAACCAGGCTGGAGCCCGGCAGAGGGCTTGAAATCACAAACAGCTCCCTGTCACTCCATCAAGCGCCTTTGCGTGGGGTCCCCTCTCTGTCACCGTCACCCCCAACCGGCTCATTCTCCTGCAGATTCCCTTGCTCTCCCTCCTCTGCCGGTGTCTGTCTCATTTATTCCTTCCTTGTTCATTCATTTCTCAGTTTGTTCATTCATTCAGCAAACCTATCTAAACACTGACAGATGTTTGGCCTATCCCCAGGCTCTGGGGGAGCTGAAAGTGGCAGATGAGTATTCTTAACCTTTTGGGGGGCAGAAGCTTCCTGATGAGTGATGAACAGTATGTATCCCCTCTCCCAGGAAACTGGTTATGTCACCAACCTGTGTGAAAAATTCCAGGATGCAGTAGGCTGGCGGGGAAGGCAGACTTGAAACCTAGAGCTAGACAGAGTGACAGACACTAAGTGGGTTTGGCTTCCACTTAGACTCTTCTTTTTTATTTCTTCCCTTTAAAGAGGGGGATAATTGGACAGGCACAGTACTGTACACCTATAATCTTGTAATCTACTTGGGAGGCCAGTCTGCGCAATTTGGCAAGACCTTGTCTGAAAATTAGATAAATGAACAAATAAAGAAATAAAAGGGCTGGGGTGTAGCTCAGTAATAGGGCACTTGCCTAGTGTTCCATCCACAATACTATGAATAAAAATGAATGAATGAATGAATGAGGGAAGGATGGGATAATTGTATCACTTCCCAGTGTTGCTGCAAAAAATAAGTGAGATTAAACTCTAGAAAGCGCCTAGCGGAAGCTGATGTGTATCAGCGCTCATCTATGTGAATTCTCTTTCCTCTCCCTGTGTGACGTACTGGAGGGATACAAGCTCCTATGAGAGCCACAGCATTACCTAAAGGGCTTGGGGGATGGGATCATGTTTGAATGGATTCTGAGGGATGAGTAGGAGTTTCCAATAATCTCTAACTTTTAACTTAAATGTTCTGATCTATATTACTAGGGGACAGATGTGGTGCTGGTAATCTTGCTCACCAATAATGTCCCCACCTGTCCAGAGCCCTGTCCATGCCCTGTACCTCTCTAGGTATCTTGCTTTTATCAGCTCAAAGGCCAGGGATGGGTACTATTATTACTCCACTTTGCAGAAGAGGAAAGTGAGGCACAGAGCTGGTGTAGGAAGCAGGGATCTAAGCCAGGGGGTCAGGCTCCTGTGCTTGCTTTAACCCCTGTCCTGTGACGTTGCCTTTTGAGGTGCTCCACTTTATCCCTGAAGGAACCTTGGCTTCTGCTCAGCCCCATAGGGGTCACGAAAGTCCAGGAAGGAAGCGGAGAACCAGGGCATCTCCTGGAACTTGGAGTTCAGACACAACAGAGGGTGTGGAGGGATGTCTGGGAGGTCCAGCTCCGAGGAGCCAGGACAGCCAGGCTGGGACTCTGTTCTATGTCTAGAAACCGTCTCTGGGCCTTGGTTTTCCCGTGTACAGAATGGGCACCTCCATTCCCACGGCACAACACGGCAGTAGGTCTGAAGAGCCCTAAACGCCCCTCACACCCTGCCCCAGGCCCACATATCTGGCCCCAAGGATAGACTTGTGGCCCAAGAGGACGGGAAAGAACGCTCTGAACGAAGCTCTTCTGTTCAGCGCTCAGTCCTGTCCCACACGTCCCCGAGGCCTGGCTGCCCAAGCGGGATGGTGCGGCTGGCGCTGATCAGTTCCTTTCTGTGAGCTGCATTCCACACCCCAAGCCTACGCATTGGGCTCTTTCAAGGGGTCTGTGACGAATCCCTTTGTGAAGCTCAGAGTCCCCGAGGGGAGCAATTTGTACAAATCCAGGGCTGTGGCGGAAGGTAAGCTTGCTGTGAGCGGAAACCAAGGTGCTGAGGCCTCGAGCCCAGCACAGGCCACACTCAGAGGAGCTGGCAGTGCCCGCTGCCCAGGACGTGTGGCAGGGGAACAGCACCCGTGCCCCCAGGGACAGCTGGAGCCTGGCCACACCACAGTTCAGGTCAGACAGTGGCCCTCAGGGCTCGAACAGAGCAGCACAGCTTTGGGGGGCCCCTCAGGAGCAGCCAGCGCCCCGTGCAGAGCAAGCATAGGGCCCTCAGCCAGTCCTGGTAGTGATCTGGCTTCCCCTGCTGTGGCTGTGAACTCCGGGTGGGAACTAAGTTCAGTCTGCTTGATTCGACAAACACAGAGCAACAGTAAGTGTTGCTAGGGAGGAGGGTGGGGCAGGTGGGCTAGGGGATGTAGCTAATGGACAGACAGGATCAGGACTCACCCGGAGCCCAGCACCTGTGGGAGGCAGAACCAAGGTGGACAGCCCAGGCTGGGGACAGCAGATGCTTAGCGCTCAGCTTGGAAGCTATCCCCCCTGGAGTCATCTGTTCAATGACTGCTTATTAAGTATCTACGGTGTGCCAGGCACCATCCCAGGGTCTGGGGATGCAGCACTGAACAGGCTGGATGGAAGAGGCCACCTCAGGGAGCTGTCATCCTGCCAGGTGGAGATAATTCAAAGCCCATACGGGTGCAGAAACATACCCAAGAAACAAAGCTAGGTAAGGGAGGCAGAGAGGAGCAGGACATAAAGGCTGTTTTATCCCTGAGGGGCAGGCAAGTCCACCCTGAAGAGATGACAATGAACAGGACTGTGAAAGGGAAAGAGTCAATGCAAAGGCCCTGGGGCAGGTGGGTGCTTGCTATATGGAAGCGACTAGGACCTAGGCAAGGTGGCAGGGAAGCAGGTCCATAGGTGACATTAAAACCAGAGTGAGGAGGACAGGGTGAGCATGCTGACTACATTCTAACAGGTTCTTGCTGGTCAGAAAGTGGGGAATTCTGGGTAGAAAGCAAGGTCGGGGTAGCAGGACCGGTGAAGAGGCCCCGCTTCAGCCTAGACAAGCGTGGTGGCAGCTTGGAAAGAGCTGTAGCAGAAGCCATGGGAGGAGGGGTGGACAGATCACATTCAGGTCCTGGTGCTGCCACTCTAGCTGTGTGACCCTGGGCAAATTATCTAGCATCGCTGAGCTTTGGTTTTCTTATCTGGAAAACAGGGCTGGCCATCACACCTGTGTGGGGTATGTCGGTGATGTTCCTGCTCCAGATGGGGTGAGGGGCACAGTGCCGGGTGCTCAGTTGGTGCTTACGCCCTGGCTACTCTTTGTCATTAATCCCTGGGAACCAATTTTGCTTGGACCAAGGTGGAATAAACTAAGCCCAGAAAAACCAAGACCTAAGTGTTCATGTGGCTGTGGCAGAGGGTGCAGAGCTGTTTGAATGCCTTGGCGCCTCCCGCTCTGCGCCCCTGGGCAGAGCTGCCCTTCATCTCCTATTTATTTGTTTGCCTTTTCCCCTGCACGGCATCAGCTGAGCAACCAGCCCGCAGGGCCCTGGGCCCAGCACCCCCACCCCTAGGAGCAATCCGGACCATATGTGACCTTAGTTAGGGTCACTGCTGGAGGGAGCAGTGACGGGGGATGAGCCGCAGGAGGGGAGGCTGAGGAGGAAAGTGAGAGGTCGGTGGGCAGTGGTAGCCATGACCATCCTGGGGATAAGCGCTGGCTCTGGGGGCAGCTGGGGACATTTGCCTTTTATGAGGCCAACCCTGGAGTGGCTGCTGAGCTGGGCTGGGGCTGGGAGTGCCCCTCCCGCAGCAGCAGTGCTGGATAACGCAAAGCCAGAGAGGAAATGACTGTCCCAAGGTCACACCGATAGTGGCTGTGAAGCCCTGGGGTCTCCACCCCCTTCCAGTACTCTGAGCGCCTCCTGCGGGCTGAGGCCCTTGGCCAGGCATCTGTTGCCTGGTTACCAGGGAGGTGGGTGGTGGTGGTGCCCAGCTCAGGGCCACGGGGCCAGGGAGGACCAGTCCCTGTGGCACCATCACCCCCTCAGGGTCACCTGTGGGATCACTTTCACCACCTCTTAAACAGGATCGGGTTGCCCTGCCAACCTGACAAGGTTACGGCCGGGACCATGAACAGGGAGCTCAGCTGGCTGAGGTCACATGAGGTGAAGACAGGGATGGAAAGGGGGTTAGGCCCTGGGTCCCCAGGTCCCCAGTTCTGTGCTGGGCTGTCTGACGTAGAAGCAGGTCTCCTGCCCATGGGATTGGTCTCCAGCTCCCCCACCAAGGCTCCGGAGTTTCCACAGGCCCTGGGACCCAGCCTCTCATGTACCCTAGAGCTTATCCAGGTGACAGCCTCTGTCTGTGGTCCCCTCCCTATCAGCACTGTCTGGGAGCCAGTGGGGCCTGGCATAGCTGGCACCCAAGGAAGGATGACGCCACAGCCCCAGACACGGCCGCTGCTCACAGAGCCCCGTGCTACTCCACATGCAGAGCTATGGTCCAACCCCGATGCCACCTAGAAGACCAGGTGTCCTGCCTGGGCAGGCTGCCCCCTGGCTCTCAGGGGTCTCCCAGCGATGTCCATAGGGTCTGGTGCTGGGGACCTACGCCCACTGGGCCTGGCCTCCCATGGTGTCCTCTAGGTGAGTCGGTGCTGAGGACGGTGGGACCCAAGCTAAAGGCCGAGCCAGGGCCTGGGAGCTGTGAGGCCCATGGGCGTCAGAAGCCCCTGCTATTTCTTGACCCTGAGCCATGGACACAGGCACCAGCGTCACCCCCCTTCTTGGTCCTCTGTGGCTGCCATTTGCGCGGCCCAGCTGGCCCAGGCTGTTTCTCTCCTTGTACCCCTCTTGTCCCTGGCCACCTCACATCAGCCCCACTCTGAGTGGGGCTCACATGTAAAAATAGCCCAGCTTTTTTTGAGCTTGCTATCGACTATTTTTATCAGTTGGTTCAAGCCGAGCATGGCCGAAAAAAGGGAAAATCATACAGCTCCGCTGCCCAAGCCCCGTGGAAATAGCAACAGGGTGGGCTATTTTTAACAAGATGAATACCCCTGTCCTCTGAGGTCTCCCCTGGCCCCAGCCCAGCCTCTTTGTCCCTCTGCCTGGACAGCAGATTTTAAAACATGCCACGGTCGCCAAACCACTAACTGCGCCCAGGACAGCGATTGAGGCCGCTGGAGCCAAGGACCATGGGGGGTACATTTTTTTTCTCCTCCTTTCCCTGAAAGAAATCACATTCTTATGTTTGAAAAACCCTTCCAGGTCAGTTTTTTAGGCCTTTCCTGGCTGTCCTGCTCCCACGCGAACAGCAGAGTTTCCTCTGAATCACCCAGTGGTCTGGGCAGCGTGACCCAGCGGCCTGGCGTGGCCCATGGCATCTCCCGGACCAGGCAGTGGCCAGGCAAACATACAGAGCAAGCAAGTAGAAACCAGGGCCATGGAGGAGGGGCACAAGGGAACGGGGCTGCGTGCAGAGGCATGAGAGGTCCTTTGCAACCTCTGTCCTTGCGAGTAGAGTTCAGGAGAGCAAGGAGTCCAGGGTTCTGCAGAGGACACGAGGTCCCTTTCTGTCACTGTGTGTCAGTGCAGGGGGTGGGCACCAGCCCCACTCTCAGGACAGGCAGGGAGCCAAATCACTGTCCCTTTTCTGGGGTTCCTTGGGACCAGGAGAGGCTGGACTAGGCCAAGTGTCCCAAGGTGTGTGGGGCTGTACCCCAGAGTAGACAATTGCTTTGGTAGCTGTTTCCTTTGTGTCCAGGAAGGGAAAGAAAATAAAAATAAAAGGTAACATGAATCAAGAAACATTGCATATCCCGTGTATTATGAATGAAACATTGTATATCATGTATATCACAAATAAAGCCTAGTACAGCAGGTACAGATCATATATGAAACATTGTACATCACCTGTGTATCATGAACAAAACATTTTATATCTCACAGGTCTCATCTCCCTTGCCCACAGTCCTGATTGGGAGGACTTTCCTGAGGTTGGCCCCCTTCCTTGTGGCCACACAGAAAGTACCAGAAATGGTTCCACCAGATGCCACTGGATATGGGTGGAGACGCTGACGTCACCCTGGAAGTGATGGTGCTGGACACGGATCTCAGACATATCCTCCCCTCCTCCTGCTGACCTGGACCCTGACTCAAGCCATTTTGCTACAGGTCAAGGACAAGGAGGCGGGAGGGGCTGTGGGCAGGGTGGGGTAAGGAGAGGCTGGTAGACCCTCTGCAGCCACATTACTCCACCCTGGCTGGAGCCTCCCACCTGCCCCATTCGTCTCTGGGCCTTTGCACATGCTGGGTCCTCTACCTGTCCCCTCCCCAGGTTACAGGGGGACCCTGTCTGGGACCTACTCTGTGACTGCCTGCCACCTACCTGCCTAGGACAGGCACCATATCTACTGATTCTGCTCCCCAGGGCCCAGCACACTGTATGAATACAAAAAAAGATTGTTGAATGACTAGAGAAGAGAGGAGAAGAGGCAGCGGAAATAAGGCATAAGAAGGGAAATTAGGGGAGGGAGCAGGGAGGGAGATGGAGGAAGGAAGAGCAATCCCAGACTGGGGCCCTGGGTGAGGTGGCTCACGGTGGCTGAGAGGAGGCGGGAGGGAAAGAGCTGGGTTTTCTACCTGGACCCAGACCCAGATGTGGGACATGGGTGTCTGAAGCGGAGAGTGAGCACCTAGCCTGGCTGCTTAGCAGCACCTATAGATGTGTGCTGGTTGCCTGGCCCCACGCTGAACCCACAGCTGGCCTCCTAGGCATCTGCACCCCAAGGAAATGGATTCGCCTTCTCTGGATAGTGACATCCGCCTGGCTTTCTGCCCATGGTCGTGACTAGCTCCTCTTCAGAGGACCCCGCTAGATGCCACAAGGTGCTTGATCATCCTTGCACAGGGAGCTCTGAGGAAGAATGAGGGGTTCTCCTGGCCCCCTTGGCTGCAGCTCCTGGGCCCCACATAGGCCAGCTCCCTGCACACCACCCGCCCCGGGGAGGCCGGAGCCAGAGGAAGGAGCCGGCCTGTGGCTGCTGCCCAGCCCGGTGATGAATCGGCCCGGAGTTTGCCGCCAGTCTGAATAGCTCTGCTTCTCAAAGGGGCTGTGACAAAGGCCGCATTGACATCGTCCACCAGACAAGGAAGGCCCTGGGGAGATGGCGGGAAGCGGCTGCGGATCTCGACTCTCACTCAGTCTGCCTGGTGGGCTGGCTGGGCCTGCAGACGTCCAGGCTGTGGGGTGGAGTCAGAGGTGACAGCAGATCTCCTGGGGGCATCTGTAGCACAGAGTGACCAGCTGAGTGGGGGCCAGGGCCAGCTCCTGCAGGATCTTTGGCCGCTGGGCTGGGAATTTGCGATGCAGCTGCCCTTGGCTGGGCACTATCTTCTCCTGGGTCCTTGGCAGCCAGGCTGCTCCCTAGGCGCTCCTGGGACCCCAGCCCAAGTAGATGGTATGTCTCTGGAGCCCGGGGTCCCCATCATGTTGATCTGGGGGTCTCTGTGCCATATGGCAAAACAAGCAGCTCAGGGTGGGGACTCTTGTGCCCCATGCAGTCCTGGATTTGATTATGCTGTTTGCTTGGAGGTTATTAGGAACAGAGTTTTCCTGTGGAGTCAGTTGGCTGTGCATGTGGATGTGCATATTTGACTTTCTCCCCTAAAAGCTGGCGCTGCAGAGCCTGATGGGTTTGCGCCCCCGCCTTTCGGCCCAAAGTCACTCACGTTTTTATTCAGCAGACTTCGAGAGTAGGGGAGGTGCCAAGCCACGGCCGCATCTGGAGCTCAAGGGCGGCCCTTGCTCAGACGCCCAATCTGTGCCCCGTCCACTGGATTCAGAGACGGGTTGGACTAGGGTTGTCCCCAGGGTTGACCTTTCCTAAATGAACGGGAGACAAATCATGGCTCCATGGGGCAGCCTGTGCTTTGTCTGCAGCTCTGACTTCTCGGATACTCTCCAAAGGCCAGCTAGTGTCTGCTGTGGCCTGGCCTGTGAGCCCTGCTGGCAACAGGAGGCTGCTGTGAAAATATGTGTGCATGGGTGTTTGCATGCGTGTGCATGTGTATGCGTACACATTTGTGTCACATATGTATGCACGTCCATGTGCTATGTGCATACAGTGCATGTGCATGTGTGCATGTGTGTGCTCCTGCCTTTCCAGCAGGGGTATCAAGTGAGAATCCCTTTACTGTGTGAGGATAGCAATAGCATCTCTATGGCAACCGCCTTGTTCCCCCTCACCTTAGTCCGCACATCTATGAAGTGATGAGGCCGATGGGAGTTGCTGTACACTGGGCTCTGGGAGGGTGGAGCGGGTGAGTGTGTGAGACACAGCAGGCTGGGCTTTGCACACAGCAGACATTCACAGTGCTGTAGTATTTGTTATAGTAGCGATGATGACAGCATTGTGGTTGGTAGTGCTAATGGTGTCCTCACCTGAACAGGGGTTTTAGGCCAAGGCCCCAGAAGCTGATGCAGAGCTGAGGGGGTCACGCTGTGATCTGGGTGCTCCTGGGATGCTAGAGAACGCAGGGAGCAGGAGGGAAGAGGGGGGTTCTAAAGGTTCCCATCCTGTGAGGGGACCCTGGTGTGTATACGTTGCCCAATGGATGTCCCCACTGTAGATATGGTAGCTAGGACCTCGCTTTTCTGCACTCTGATCATCGGCTAAGGGCCGCTTTGGGAGATGTCGGTGTCCAGAGACTTCTGCCTCTGCAGGCAAAGTAGCTCCCATAGCTTGAGGGCAATACCAAAGCAAGCGCAGTGGAGACGCCACAGAGGCGGGAGGATGCCGGGGCAGAGGAAGAGGTCGGCTGCACATAGCAGTCGCTCGGTCAAGGAGGTCCCACAGACTCCTCTTGTCAACCATGGGGCCTTCTGACACTAGGTGGGGTCACTGGGGCCTGGGGGCTCTGCCAGACACAGAACCTCATATATTTCTATAGGACAGTGCTATGGCTGACTGTGGTCTGTGGGGGGGGGGGCAACTTAGTTCCCAGGACAGCCAGGCAGGAGCGAGACCTGTCAAGAGGGCTGGGGGACATGAGCACGAGTGGCTTTGTGCCCTCACAGGGGCCAGGGCTGCACTCTGGGATTCCAGCACCCAGAACTGTGAGCCAGCAGACGTCTGCTCTTTGTAGGTTACCACATCCCAGGGGCTTTGTCATCTCTGCACAAAGGGATGACGCAGACAGCAGCTCCATCCATGAGTCTAAGGAGCAGCGGAAAGAGCCCCAGAGCAGCAGGAAGGAGGGGCTGGGCATCTGTGTGCCAGCCACGTCCTCTTCCTCAAAGCCAGTTTTGAGAAAGCCTCCTCCCTGCTGTCCCAGCTGCTGACACCTGTGACCACACGCCTGGTGCCCCCTGGACTCATTCTTTGGGGATGCCCAGGGGCCATGACTGGGGGCTCCCAACACCACCTGTGTCCTCCCCAGGGCGTGCTGGGCACCCTTCATCTGTGCTCTCAGAATCCAGGCCACTCGCTGTCCCCTGCCCCTGCCCCACACATACATCTTCCTGTTCCAAGAACTCTGAGGCGCTAGACACCAGGCAGATTTTCCATGTCTTCCTCGGCCGCTGGCCATACATCCTGGCAGGCGGGGGACATGATGGCCTCGGCCCAGGGGAGGGTGAGCACAAGTTCCACAGGGTAGCTCCATCCCCACCTTCAGCACAGTACCTCCTGCTACCTTCTCTGGGGTTCTGGGACTCCTGCACCCCAGATGACTACAGGGCAGGACCCAGTGAGACTGATCTGTGTCCCCAAGCCCAGGAAAGAGTGGGTCTGTGTCCCCAGCAATCAGGGTCTGGGGTCTCGTCTTACCTCCATTTCTTTCTAAGTTGTGTGACTTAGCTTCTGTATGCCTTGATGGTCCTCTGTAAAATGGGTAGAGCGGTGGGCCTAGTTCATGGAGCTGCAGTGAACACGACTGAGATAATCCATGATGCCGGCACCTACGAGGTGCTTGGTGCACACCACCTGCGGTGTCCTTGCCACCTCCTGCTGTCCTGCCTGTAGGAAGCACTCTGGGATGGAAGCAGCTGGGCTTCCTCCCCAACATGACCTGACACTTTAGGAGATGCACGGGAGAAGGGGCCCTGGCACTGCCCAGCCCCGGGGTTGCGGCCTGGAAAGCCCCGACTCACCACACTGTTTGGTTTGGGTTTCTATTCCCAACGCCGGTGAGAGGCCTGCTATTTATGGGGCCCGTGCCACCCCCTAGACGGCCAGACAGTGCGTGGGCCAGAGACCACATGGCTGGCAGCCCGCCACCCCACCCGGCCCGGTGACAGGGCACATCCTGCACATCGAGTGCCTTCTTGGCTGCATCTGACTGCAGGAAAGAGCAGAGATGGAGGAGACACCAGGCACACTGCCTTCCTCCTGCTCCCCGCAGCTTCCAGCTGTGTTTTTTGTAGAGAAGTGGGTTCGTGGGGCACCAGGGATGACACACACCACCCCTTTCCATTTCTACCTTTCCCATGACACCTATGTCACATGCCGTCTGGTGTGGTTAAAACTCTGGAGCCAGAGTGCCTGGTTTCAGGTCCCACTCTAACCGCTTGTTAGCTGCGACTTGGGAAAGTGCCCATCCTTCCCCTGCCTCAGTTTCACTAACTGTCAGATGGAGCTGTCAAATGACCTTACCTCTCAAGGTCATTGTGAAGGCTAAGAGCGGACACAGGAATGGACTCAGCACCAATCTGGGCCCTGAAGGTACCCACAGTGGGCTGCCGGCTGTGCCCCTGCAGGTTGGATGGGGAAGGTATTTCTGCATGCTGTTCGTGGGTCCTGTCCTCTGTCCCCTGTTACCAAGGGAGCCTGGATGGGGGAAACAACCTTGCCAGTATGGTGCGTCCTCTGATCCCTGATGTGAGTCCTTTCTCCACCTCCTTACCCTTGGCTTGGGTCCCCTGGCTGGTCCCCAAGGTAGGCAAGGACCCTGCCAGGCATCCGTCCAGCAGGAGCCCAGTGGACCCCACTCCCTGCCTGCCGCCCTCAGCCAGCGCTCCCAGGCAGTCCACTGTGGGCCTGGTTATTTTTAGTGTGTGGTGTTTGCCCAGTGGCGGGGATGTTTGTGAAGGGTCAGCCTGGTGGGTTCCCTGGCCTCCGACTGGAAGCTGCACTCAGACGTGTGGCCGATTGGCTAAGAGCGATGGGTTTGGAGAGCCCTGTCCTTTCCCTATAAAATGTGGCTGCGTCTCCTTCCCAGCTGCCCCTTGCCAAGCCCACAGCTTCTGTTCCTGGCTTCCTGCCACCAAGATGGTGACAGCCTCCCAGGTCCGGTGGGATGCACAGATTGGGCAGTGTGGTTTCCTGGCCCCAGCCGGCATCTTCCCTCCGCTAATAAACTTGCGGCTGACCACCCGGGGCCAACTGGGCCCAGATCACGCTGTTGCCCCAGGGCCTGCAAGAGGCGTAACCAAATGGGCCCACCTGCTGGCTGCTGGGCAGGGACTGGGCCTCGCACCTCCCGAGAAGCCACTGGAGACGCAGAAGGGGCCAGGCAGGCAGGCATGAGGCTGTGAGTCAGCCTTCTAACTCGCTTGGAGAAGCCCCGAGAGGCAGCTAGAGTGGTGCTCAACAGGGGAGGGTGCGGGATCCAGTCCTGGCAGGACACTAGGCAGCACTGCAGTCACTATCTTGTGCCTCAGTCTCCCCACCGTAAACCAGGGTGGAGCGCCATTGTGAAGATGGGGTGAGTTAAGGCACGGGCACTGGGCACTGTGACAGCTCTGTGAGCATCAGCTCTTGGTATCGTTGGTTTCCGCGGGTCCCTCAGGCCTGACGCCAGTAGCAAGGACTTGGTGCCCCTGGTGCTGATTCCTGCCCACCTCCTTGAAGACCCTCCTCCCCTGTGCTGCACCAAACCAGTGCTGATCCCGAGGGCCCCCGGCCCTGAGCAGGCTCATAGGAATGGATACTGCCTCACCCCAGGGAGGTCAGGTTGCAGGTTCCCGCCTGAGTCCCAAGAGCAGGTGGGTGGGGACAGGTGTCCTGTCCTGCTCTTGTGTCCCCTGCCCAGAAGGGTGCGGTGACCAAACCCTGGTCTATAAATAAGGGATCTGGAGAAATGGCTTTAATTTGCACTTTACCTATTGGTGTTTACTTTGCTATTTCCAATATGGTAATTTCATGCTGCAGGGGCCTGGGCGTGTGGTTACCTGACCGCGCGGGATGGACTCCTGCGTCCCCGTGCCCTGTCACGGGTGCCGGGGATGGCTGGCGCCTGTGGAGGCCACAGGTGCGGGTGCTGGGCTAGGGGCTGTGAGAGGGAGACCCTACTGGGCGCAGACCCCTGGAGTTCCGTCTTCCTGTGGCTCCTGCCACAATGGCAGGGCCACTGTCCCCTCCTCTCAGGCCAGGCCGCAGAGGGGCTGTCTCCCTGAGGTCCCTCTTTCCTCTGCAACCTGGCATCTCTGCTGCCACACGGCCGTCTGTATGGCTGTGTCCCTCAAGGATGGGGCTGGGAATATCTGTCCTCAGATGCAGGGCTCAGACAGCTCTTCCTCTGTCCTTTCCAACCCTCCCAGCCTGGCTTCCCCAAAAGGGCTTGGTCTCCTCTGCTCAGAGCTGGGACAACCAAGAGCAATAGGCATTTTTGCCATTGTGAGTCTTTTACTCCATAAAAAAAAATCCCAAATTATATTTCACAACGATGTTGGAACAAAGACAAATATATTCGTACTATATATGAAAACATTTTCTTTGACTTAAAAGATCAGTTTTTCCTTCTGACTTTAAAATAAATCAAAATGTTTCATGGGCCCTAAAAGTATCCAGGGCTGGCACTGTGCCCACTGAGCCTTGTGGAGAAGCTGTCCATTTGGCTGGGGCCTCTTGGCTGGGCCTGGATGGAGGGGCAGGTGCTGTGTGACTCTCTTTCTCTTTGTCTCTGTCTCTGTCCCTGTCTCTCTCTGTATGTCTGTCTCTCTCTGTCTCTCTCACTGGGGATTGTACCCAGGGCCTTTGTGCTGAGCTACATCCATAGCCCTTTTTCATTTTGAGTCAGAGTCTTGCTAAGTTGCTAATTTGCCTTGGCTGGGCTACAACATATGATCCTCCTGCCTTAGCCTCTCCGAGTGCTGAGATTACAGGTGTGCAACATGATACCCGCTCTACCCTTTCTCTTATAAGCCTCACCAAGTTCCCCGAGTCACACAGGGCCAGGATTCTTACCCCTGCCAGCTACCAGCACCCCCTGCTACAGCTCCTGGCCACAGCTGCCACAAGGGTGGCCGCTCCACTGCTTGTCTGCTTTGTGCCCAGTGCTGGGCTGGGTATGGGGCCACCTCTCTCCTAGAGGCCCCAGCATCCTGTGCTATTGGCCACTTCACAGACAGGAAGATGAGCCAATCACCTGCCACGAGGCACACGTGGGGATGAAGTTTCACCCCTGCTCTAGGGACAGCTGGGCCAAGTGTAGGCAGGGGCTGTGATGTCTCAGGCCGTGGTGGGAAGGAGGTGGATGGCCGGAGAACTCATCCTGGGGGAATCTGCTTTCTTGTCACCTCCCAACTGGCTCTCGGTGCTGGGTGAGGAGTCACAGATGTCACACTGAGGGAAGTGCCCCAAGTCTCCTTCTCCAGGGCTGCTGGCTCCAATTTTGTCCTTCCCCTCAGTCCCATGTCCCAGAGGCTGCCCAGCAGTGTCACCCACTGGGAGCTGGGGCCGAGTGGGGAAGGGGACAGGAAGGCAGAGGGGTCATCGGGGGTAGGGTGAGGCTAAGCGGGGGGAGTCCCCAGAATCTGACCTCTGAGGGCCACGCTGGCAGCCCTGCCCAGGCCTGACCAGTGGGCATCAAGCTTGAGGAAGGCCTGATGCCCCTCAGGCCACCATGTATCCTGAAGTCCCCTCGGTGCTGTTCCTTTTCATTTTTAGGCTGTCCTCCTGACGATCTCCTGCTTTATGCCTTCATGTTCCCTTCCTCCCTTCAGTCTCTGAGCGTGCTTCCACCGTCTGTGTCATTCTCCCTCTGTCTCTCTTTGTCCTTCTCTCTCTCATTATCCTGGGCCGTGACTATGCCTAAACCAGCAGGGACAACACGCTCCACGACAAATTATCCAACAAAAGCGAGGGGACCGCGCTTCAGGTGAACGTGAGACGTTGCTGCCTGCTCTGCTGTGCATGGGGATGCTGGGGACGGGGGATTCAGTGGAAGAGACACAGGAAAGTGCTTTGTGAGACTGAGCTGGTAGCTTTCAGGCCGGCAAAGCCAGTTCTTTGATTCCCAGAGACCAAAGCAGACATCTGCATTTGTACTTCCTACAGATAGAGCAGAGGGGACTGAAGAGGAAACGATGGGGACAGCTGGGGATGTAGGGAGGGGAGCCCTGAGTCCAAGGCCACCCTGCACCTTGGGGCTGCGCCCTCCTGCCATGGCTGCCTGCAGTGACTGACTGACCAGCGGGCATTTTCAACATCAAATGGGGGGATATGTCTTGATGAAAAGCTCTTGCAAAGGGGTTGGGGATTTGGTGTGGCTCGGGTGCAGAACCACGCCTCATGGTCACTCACACCTCCAGGATGCCACCTGGGTCACCCTGACTCTTAGGTATCTCCTTCCCTCTGCTGCTCAGAAGCTGGCTGCATGACCGAGGGCCCAGGTGGGGCAACCCCCATATCCCTGGTCCTAACACGCTCTCCTGGAGATGCTTCTCAACCCACTTAGGCAGGCACCGCAGTATTTAGTGAGCACCTATCCATTTCCCTATTGGATTAATGAAGATCAAAGACTCCAGGGCTACTGTGCCCAGGAAGTGCCAGCAAAGGGCACAGATTAGACAGAGGAGTCAGAGGCCACCAGAAAGCAGAGAATAGGTATGTTTTCCATGGAAGTGTCTGACATATTGGAAACAGCTGAAGGCCATCGTTGGTCTCCTCATGGACGCCAGGAGGCTTTGGGTTCCATGCTGGGGACACTTGGAGTAACTTTGGAACTCTTTTAGGGCATGTACTGGCCCCAGAGAGACAGACAGATGGACACACACACACGGACCACACACACTTCAACACACATGCTCTGAAGCAGCAGTGGGCTGGAGGACCTGGGGTAAAGGAGTCACCAGCCACCCCTGCCCAGCTCGGCTCCTTAGTCATTGTGTCGTCTCTCTCCTGTGTGTGCTGGGAGCACTTGGGGGCTTACAACAGGGTCAGGAGCTGACCAGTGAACTAGAATGATCCAGGGTCAAGACTGACCCAAGCCATGGGCAGGAAAAATGGGGAATTGGGACTGTTGTGCTCTGAAAATCCCACTTTCAAAAAAAAGTCATGAATTACAGCCATGCATTCGTTCATTAGTCGATTAATGGGTTGGTCAATGATGGACAAGTTGGCCACTTAGACAGCAGGTCTATTAACCAAACCAGCCGGGATCTGTGCCCTGGAGACGCCCCTTTCCGTGCATCTATGTCACCTTGGGGGCACTTCGGAGTCCTCACCAGCAGGAAGGCCTCACTAGATGCCGCCCCTCACCCATGGACCTCCCAGCCTCCAGAACCGTAAGGGAGAAATCTGTAAACTACCCAGTCTCAGGTATGCAGGTACAGCAGCAGGGGTGGACTCAAACCACCCGGAAGGCCCCTGGCACTGTGCTCTGTCGGGGGCGGGGGGTACCAGGCTTCCAGCAGAGAAGGCTCTACAACCCCTCAACTATACTTGTGGGATTTCATTTTGCTAGCAGATTTACTTCTTTAATTAAATTTGGCTTCAGCTAGTGTTAAAATTAGCACCCATTCCCTAAGAAGGTGCCCCAGCAGATGGAGGGAGCTCAGACACAAGCCTGGCACTGGGAGAAGGTTGCCTGAGAGACAGCAGCGGCCACAGAGAGTCCTTGAGGGGAGCAGGCCCTGGGTCACAGGATGCGTGGCGTGCGTCCCAGAAGATGGTAGGGATGGAGGAGGCCAGCGGGTCTGGTCCCCAGTCTGTGATGGCGGATGGAGCTCACAGATTCACGAGGTCTTGGGAAACAGTCTTGTCTGGTTCCTTCACTGTACAGAGGTAGCAACTGTGGTTCCGAGTGGAAAGTGAGCTTTGCAATGCCAAGGCTGACGAACTATAGGTGGAGGGCGGGCACGCAGCTCCAGAGCCGGCCCCAAGCTGGGGCTGGGGCCTCTTCCTGCCGTGAGTGATGGCAGTTGGGGGCTTGGGAGCAGGACCAGGCAGGACTACATGGGCCACCTGCTTCCAGGCATGGTCTGTCCCTCAGAGTCCTTCTCCATCCAATGCGGCCCGTGGCTCCGAGAGCTCCAAGGCTCTCTGGCCACGGAGACCTCAGAGATGGGCTAGAGCCAGAGAGAAGCTGTGGCTCCAAGACCAGGAGGCGCCTGGGGGAGGGGAGAAAGTGGCCAAGTCAGTGCCACGCCCTCCGCCCCTGCTATTTTTACCCTAGAACGCTGGGCTGCAAAAGGCCTGCCTAAAAATACCAGCAGTCTGAACCCTGCACATCCTCTCCCTGAGAGGCGGGGTGGGGGCTGCAGGGGGGCTGTGAGGACAGAGCCTGGACCTGGGGTGCCTGGGAAAGGGATCCCTTCCCTCTAGAGAACCTGTGAGAGGATATAGCTCAATAATAACCTTGTTTTGTCTTTTTTTTTTTTTTTTTTTTTTTTTTGGCAATGCCAGCCCACCCTGCCTGTGAACGTACACTTTAAAAAAAAAAAAAATCCAATGTAATGAGTCTGCTACAGCTTTGCCTTCTGCTCTTTTTCACTTATTATAGCATAAACATTTTTCTGTTGCTACATGGTTCTCACGGTTGTCATTCTTAATGGCTGCATAATATTCCCTCCAAGATACTGTCTCTTCCCTGATGACTGAGCGGTTGATGCCTTCCAGTTGGCCATTGGAATAAACAAAGCTGATGCAGACATCTTCAGGCATGTGGCTTTTTCCTTCTTATTAATTATTTCTGTAAGATAAGTACCCAGGTTGGCGGGTAAGGCTGCTTCTGGGCTGTTTGATGTGGCTTGCCAAACTGCTTCAGAAGTAAATGGAGGAGGGTGTAATGGAAGGGCACAGCTCACGTCGGGAGCCAAGTACAGTCAGCTTCGGGGAAATTGGAGCTGGAAGCCGACAGGGGCTGAACAGCTGCCTCTGGTTCCCGGGCCTGAACTCTCTCTCTCTCCCCACCCCCCTTCTAGCAAAGCCAACGGCTCTCAGCAGATATCACTTTATAGCAATGACTGCTCATGGTCTCCTTTGGCCTCAGGCCCCAGGCCAATCGCTGTATCGATCATCTCAGTTCTCACAACCCGCTCTGACATGGGAATGATAATTATCCACATTTTACAGAGGAAGAAACCGAGGCATGAACCTGCCAAGGAACATGTTCAGAGACGCATAGCTGGTAACTAGTGGGAACAGGTCCCACCCGACGGGCCCACCTCACTTCAAACCTGGACTCCTGGCCCAGTCGGCCCCCCGGGGACAGAGCGGTCCCAAACTCACTGCCAACAGGCCCGCCTGTCCGTTCTGCACTCCGCGTTTGAACTGTGGAGAGGAAGAATCCGACTGGCTCATCCAAGACTGGATTAGGCCTGGGTTAACAAGGCCCAATCCACCGTGGTGGGGCAGGGCCAGGCAGCGGCTCTCGAACAGGAAGCTTGGCCACGTGGGCAGCTGGGCCACAGTCCCGAGGTCCAGGCACTGCATTTTGCTGGATAATATTTTAATTTTCAGTTGCCTTTCTTGGGTTATTGACCGGGTTTAACCTTTGCCCAGCCATTCTTTTCTCTGTATATGCACTGTCTACGCCTCTGGCTCATGCTGGCCATGCTGTATTGACAGCACATGGATATTAATGCCACCCAGAGCCATGGTGTGCTGGGAGGGGTGCAGGACAGGGAGGAGGCTGTCTCACTAAACAGCTTTTCCTTTGTCTGGAGTGCCCAGGAGGACTTGACCTGCGGCCTAATCAGCATTTCCGGTAAAATACCTTCTCCCGCCCAACTTGGCCGGGTATCAAGCCTCCACCATCTCCAACAGGCACCCGCCCCACAGCAGAGTCTCTCCTGCGGCTCCATGTCCGGCCCTTTCTCCAGCAGGAACTGAACCCGGCATGTCCAGGCACCTTCCTGCCCCACCCGCACACACTGGGACCTCATCCTGACTCAGTTACGCTCGCGTCCCAGGCCTGGGCTGTGTGCGTCCTCTGCTCCCGAGCCCCAGGGACCCAGCTCTGTGTCTGCACCTCCCAATGACAAAGTGCTGCCTTGTTTGCAAACAACTAAGAATCCTCTCCTGCTCTCTGTCCCCTGGCCATATAGGTGACAAAGTGCCCACTGCTTCAGCACGAAGCAAAAAGGGCAAGACCTGGGTGATGGGCTCCAAAGGAACTAAGCAGGTGACGAGGATGGGGAGTGCAGGCCGTGAGAGAGACGGTGTCTAGGGAGGCCTGGCGGGCACAGATGATAGGCAGCCATCAGGTGGCTTGGCACGGAACTACCTGCTGTGCCTGCCAGCACTTCCAGCTGTGGGATAGTGGAGAGGTGCTTGCTTAGCAGGGCCCAGGGTGCCCTGGGAGAAGCCCCTGCAACCTTGGCCTCTGTTGCCTAGATCTTTGTCCCAGCCCCCAGGAACCCACATGTGCCCAGGGCCTGGGCCTTGGTTGCTGGCCTGTGGACTCTTCTTTGGGCCACGAGTGGCTTCTCTTCCCCATGTCCTGAGGGGGCGCAGGGGCTGCCTGCAGGCAATCAGGTATCCTGACTGCAAAACCCAAGCTGACTATCACCCTCCAGGTCCTGATTCCTCATCTCAGGAACCACCATTTGGGCTATCTTCAAAATCTCCTCAGGTGAGGAATATGGTCCCTTCTAACTTTCAAGTTTGGCAGACAGATGTCCTGGGGCTGGTCATTTGTTTCCGGTGGCCAAGTCCAGCAGTTGTTCCTCTGTATCTATCTATTCTTTTCTGCTATGGTCATGAACATTTTAACTGGGGGGAAAACTTTCATTTCCCCGTTGTGCTTGTAGTTCATTGTAGCTAGGCATAGGACCTAGGCATAGGCCAATGAGGGGGTAAGAAGGAACCGCTTTCATCTTTCCCTTTTCTTACTGGCTGGAATGCAAACATGATGGTAGGAGCTGCAGCAGTCATTTTGGAACACCTGATAGAAGCTGCGCTTGAGGAATCTAGGGCAACAAGATTGAAGGGAATCTTGTCCCTGGCATTATTAAGCCACTGCATCACCCCCAGACCTGTGTGTGAGAAATTGACTTCCATCCTATTTAAGTTTCTATATTTTGGGGGTTTCATTGACCCAGGAGTTGAATCTGTCTACTCACAACTGTATGTTTCAATGGAATGACCATATGTGGATTTACATGGGCACATCTGGTGACTGGTGGGACTGGGGACCCCGTGTTTTGGATGACTTTGGCGGTCCCACAGGTCATCTCTCATGATATTCACACCCGCGAATGGTCCCTCCCACAGTGACTCTGGATTTGTCTCTGTAACTTGCCTCGGCCAAGGGATGTTAGCAAGCGTGGTAGAGACCAGGTGCCTCCCTGGGTTGGCTGGTCCTTGGGGGACACTTGCCTTTGGCAGGTTCCTTCCTGAAACCAAGTGTCATCTTGTGCAGCCCAACCATCTCATAAAGTCAGGTCACACTGGCGTGCACAGAGGCCCTGTCCCTGCCCCAGTCAGCATACCAGGGAAACCACTTTGGGCACAGGGAGTTCAGTCTGAGGCCACATGGAGATCAAAGATAAGCTGTCTTCATACCTGTCCAAATTAGAGTTGTAATGAAATAAATATCTGTTGTTTGAATCTATTAAATTCTAGGGTGGCTTGTTACACAGCATGACTGATTGAGACACCTGTGAACAGCCTAGGGTCCTTCATGCTGCTTGGAAAGCATTACTGTGCCTTTTTCTATACCAAAGTGGCAAATGTGCCTCCCTTATGTCCAATGCTAAGACACAAGTCCAGCAAACTTGCTCCGTAGCCTCCCCTGCAAAGGTCGGGCTCCTCTGTGCCCTGTCGGGTGGTCCAGCTTGGCTGTGGCTCTGACTTGTGGCTCCAGGAATGGCTGTGGGTTCCAGGGACCACAGTCCCCTCTGATGCTGCTGGAGTCTCAGTTTCTTTGACAGGGATTTGAGGGCAGTATTTAGAGGGCAAGGGCCAACTATGGGCAGTGCAGGATGGAGGCGTGGAGGAATGAGTGGATGAATGGATGAAGAAATGGAAATCAGCGTGGCTCATCCAGATCAGAGCACGCATCAAGAGGAACAGGGCAGGGTCTCCAGGCGGGGCAAGTGGAGAGTGTGGGGTAATGAAACATTGCTTGGGAAGATGTGGAACCCTTTAAAGTCTAATTAAAGCCAATCTTTCCTGAGCTCTTACTATGTGCCAGGCACTGTGTGGAAGGCGTTAGGTAAATTACTGCATCAATCATCTCAACAACCCTGGGAAACAGGTGTTTTAACTTTCATCCCTTTTATAGACGTGGAAGGAGAGGCCCAGAGAGGTTAGGTAACTTGCCTGGGTGGGAACGGTGAGATGTGAACTTGGACATCCTGGCGCCGGTGCCCAAGGGCAGAACAGCCCCGTTTTCCAGGCTTGGAGAGTGCCAGGGCCGGGCACAGGTTGCTGCAGCCCCGAAGGGAGGCTGGAAGCTGGTGTGAGGAGAGGAGGAGGCTGTAGGGAGGGAGGTGGGGTCTCTGAGCTGGGCAGCAGAGCCCAGAGATGGTGCTGCCTGCTCCCTTGCCCCCGCTCCCACCCACTCCCCAGAAAACAGCCTGGCCCCCTCACACGCGTCCCTAATGCCAGGTTCCAAGAAAGCCACCTAAATACCTGGTATTTGAGATGTAAAGAGACTGGCTCCCTGTACTTAGAGCTGCGTGAACTTTTCCAATTATAGCGCCCTATTTTCCAAGGTCTAAAATGAACATATGTTATAACTGTCCCGGGCCCCAAGGCTGCAGAAACACCCTTAAGGCTCCTGAAATACAATTGTATATTTTAGACTAATTCCCAAAGGGCCAAGTGGGGTGACGGGAGACATCTGCCAACACTGCGCAGATCTGGGCTGTCTTTGAAAATGAGCCGGAGGGAAACTGGGACCGGGACAATTGCGGGGAACCAGCTCTGCGGAGACAGTAGGCAGAGCTGCGGGAGTCATTGTGGGGGAGGCATTGTGGGCCTCAGGCGAGACACAGCGGGAGCCTGGAGCTCCCTGCCTGGTCGCGCCAGCCCCTATCCCATGGGATCTCATGGGTCAGATCTATCCTGGCTACCTGCAGGGTGAAAGCATTGTGACCTTGTCCTGTCCGGGGACTGGACGCACCTGGCCTGACTTCGAAGCAGAGAGGACCGAGCAGGGGGCCTGTCCGGGTCTCAGGAAGTCCCAGTCCCAGAACAATTATCCTTTGTTCCAAGGACAACTCACTGCACTCTGTGAGGACAGGGATTCTGGCCTGCCTTCTATATAGCTTCCCCCCACCTGAAGACCAATACTAGGCCTGGCCTGTAGTAGCTGCTCAACAAAACATTGTTCAACGAACAAAAACAATTGTTCAATTATTTAGAGACTATTTTCATTTCCAACACCAATTTAGAACTCACCTTCTGCCCCCCTCCAAAAAAATCTTGATAAAGCTTTTCTCTTTCAATAATAACTTCTCAAAAGCAGTACAGAGAAAATTCTCTGGCAATTATGTAATGAAATGAATCCTAGTAACTGTCTATTTTGAAGAGAAAAATGAAAATTTATGTGAAGACTATTGGTAGCAAGATCTATGCTACTTTCTTAATAGGCATCATAGGATTTAGTTCTTTAAAGAAGGCCCTGCTTTACAAACAAGGAAACTGAGGCGTGGGAAAATTACATGGTGCCCCCGAGGCAACACTTCTAGAAACTGCAGGGCTGGGATTTGAACTCATGCCTGGCCCAACCTTCCCCCACTCTTTTTCTGAAAGCTGTTATTTTTCCAAATGCAGTGGTACCTCGGTCCACAAATTTAATTCTTGCTACAATTCTCCCTGCAAACTAAATTGGACGAGAACCCAACCAGAATCAATGATTGGGTTCAATGTTGACCTTATGGGGAAATTTGATTCAGTTCTCTTCCAGTTTGGTTTGCTACCAGAATCGTGGAAAGAATTAAGTTTGTGAACCTAGGCACCACTGCAGTTTTATGCCTGAAAAACTCATCCCACCAAGACGTGCTCAGCTGTGTGTGCCCACAGGAGCCCTAGTCCCCAGCAGGCAGGTGCCGCCTGGACTGGACTGTTGTACTTGGCTTGGCAACACCTGTGTGCAGATCAACAGTAGATCCTGCCCCAAGGTGGGTGCCTGCCAGGCCCGCCAGTCCTCCCAGAAAGCTGTCTCTCTGCATTCGGAGTACAGGGCCACCTGCGACTTCTCAGAGCTGGGTAGTACCCAGAAGGCAGCTTGCTGGGCCAGTGTTTGCTGGTGTCCCTTACAGGTTGGGGACTTGCTGCCCACAGGGCCAGCCCTTCTGCCCTGCCCTCCCTGCTATTGCTTCGACCAAGCTAAGGCTCTACCTGCAACGTGGCCTGCCTTGGAAGCTTTGCATTTGCTGGAAGCTTCTGTGTTACCATTCTCATGTTGCTGCAGATGTGAATAAATGCCCTTCCCCCTGCGCTGCTGTCTCCTAGGACACAACAAGGTACTAGCCACTGTTATGCCTCATCTTCGTTAGCGCGCCACCATTATGATCCCCGTCTCCTTCAGGAAATCGGAGGCTTGCAGCTTGGAGAGGCACAGATCTTGCCCGAGGTCATTTAAACTTCTAAAGCTCAGAGCTAAACCTTGAATCTAGAACCAAAAGCCCCAAGACGTTCTCCTGGCCAGCTGTTCCCATGAAGAGACGCTCATCCAAATTTGCTAAAGAGGTGTTTGTGCACAGGGAGAAATGCATGGTTCTCCAAGGCCCTTCACCAGCACTTGTGGGTGCATGGAGCAGAGGTAGCCACATTTGCTTGTACTCTGCCCGCAGTCCCCATGCTGTTCTGTCCCATGGCACCCAAGGCTGAGCCCCTTCACACTCAGTGTTTGCTTTTTCCCTTTGTACAACTTTTCTTCCTTCCAAGAATTGATGGCAGAACTTTGGTTGTCTGTAGTTTTCTACAGGTTTGGTACTAATTCTGTAGGATGACAACACCAGTGCTTCCTAGGTCTGGCACTGCCCAGAGCCTGTCCCTCTTGCGGTGTACCGCAATCTTTACACTGTCATGATTCCATTTTACAGATGAAGAAACTGAGGTGCAAAGAGGTGAAGTGGCTTGCTCATGATCCCACAGTAAGTACCAAGTTGAGCTGGGAAGTTGAACTCAGGCTCTTCCCATGTGAGGCTGGACCCACCTGGCCTGTTTGTGCCTTTCTCTTCCTCCCAGCCGCTCTTCATCCTCTTGGTGTTCTGGACTCAGTCTTGTCTACATGCCAAGACTAAGCTCAAGGAGGCAGAGCTGAATGCGCCTGCTCCTGTCCCTCATCCTCATAAGCAGAAGGTGGGTCAGGGCTCAGGAGATGCTGGCACAGCTGGGCCTACGGAAACTCCAAAAGGCCAAATCAGTGCTGCAGGCTTCACAGTCAGG
Organism: Chinchilla lanigera; assembly: GCF_000276665.1. NCBI lineage: Eukaryota > Metazoa > Chordata > Mammalia > Rodentia > Chinchillidae > Chinchilla > Chinchilla lanigera. The sequence goes on from NW_004955437.1 coordinate 9,626,298, forward strand.
GGTGTGGGGTTTGGACCTCCCCACTTTCAGCTGTGGGCCCAGGGCTGTTCCTAATGTGCCAGGCTGCCTGCAAGTAGCACAGGCACATGTGAATCATGCAGATCACACCCACAGACATTTCAATGTATACTGTATGCACATATATGCTATTTATATGCATTTATTTCCACGTGGCACATATACACATATGGATCAACTGCTTTTCATATACAGTGTACACACACACATATATATATATAAAATACACACTTATATAATATACATACAGGCACTTGTATGCAGATACATTATATCCACAAGTATATATAACACAGAAACACACTATACAAACACATAACTTATTTAGGAAGACAAGCCTATGTACGCTCTATTCACAAACACACCCACTGTATGCACATGCTGTGCAGATGAAAATATGTACATGTGAGTATGCAAATATACACCTACACGTAGAATTACACAAGTTATATTTGCATGACACACATGAACAGGGCCACAAACATGCTTGCACATACTTTTCACATATGAAAATACACAAATACATTTGCACAAACACAAAACATATGAAAATAAATGCACATATACACAAAAATATACATGTACAAGCATATACAAACACATGTGTATACCTACCGAGACACACACACACACACACACACACACACACACACTCCCACACACACTTGCAAACCGGCCTGGCCTGATTCATGAGAGCAGTGGGAAAAGGCCCAATTTTTCTAGGGTCTACAGGGTGTCTGGTGACTCGGGGTGACTGTGTTTTCTGGTCCCCCTTGGGACTGTGCCATCAAGTGCCTCCTGTGGATGGGTCTGGGACAGTGCTGGATCAGCACCTGCCTCATTACTGGGTGAACCAAGAGGTACAGTTTCCAGCCTGTGGGGGTTTGAGGGTCTTTATGCCCCTGGCCTCGCTCTGGAACCGACCCTGGCTTAGGACTGGCCACATCCCTAGGAAGCATAAGAAGCCCAAGTTTACATTGTCCAACAGAGGAGAGAATGGTTCCACCAGGCAAGGTAACGCTGGGCTTGCCAGCTTAGGAAAGAGCGGGTTGGAACCAGGTCTGCAGGGTTCGGAAGCCATCATGCATGCTGACTCACACCCAGGAGTCTCGGGCCTCTGCTGGGGGCTGTGCACACAGCAGGCGCCCCAGCAGTGTGGACAAAGCGGCCCACCTGACGGACAGCAGCTCTCTAGGGGGTGGGGTCTGACAAATGGTGGGGGTGGGGGTTCCAGGGCCCAGACCCTTTCTTAGTTTGGGGAGTCTGCCTTCATTACCCCCACACACCACTCCTCAGCTGGGGGCTGAGGGTCCCCAGTCCAGAAGCCCAGTGGTCCCCAGCTTGTCCCTCCTCTCGCCTTGGCCTCCCTCCCAGAGCCCTCTCCCTCTGACAGGCGTGTGCTTCAAGGGCTGCACTATTCCTCGGCAGAGTTTGATCTGTGCTCAGGCATTTTCTCGAGTGGCCCTGGCGTCTTCCCTGGCCCAGGTGGCACCCAGAAGCAGACAGCCTTCCTCCCGCCGGGGACTCGCTCCTGACCTCGGCCTCACACCCATCTCCTGTGCCTGCGGAGGTCAAGGCACGGACCAACACCTCTGCCTGCGACTCCCTCCAGAGCCGGGCGCCTGGCCATCATGTCATCCACCTCCTCGACCTTTGTTCCTTTCAGCAGGTCATTGCTACAAGGGCCAAGGCAAATGTCAGCATGATAAGGAGGGTGACGTGCTACAGTTCTGTGGGCAGGGAGGGAGGGCAGAGGAACAGGTACGGGCCTCCGGGAAGACCAGACCAGGACAGGAGGCCAAGGCGACCGATGAGAACCACGTCAGAAGTCACAGGCCAGCATCCCTGGGTGACAAGAAAGGTCAGCTCACGGAGGCCCATGAGCTGGGCACCGTTACTGCCATTCTACAAATGAAGAACTGAGGCCCAGAGTGGAAAGAAGAACCAACCAGAGAAAAACTAATCATCTGTGGGACTTCGTGTGTCAGGCACACATGGTGAGCGGCCGACTTTATCTCTGGGACCTTGACAGTGGGACACAGTGATCCCCGTTATGCAGATGAGGCCCCGAGAGGCTTGGTCACTCGTGTAAGACCACGTGGCTGCTCGGGCAGAATGCAGTTCCAGAGCCCCATCTCCACACGATGACTACCACCCTGGGTAGCAGTTCCTGTGCCCGGAGCCTCCCCGCCTCTGGGGCCAGGCTGCAGGCTGCCTACTCTGCGGCATGGTGGACTCTCCACCCAGCAGCCTAGGAGAGGCAGTGCAGCCCTTTCCGCCCTCTGCTTCCCCTAGAAGTTGATATTTGTCCTCTCCCCGTGGCCCTGGGGTTGCCGCCCCCCAACCAGCTGGAGGGGTGGGCAGGTGGCATGTGTACTTCATGGTGTACACTGAAGCTTCCTGGTCACAAACTGGGACATTGGTCAAGGCCCAGCCACTGCTTGGGTACTTCCTGGAACCAGGGGACACAGGACCACAGGGTGTGTGGGTGGCAGGTAGCAGATAGGGCCAGGGACCTGCCTGACAGAACTGAGGGCCTGAGAGTGTGGCAGAGCCAGCTGGGCCTGCGGAGAAGCACCTACCCTTTAGGCCTCTCTGCCTCCAGAGAGGGCGGAGAGGGACTCACAGGCAAGTTGGGTGCAGGCTGGCACTGCCCCCGTGCTTTCCTCACCCCAAAGCCTCCTCCACAGGGCCTCAGCTGGCAAATGGCTGTATGCCAGCCTGGCCTGCGCCCCTCTCCCGCTCCTGCCCTGTGCCGGCCTTCCTCCTTCCGGATTCTTGGAGAGCTCAGCCTTGCAAGACGCAGGGAGGTGGAGGACCCAAGGAGTCAGAGCCCGGCTTCTCCCCAAGGGAGCCAGGGTGCCTGGAGCCTAGAGAGCTTTGGGGAGGCCCGCCTAGTAGGAGGCAGGCGTGTGCGCCAGCTGCTAGTCTGGACGGGCTGGCTGGTCCTGAGCAGGCCCTGGGCTGGGGCTCTCAGGTGAGCTTGTTTGCTTTCTAAAGAATTCCTGCTGTGGCCTGTGGGTAAGTGTCTGAGAATTTCAGTGATGGCTTCAGGGAGAGGACCGTGCTGGCAGCTGCATGCTGGTGGCCAGATGGCCTGAGAGGGGACCCTGTGGCCAGAGTGCCGGGCCCGGCAGGTTAATGTTTGACTAGGGCCACGTGTTTTTCCAATGGGTATTTTTATCCTCTGTACCTGGCAGTGGGTGGCTGGGCACCCTCCTCTGTGGGCACAGGAGAGAGAGGGAGGGAGGTGCCCAGCTGGGTTGGCATTGGACAAGGCAGGGCTGTGGAGAGGCTGGAGGGGCCAGCTCAGGGGCAAGAGGCAGGGGACAGAAAAAACAAGTGGGTCCTGAAACCAGCAAGCTCTCCACACCCCCGGCCCGGCCCAGCCCTGGGCCTGCCTGGGCTGCCACTGTCCCTGGTCCCTTCCCTGGGTGACACCCGGAAGGACATCTGGAAGGAAGAAGCAGGTGGGGAGGAGAGGTGAGAACCCTCCCAGGGGTCCACAGCTCTTCAGGGATGTCAAAAATGTCCCCTGTGTGATCTTCAGTGTGGTGAATCACTCGGGTCCAGGACACAGCAGGGACAGGTTTCCCCGTCTCCTCCTGGGGACAGCGTGGTCGCCCTCAGATGGAGGCAGTGAGTCACAGTGACAAATACTCTGCACTCAGCCTAGGGCCAATGTGATCCAGGGAAGACAGGCTGCTCCCAGGGAGCCCCAGCTAAGGGGTGGGGGCTCCTCTCAACTCGTGATGACGGCTTCGTTCCTTTGCACTCGAGAGGCCTGACACTGAGTTAAAAACACCGGCCAGGTCCCTAGACCCCTGCCCTCTCACCACCTCTCCATTTCCCTTCTCCACAGTGGGCATCTGGTCTGAGTGACTCTGCCAGCTGCTTGCAGCCTGGTGCCCAAGGTCCTCATCCCTCATGGTGGATTCTGGGGAGGAAGCCCTGCAAGGCCGCTCAGCCCAGCTCAGGTTGATGCTATGGTGTCGGCACCAGAGGGTTTTGCGTGGCATTGAATGGGAGGGTGGGGAGCATGTGGGTGGGAAGCAGACCCACCTGCCAGTCTGCCCAGGTCACTGGAGTGACTATAGGTGGCTTGCGGCCCAGGACCTCAGAGGAGCTCTCTGGGGTCCTGCAGGAAGGAGCAAGTCTCTCTGCAGAACTTCTGAGCTGCCCAAGGGTTTCCAAGGATTAACAAATGGGGGGTCCCCAGGCCTCCATAGCACAAGTACTGCCACAAGAGCAGAGCCAGGGTGGGTGCAGGAGTGGGCAGGAGCAGGTGTCTCCAGCTGGTGTTGCATCCTCCCCACTGGAGTACCCAGCTCACGCCCCAACCCTCTGGCCTGAGATCCTGACTCCCTGCCCCACCCTAATCTCCCATCTCACTCAGCCTGACCACTGTGCCAGGCATGCCACCAGGGCTGTCCGCCCCCTGACACAGCTTCCCTGCCCATCAAGATGCCCACGTGGCGAGCCTCTTGTCCCATTGTAAGAATGAGGACAGTCATGACAGCAGCACGGGACAGTTCACCAGGGCACAAATCCGTCTGGCTCCAAATCCAGCAAAGCGATCGCATCAGCTACAAAGCTGGAATGCTTTTCAAATCTCCAATTTTTCATCACCTGTTCTGCTCGAGCCCCTCACCAGCAGCCTGATGGGTGGGTTGAGAAAACTGGGCCCATAGCCCACCATCTCATATTCCTCGCCACAAGGAAGTCCCTCCTGGGTCTGACCTTGCATGTCCCGCTGTCTTGCACCCTGATGGTCCCCCACCCCTGTTCCCAGCCCTGGTTTTGGAGCCCGTCCTGTAGAACTGTGATATTCCTCTGTGGCTCTGGAGGGCAAGTTGCTCCTGGGATAGGAGGGGACAGTGGCCTTGTGCCAGAAGATGAAGGTGTTCTCTCCAGCCACCTCCCCAAGGAGCTGTGGATTTCTGGGTCCTGCCATTTCTTCCTGGGACAGGTGGGGCATGAACCAGCAGGAAAATGAGGTCTGCGGAGACCCTCAGAGGCCCCTAACGGCTGACGCCACTTGAATCTGTGGGGGAACTTGAAGCTGTGCCTCTGGGGGTACCAAGAAATCCTGGGGTCTGGGGACCCCCGCAAACACTCACACCCTGCTGCCCTTTTGGGCCACCACCCAAGGAGGAGATTGAGTGGAGAGGGCACAGGTACGCACCCCTTCTCTAAAAGAGAGGACTCTGGTTCCTTACAGGGTGGGGGGAGGGGATTTCCAAAGCCCTCCTCCTGAGCCTGGCGCTGAGCCCAGAGCACCCATTTCTTAGAAGTCTCCTGCTTTCCGGGAGAGCCATTCCCGCTCTGGCTCCCAGGCTGGGCTTGGCGGGTGGATCGATCAAGTGGCCAGTGTTTGGAGAGGGGGCTGAAAAAACAGAGTTCAGCTCCCATCCCAGGAGGCTGGAATTGAACTCTTCTGCTCTCTTCCTCCTCTAGCCAAGGTATCTCCTCTCCACCTGGGCAGGGCCCAGATAGATGCAGGAAGGTCCCACAAACTTCCCTTCCAGAGATGCTGTGCTCCCAGAACCCTGGGATGCCTAGGACTTATAACCAATGGCAGTCCTGGCAGCTAAGGTTGCTTAGGCACTTCCAAAATGGGGTGCTGCCATAGGATGACACAAGACGCCTACAATCTGCCTAGGAAGCCCATATGATCACGTACAAAGCATACACCACTGAGACCTAGAGATCCTGAGTCATTGGCCCAGACCTCATGTCGAGGAAGCAGCAGGCAGGGGTGGAGCCCAGGTGTCCATAGGAGCTGAGCCGGTGCCTGCTACCCTGTGCCGTCAACCCAGAGCCACTACATGCATGTGACGCTTAACTTAGACTTCACTAAAACCGAACGCAATCCCAGCCAGGGTCCTCAGCTATGGGGGGCCTTGGAGACCAGTGTCAGACACACAGAGCAGTGTGGGGACGTGCAGCCTTGCCGATGCCTGCGGGAAGTCCTGGTGGACAACACGGTCCACACTCTTCTGCCTTGCGAGTGTAGACATGGAGCACTGGAAATCATCCTCCCCCTGATAGACTAAAATAATAATTAACGATAATGATAACAGTGGCTACAATTTACTGAGTGCTTTTTCATGCCAGGCGCTGTGCCAAACCCCTAATCCTTACCCAATCCCTGGCTCCAGAAGGTTACCTGGGGTCACAGAAGCCTGGAAGTGGAGCCAGGTTTGCCTGACTGGAGTCCATGGCTCTCCTGCCCTCCTGCCCGCCCCCTGCTGAGCCCCCTGGGGTTTACAGTCCCTGGGGGACAAGGTGGAAGGCAAGCTCAAGCATTTAACAAGACCAGGGATTAGATAAATCAGCACATAATTAACATCATCACATTTCTCTAAGGCCGCTGACAAGAACATTGTGCTAATGAGGTCAAGGGTTTGGTTTTGAGCCCTCTGAGTCTGGACGCACAGGAGAAAGCTTCTTTGCTCCTGCCTTGTGGGGCCCTGGGGTATTGGCCTCAGGATAGAGACAGTGGCTGAGGTTTAGGCACAGCCAGGGCTGCTATGGAGGCCCTGAGCAGGGAGGTGCCTGTCAATCACCGCCAGGAAGAGGAGGGCCCAATGCTAGGGGGCGTGTCCTCCGGATGGTGGGATCCCTAAAGGGGTGGGGGGAGATCGAGGAGACTGGGGAGAAGCAGCAGAAGATAGAACACGGTTTATGAGACTCGTTGGCTCTGAGTCGGCAATGGGTTTTGCAGGGGAGATCTGTCTTAGTATCCTGTAAGAGTTCCTCTGTTATGGGAATGTTATTGCCATGTCTGTCACCTTCTACTTGGAACCTGGGGAGATAAACCCATTGAGTGGTGAGACAGGCAGTTCGTCAGTGTATGAGACAGTCAGGAGCCTGTGAAGTGATGCAGGTGCAGTGACCACCATGGGCCAGGCGCTGGGCAGTCTCAGTAGACGAAAGTTCATTTAAATCACCCTTTCCACTCAGTGGTAGAGTGCATGCTTAGCCTGCCTGAAGCCCTGGTTGAAGCCCCGCACCATGAGAAATTCTCACTCTCCTTTAAGTAGCTTTCTCCTGGGTTCCTGCACTACAACTTACTCTGACAATGTAAGCATTTTGCCATAGCTGCAACCTGGTAGCTAGCTGTTTAAGACAGAATAGACCATGCTATGATTTTTTTTTTTTAAGTACTGGGGATAGAACCTAGGCTTTGTGAATGTTAGGCAAGTGTTCTATCACTGAGTTACATCCCCAGTTCTTTTCATTTTATTTTGAAACAGGGTTTAGCTGAGTTTCCCAGGCTGGCCTGGAACTTGCAATCCTCCTGCCTCAGCCTCCTGCATAGTGGCATCACAGGCATGCAGCACCACACCCAGCCATGCCATACTGTAATGACCAGTTAACCTGAAATCTCAGTGGACAAACACCAAGAGGTCTATTTCTGGCTCACGATCTTTGGCCAAGGGAGGCTGGCAGGGGCTCTACCCCAAACAGCTGCTTGGGCCCTGCATAGTGGAGATGACCATCTTCAGATCAGGGCTTCTGTGGCTGCTGCCGCAGGGGCAGGAAAGATAAGAGGACTGGGGAACACTGGGAATTTGAGAAGCACTCAGTGTCTCTGCCACTGTGTGATCAGAATGATGGACATCTAGGGAACTGATGACGTCAGTGCTAGTGAGGACAGAGACCCACAAGATCTCCTCTCCATTGCTGGAAGGGCGCAGGATGGAGGGGCCCTCGGCAAGACTGCTGGGTAGTTTCCTGCAGAAGTGAGTGCAGTCCTCCGAGGCAACCCAACAGTTGTGTTCCTAGGTATTTATTCAACTGGCTCTGAAACTCATGTCCATGTGAATATTTATAACATCAAGTTACTCAGAACTGCCAAAAATATAATTGCCCAAAGTAATCAAGATGTACTTTAATAGGTGAACAGACAGAGAGCAGAACAGCCACACAATGCATCCCATGTAGTAATAAAAGGTCCGTGCTGTTAAGCCACACAAAGACGTGTGTGAATTGATCGATTGATTGATTGATGACAGTGTAGAGGATTGAACCTAGAGCCCTCGCATTGAGCTACATCCCTAGCCCTACCTCTTTACTTGTTATTTTGATAAAGGGTCTAGCCAAGTTACTAAGTTGCCCAGGCTGAGACTGAACTTTAGATCCTCCTGCCCCAGCCTCCTAGAGTTCTGGGAATGAGTGAATCTTAAAGTCATATGAGTATCAAGGACGCCACTGAAGGGCACGGGGTGAGGCAGGGAGGATGCAGGCCATGGGAATGGGCGAGGTCTGGAAGGTTAAAGGCTGAAGGCCCTGCAGGAGGCCTGTTCTCTGGTTAAGAGTGTCTTTGCTATGATCTGAAAGGAAGGTTATTTACAATCAAGTTGAATGAATCATGCGATTATCAAGTGGAGTGCTCAAAGGGTTATATTTTGACGTGGTGAGTTTAATTGATATGATAAGTGCTTGTCAAGGAAATCCCAGAAAAGCCAGGTAACCACCTGTGACAGAGACAGGGGGATTCAGAGCAGGTTCCCCTGCGTAGAGGCTGCGGCAAGGGAGGGAAGTCCTGGCTGGGGCAGGGCAGGTGAAGACGAGCTTTTCGACCTTTTATATTTTGCCCTCGTTGATATGATTAGTAAAACATCAAACATGAACAAAACTTCCCGGAACAGAGGAACGGGGTTAGAATCGCTGTTTCCCACAAGGGGCTTCTTTGAACGATCACCTCATCCATGTGAGTAAACTCTGGGTGTTTTTTATTTTAAAACAAAACAGAACAAAACAAAAATCCACCTGACCCCTTTCTGAGCCAGCCTAACAGAGGACATACTGTCCCTTGGTCCTTGGGGCATGCCCTTGCCCCGGCAGAGCAGTGCAGAGCGCGGAACGTGGATGTCAGAATCCGTGCCCCTCACCAGCACCGTGGCCTTGGGAGCTGACCCAGGCTTAGATCTTTGCTGGCCTCGGTTTCCTCATCCCTGTAACAGGGCTACCGTTCCCACCCAGGGGGCGGCAGTGGGAACTGGAGAAAATGTGTTCAAACTACAAGCCCAACAGCTTGGCAAGGCCTTTGATTATCAGTGACGGCCCTTACCAAGAGCCTGGGGTTGGCCATAGTGGCCCGGTTTGGGCTTTGCGGGTGGCCCATAGTCCAAGCAGCTCGGGAGGGCCGTCCATGGGTGCTCAACATGAGGATGGCAACAGGGGTCACTCACTGTCCAGGGGTTGCAGAGCCAGCCCAGGAGGCTGGGCCAAGCCCTGTGTGAGGCAGGGGAGAGGTGGCCTGAGGCCAGGGGCTGGGCCTCCATCTTCAGAGCTGAGGTCCAGAGGGCAGAGGCATGTTCTTCCCTGTGTCCTTGGCTTCTTTCAGTAGGCTATCTTCTGCCTCAGTTTCTCCCTCAGGGCCTGGGATGAAGATGAGCCCCTTGCACCCTTGGAACAGGGGTGGCAAAAGCACCTACTTATTTAAAAAGTCCTCAGCAAGCTGCCAACAAGTAAGGGCCAACAGAAGACCGGGCCTTTGCTGTTCTGCCTGCTTACCATAATTTCAAAACAGTTTTCTGGCCTGTGGGAAGATGCTCTCCTGGGCTGGAAGTGCCCCTGGGTGGGTGGCAGCAGGAAAGTGCCAGGCTCTTGCCAAAATAAACCCAACTCCTCCCCCTCCTCGGCAGCAGAGTGCCCACCCCACACGGCCGGGGCTTCCTGGGGCCACTGGGCCGTGGCCGTCGTAAATAGTTTAACTGTGTTTATGCAGCAGTAACATGCGTGTTACCTTTCGCAGTGGCCACATTCCAGAGGGCAATCTTGGGTGATTTACTTCTCCCCACACGGTGACCTGTTCCTGTAGTGGGTGGGTGGCCTCTGGGGCCCAGCTCTGTGATCCCAAGGAGCTGTTTTTAAAGAGTTGCCTGGCACGAGAGATGTCATGTCCCCACCTTGCCCTGCCCACTATGCATGTGTGTTCCTCAGAGGAGCCTAGGCCGCTGTCGTGGGCTGTGGTGTATGAAACCAGCCCATTGTGTTCATAGTGATAGACGGACAGACAGATGGACAGATGGGCGAGTGGAAGTGGGCTCATTGTGCTTTCTGCTGGCCCTGGAGCCCACTCAGTGGCAGCCAGGACAGAATGACAGCTAGCCTTGGTGTGGCTCTTCTGCGGTCCCAGGTACCATGTTCTATGCTTCAACCCCTTTTATAGACAGCAAAACCAAGGTGGGGAGAGGTTCCCCCATAGACATGGAGTGAGTGGGGCATGTGTAGCACACACTGCCACCTCTACTCCACCCTCCAGCCCTGGGCCTCAGCCCTGCAGTTCTGGCCTGGATGGGCCTGAGCCAGCTGGAACATGGAGTCCAAGGAGCAGGGAATGGCTGAGTGGGGGCACGGGCCTCCCACTTGAGCTGTGTGTGCACCAGGTCAGGGATCTGTCTTCCATACATGTGTGAGCGGCTCGCCTCTAAGAACACTGTCTGCATAACACATGTGTATGCACATGCTGTGCACACCTGCTTATACCCCTGGTCCAGAAGCCCACCCACGCATGTACGTCCCATCCACATCCCTGCGGGAACACACACAGGTATACACACCCAAGCTCACACGGGTGTAGTGTATGCTGCCACTTTGCTAGCCAAGAGCACTCTTCGTTCCTGGGCCTCCAAGAGGCAGAAGTGTTTCCTGAATTCCCCTCTGCAGACTTAAACTGGGGGGCTCTCCAGGAAAGGCCCAGAACCAGGGGACACAGACATCCCTGGGGCCCAAGTTGGCCCAGGAACCCTCGCTCACAAGGACTCCAGCGTCTCTGAAGATGCTGTCCCAACCTCTGGAGGTTGAGCCGCCTACCTGGTCCCAGTCCTGCCAGAACCTAGGCTCTCCTGCAGCTCTGAGGCCTGGGGTAGAGCCTAGGGCCCCTTCCTCAACATACAGTAGAGCTGGGCAGTGTCCCCAAAATAGCCAGGTGAGCCCAACCCCAAAAGCCCACTGGGCTGTGTCCACACGGCCTGCAAAGGGTTTCCCTGATGCCCAGCTAGGCCTGTCGAGGATCACATGGGGCTGCACCTAGGCAGTGAGGGTCCAGACCTCGGGCACAGTGTCACCTGCCAAGAGCTGGGCAAGCAGCCCACTGGCTAGGACCAGCTTCAAGAATGCAAGGCTAAAGAGCCCACACTTGGTTTAACACTTGCTTTTGCCGTCTTGAAATTCTTCCTCATTTTTGAGCAAGAGCCCTGCAAATTCTGTAGCCCCTCAACCATAGGCAAAGGCTCCCTGTGGGTGAGGTTGGCATGGCCTCCTGATGCCAACTTCCTGCATTCCTGTGTGCCCCTGCTCTGGGCTGGCCCGGGCCACAAGATGTGGGCAGCTGTGGTTTCCCAGCGCCCACAGTGCAGCCGCAGCGTTTGAAGACGCACTTCAGGGCTGTCCTCAGACTGTGTTCCTCCTGTCGCCCGGTCTGCGGTTGCCCTTGCTGACTCCCACCCCACAGTCGCCTGCCTGCTGCCACCAGGGCACAAGAAAACCATGCCAGCCACGGGCTCTGAGCCCGTGATAGATGATCAGCACAGCCCACCTCACCCTCAGCAGCTCTAAGCCTCAGCTATGAAATTGAGACTCAGAAGTCCTCCCTGCGGCAGATCGCTGGTGGTTTGTGTCCCCCAGATGTTCATGCATTGGAGGTGTGGTCTCCAATGTGATCACGTGATTATAAATTATAGTGGAACCACTAACAGGTGGTGCCTGATAGAAAGTGATGAAGCCATTGGGGTGCCACCCTCAGAAGGGATTAAGGCTGGTCTCCCAGGGTGAGCTACTGTAAAGAGCAAATCTGACCCCCGAATCTCTCGACTCCTGTCTCGTCCTGTAGGTTCCTCCACACACTTCTGTGGCAACGTGAAGCCATTGCCATGAGCCCCAAACTTCAGGAACTGTGAGCTGGATACCTTTTTCCCTTGTAAAGTTCTGGCCTTGGGTATTTGGTTATAGCAATGGGGACCAGGCTGATGCACCTGGTAACCAGCCTCTCACTCCATGGGCACCAGAGAGGACTCAGCTTCAGTGGCTCCTGGGTGCAGTGTTTATTGAGTGCCTGTGAAAAGCTGCCAGCCAAGGGCTGGGGATTTAGCTCAGAGACACAGCGTCTGCCTGGCAAGCACAAGATCATGAGTTCAGTTCCCGGTACTGGAGGAAAAAAAAAAAAGCTTCCAGCCAAGAGTAGCTTCTCTTGCCGGTGGGCACAGCCTCAGCGAGGCCTGGGCAGCTGCAGGCAGAAGCAGAAGATATTTAACTGGCGAGCAGACAGAATGCTGGGGAACAGACTCAAATGGGGAAACCAAGGCCTGGGTGGGGTCTGACTCAGGAGCCTCGTTCCTGGAGCACACTTGCAGTAGGTGGGCAGCCTTGACATGCCCTCCTGCCAGCCACGCCCCCTGCAGGCCTGGGAGCTCCCATGTTCCCTCTCCTCACCGGCCTCCCCCCACCTGTGGTCCCCAGGGCTCTGAATTATTCAGCCTGGGAACAGGCAGTGAGTCTCTTGTCTGCCCCAGGCCGCAAAAAAATAGATTATGTTTTTTTATTGGCGGTCCCTTGTTAACTCATAATTGCAATCATGTAACATTTAATAGTGGCACAAAGCGATCCCCCTTGCTGCCTGGCAATCATTCATTAGCTAACAAGATGGAGTGGCTCATAAAAAAGGGCTGTTAAAAAAATTCCCGAGAAACGGAAAGCAGGAGGTGATGCAAGCCCTGGTTAACAAAGGCCGGGGGACTAGGGGAGGCGGAGCAGTGAGAAAGGAATAACCCAGCCCTGATAAACCACGCAGATCCCTCACCCTCCTCCCGCCACCGCCGCCGCTGCTGCCGCCGCCACTGGGCCTGACTCAGAGCAGCCAGGATGTGTTCAAAATCGAGCAATGCAATTAGCAGCTTGCATCATGCACTGATTATAAATTACAATGGGCACAGAGAGGGCGGATGGAGGAGCAGGGATTAGATGGGGTAACCTGATCCCAGTGGCACAGGGGTGGGGAGACCGTTCAGCCACTCGGGGATCCCGGTGGCCTCTGCCTACCTAAAGAGTCACAGGACAGCCGTAATAAGCCTCCCTCAATGCCTGCTTTGTGTGGCCCAGGATAATGATTTACTAACTACAGGAATCGGGAGGTGTGAAAGAAGATGGCTTTCTTAACCCCCATTGTCTCCCGGCTGGAATGTCTCTCCGCCCGCCCCACTGCACCTGTGCACACGGTAGAGGATGGCGCAGGTGAAGAGGGTCCAGGTGAGGAGCCCTCTCGGGGGGCCATACCACTAAGATCTAAAGGTGCTGAGCAGAGGGGTGAGGAGACCCAGTCAGGGGTGACTGAGACTCGGCAAACAAGGTGACCCCCAGCTTTTCTCTAGCAGTGGAGGTGGGGAAGGCAGGTGCTCAGAGCCGATGACAGACGGTGCTGTCCTGGGGGCTGGGCCTGTGTTCATCCCCCGGTTTTGCTGCTAGAGGCTGTGGGAGCCGAGTCCAGTGATTTCTCTTGTCTGGGCCTTTGTTACAAGAACAGAAATGACACGCACAACCTCTAACGTCCAGCTGAGAGCTTGTCCTGGTTGAGAGTGAGCTGTTTTTTCCAAAACTGAATGCACTGGCCAGCTCACCTGGCATCTGGGAGACCCAGGTGTTGGGCCTGGCAGCCCTGGCGGCCCTGCCACCGGGCCGTGAGCAGGAGGAGTCAGACCCAGCTAGGCAGAGGAGAAGGTGGACAAGGCAGGGGCTTCGGCAAATGGAGACAAGGGTGGCGCCATGCCCAAGCCCACAGGACGCACCCTGTACTTCCTCCTGGTACAAGTCTTGGCGTTTCCAAACAGTCTTTACTCCACAGTGTTTTCTTAGCAGGGCTGCGCTGGAGTGCAGGAAATAATCTCATTAACTGTATTATTGCTGTGGAGGCAGGACAAGGGGATAGATTTGCCCGTAAGTTCATTGAACTCGGCTCACTTAAAAGGCAAACCACAGAGTTGAGACAAGTGCCCTGTAGCAAATTTTCCTTGAGCTCAGCCTGGCTCCGGCAGTGTATAGGAGAGATCCCGAGTATGGGAGCGATCGCAGCACCCCGCCTGCAGCCACTTGGGGGTCTCCTATCTTTTCTCTGGGGCTCAGATTTCTGGAGCAAACTAAGGGACCTGGACTGAGGCAGAGGCAGAGGTATTGTCAGCAAGCTCAGAGTTGGGGGGACCCTGCACTGCTCCCCTGACTGCCGCACAGACCTCCATTTTGGCCCCTGGGGCCTTTTGCCTCTCAGCAGCCACTGACCTTCCTGAAAATTGTGCCCAATCCTGCTCTGCCCCAGTCCATCAAAGGCATCTGCCCCCAGCCAGGGACCAGCAGGTTTCGCCCAGCCCTGCTCCCCCTACGGCTACTTCCCTCTCAATAGCTCAAGTCACTCTAATGGTGACTGAGGCTCTGGGGACAATTTCACACTTCCAGTTAGGTTCTTTATGCAACCCTCCCATCTTCAGTCTTCATCAGGACCCACACCAGTGTCACTGCCTCCCAGGAGCCCCCTAGGCCCTTCTGTGCCCCCTCCCCGGCAGGATCTGTCTCAGCAAGTCCTTAGGTCCCCGGGGAGGAACTGGCCCGAACACAGCGCTCACAGGTGACTTCCCTGTTCAACGGCTGCCTTTCTTGCACCAGGAAGAGACAGGTGTAGCCCGAGGCTAGCGGCCGGGAGGATGACTTCAGGAAATCACGTTACTCATCCACCCGTGACTAGGTGTTCGGGGAGGGACTGTATGGGGGTCTGGTACCCTCCTCTTGCAGGCTCTGTGGTAGGGTTGGGGGAATGGTCAGCACCCCCAATGTGGTTGACCTCCAGGTGGACACCCAGGGCCCACCCTGGCACAGGTGGCTGCCCTGTCCACCAGGCCCCCTAGAATCAGCACCCTGAGGACCACGGGGCTGGGGGACATGGTGGTGCCAGGAAGGGCACCTGTCAGGAGCTCTCAGCTCATCCCTTTGCAGGCGAGGTGACCAACCTTGTGTCCCTATCACCAAGCAGGTGACCACTGTGCTACCGTGTCAGGATGACATTAGATCACTAAGTCGTGACCTCACTCAGGCGTCTGGCCTTGGGTCCTGTCTGCTTCATGCTGAGAGCTAAAATAACAGCAGAGACATAGCTGCCTAATACACTTCTTGGTCACAGCAGGACAGGTGTGGGCACTTGAGGGGGTGGGCGAGAAGCAGGGTTCAGATACCGGGGCCAACCTGCCCTAGGCCATAGCTTGTGGAGCCAGCTTAGGCCTGTGAGAAGCACCCGTCCTTCCTCCCCTCCTGGGAACCAAGCCATGCATGTGTTCGGTCCCACAGCTTGCAACGTACACGGGGACGGGAACAAAATAACTACATGTGTTAGGTACCTTCACCATACCTGGTACAGGTTTTAGCACTTCATTTGCATTCATTCAGAGGGCAGTATTTGAGGGTCCAGGCCTGCCGTAGGTGCTGAGGACAAGCCTGCAGAATAGGCCAAGAGAATAAATAGAAAATAGAGTAGACTGTGGGAAGCAGCCAACTTCCAACTTCTGGAGGTTTGAACAGAGCCCTGAGGAAGCGAGGTCAGGGCACCCAGGATACCTCCAGGCATTGTGAAAACACACAGGTGAGCCCTTACTGTCCCCACTCTAAGGATAAGGACAGTCAATTCCAGGTCTGTCACCAATGCTTGCATTCCTCCCACTGCATCTTGCTGCATTCCTGTGATTGACCCTCCATAGAGCGTGGTTTTTGTTTTGTTTTTAATTCTAAATCCCCAAGTGAATTGGAGGTGGACTGAAAAGAAAGTCAGGCCTGATGGTACACGCTTACAGTCCTAGGCTGAAGCAGGACTGTCATGAGTTTGAGACCAGCCTGGGCTACATATCAAGACTCTGTCTCAAAACAAATAAGTGAACAACAAAAAAGACTGAAAAGGGCCCATGGATCTCTCCCCTACAGCTGCCAACAGCTGGTAGCACTGTGGGGAAAGGGCTGGGTTTGTGTTCTGGGCCTGGGGATGCCCCTGTCTGATCAGCGTGTGAAGATGAATTGGATTCCCCAGGGTTACCTCTGTGTGTGCTTGGGAGTGGTTCTAAAGCTCCCTGCACCCCAGCATAGATGCTCATGGCTCCTGAAGGCAGAGGCAGCAACCTGTGTTTGAGTCGAAAGGCCTGGCTCATCCTGACACTGGCGTGTGGCGTCTGGCCACCCACACAGACCTCAGGCAGACAGAAGTCCAGGAGTCAAGAGCCGGGCTTGACCCAGGACAGCTGGCCCTTGTGGAGAGGCTTCTCCCCCAGCCCTGAGGAAGCTGACCCAGGACTGGCCAGGCGAGTGGCAAGTGGCCCAAGGACAGGCCTGAGCCTGGGTCCTCTGATGGCTGCAGCTGGTCCCAGGACCACCCCACGAGACAGAGGCTACCGAGGCCCCCGGGGACCTATGGCCCAGGGAGAGGGATATTTCCTCAGCAGGATTTATGTATATGTGCGTGTGAGTGAGTGTTTAACAAGGAGGAGGCCTGAGCAACTTCTGAGCCTGGAATTTATACAACCCCTCGTTGGCGGCTGCAGTTTATCTTGAGCAAAAGAATAATAAACTCGGTTGACAGGATGATGTATTCAAAGCATCCTCTGTCACAGTGCAGAGCCCTGCCCGCTGTTAGGATGTCTGGCATGGTGGGGACCGTGTTATCGAGTGTTTAGCCCCCGTGGATTGTCAACAACACATTGTTTGCAGGCTCGAGCCAGGCGGAGATGGGCCAGGCCTGGGTGAGAATGGGGGGTCTGGCCACTGCCAGGCGGGGGTCAAAGAGGCTGCTGCCTTTGATGGAAGCCCAGGCTGGTTCAGCCCAGCCCCCTCTGGCTGCCCGAATTCTTCATCATCCTACCTGGGGGGCAGAGTCCTGCCTGCCACCCTTGACGCTGGGAAGGGGACAGACTAGGACCTCAGGGTGCCCCACAGTGTAGGGAAACCATCCCCGCACTTTGATTTCCATTTCTTCCTAATGAAATGAAGACATGAGCATCAAACCACAGCTTGAAAAGAAACATACGAATCCTGAGGGGTGGCTCAGCGGCAGAGTGCTTACCTGGCATGCACAAGGCTGTGGGTTCTGTCCCCAGCCCTAAATTGAATGAATGAATGAATAAATAAACCTTGCCAACTTGCTAACCCTCAGGCAGGGCGAGAGAAGCCATTCTGGCCCCAGGTCCCCAACACCCATGCAGCAACCTCTAACCCATCTTATGTGGCCTATGAAAGAGAACCACATTTCTTGCTATCTGTTTCATAAGCTACACACTGAAGCCACACAGTTAGGCAAACACCTGGAGGGAGAACACCTGGAGGGAGAAGATGAATTCAGATCATCTCTTTTTTTTTTTTTAAATTTCCCTCCAAGCAGCCTCAGCCTCTTTTCCTGGAAGTCCCTTCTTTGACCTAATCCTGGGCTGTCTTATTTCAACTCCAGCTGTTCCAGGAAAATGCTTCATGCCTGTGTCTAGTTCCAATTCCCTCTTCTTGTCTGGATTTCTGCTCCTGATTCCTCCCTGCTCTCAGTTGAGGGTTTCTTTTCCCCCAGCTCCAGGACCTCTGCTTTTTAGGGAAGTATATATGCTTGTCCTGCTCCTAGAAATCAGGGTGACCCAACGACAGTGGCAGAGACAGGGAGGAAAAGGAGGCCCTGGGCCCAGGGCCTGACCACACAGCAGGCTGTATTCTAGGTGTCAATATGGAGTGTCCTCTGGCCCCTCAAACAGCCAGAATCACCACCATTTTACAGGTAGAGAAACTGAGGCTAGAGAAGTTTCAGTTTCTTATTCTCCTGCAGGCTGCAGAAGGAAGACCTGGGCCTAGCAGGTTTGGCTGGCCCTAGGGCTGCCCTTGAGCCCCTTGGAGCAGAAACAAATTCTCCTAGAGCTCAGGATCCAATAGCTGGACTGATGGGGTGCAGTCCCCCAGGAAAGCCCAGGGGAAGCAGCGGGGGAAGGGAAGGCAGCAGAGGCTTGTAGGCCAGGGAAGCCCAGAGCCAAGTGGGGGAGGGGCTCAGATTTGAGCACAGGATGCTATGAGCCTTCTCAGGCTGGGCCAGGGCTGCCCACAGCAGGCACCGGTCTCCTCAGAGCCTCAGCATTTATTTCCTCAGCATTTATTTCCACAGTTGTCACTGCTCACCCAACCGTAGCATCCATGATTGGTCAAGGAGTCAAGACCCTCAAAGTCTGGCAGCAGATAGTGTGGGTCCCGCCCATCCATTCATCGTTTATCCATTTGTCCATCTATCTGTCCATCTGTCCATCTATCCACCCATCCATCCATCTACTCATCCATCCATCTGTTCATCTGTCTGTCTGTCTATCCCAGTACTGAATGCCTACTGTGTGCAAATCTGCACTTGTCCTCTGGATCCACAGAGCGGGGAGGAGCAGGCATACACCTCAGAACCATGTAGCCCTGTGCCCTTGGGTCTCCATGGACCACGGAGATGAATGAGACCAACTTCTACCTGCAGCTGGATCAGACTGCCTGAGGGCATCGGGCAGAGGGCAGCACTCCCCCTGGCACAGATCATGAACAGAGATCAGAAGGCCAGTGCTGCTGGTCCTCAGAGGGAAGCAACCATGCCTTTGAATGTGTGTTGATTCATTTATTTATTCCACTCTTCATCTGGTATTGAGCATCCTTTGTGAGTCAGGCAGGGCTGGAAACAACAGGAGGCCCTTGGAGGAGGTAGGCTCTCTGTCCCCTCTGTGGGCACAGACAGAGCTGGGGTGGACCGCAGTCCTGGGGAATGAGTGGTGGTGGTAATGAGGGGGTGCCACCTGGGGCAGGTAGAGGAGTCCTGTGGGAAGTGGCATCTGGGGGCTAGACCACAGGAGGGGGACCCATGGGGGGAGGATGGAGGCCTGGGAGGGCAGGGTCACTCCAAAGGAAAGAGCTGAGCTCTGTCCAATCCACAGTGGGGGCCTTTGGATACCGTGCTTTGCAACAAAGAGCAGCACAGTTGGAACTCTGAAGCCCCGGTTTTCTGGTGTGCACCCCCTAGGGTGGATTTGCATGCCCATCTGCATATGTTTGCATGAAGCCTGCTTCACCCATACTCATCTCAGGCATTTTGATGTGTGCCCTTGTCCCCTCTCCCAGCTGGCTGTCCCTATGCTTTCTTTCCAAAGATTGGATGGAGTGGGAGCCTGCTCAGCGTTTCTTGGAAGTGAAGCTGCCCATGAGAACCCAGTCATCGGGCCCAGCCACACTGTGCTCCAGTCCCCAAAGATCACCAGCCACACTGAGCTCTGGAGGCTTGGAGTAGGAGCGGCCTGGGGACTGTCACTGGGAGAGCAGCTAATGGAGTGATGAGAGAGCGTCGCCTACTAGTCTGGAGCTGTCGCATGTGGCCGCCTGGCTGACCAGAGGGCAGGACCTGGGCGGGGCTGGAGACGCCTGCAGGGCCTGGCCCAGCTGCTCGGCCTGCAGTGCACACCCCTGTGCGCACATAGGCGCTTAGGGTACACGGTGAGGAGATTTGACTTGCAGATCAGCGCAACCTGCAGTTGAGGAGAGAGTTGGGAGCACTCAATGACTCTAGGCACGTTCCCTCTGCTCTCAGAGCCTCTGTTTCCCCTCCTGTGCCACAAGGTACAGTGCAGGTGTTTGCAAACTCCCACGGACAACCTAAGCTCACCGTCTGGTCCCCAGAGGGGATCCTCATGTCATGGAAAGGCTACTGTCCTCCCTGGAAATCTCCACTTGCCCAAAGGTTGTTGGGACTGGTTGTTGGGACAGGCAGCACACACAGAGGCTGCCACTGACAGACATAGGGTATGATGTGCTGGGTGCAGCCAGGAAGCTGCAGGCCCCCCTCAGCCCATCCTACTGTCTCTGTGCAAGTCGGGAACAGCAGTGTTCCCACTGCAAAAGGACAGACAGAAGCAGCCGCGGCTGCCCTCAAGGCTTCTGCGCACCAGCCCAACCCTGGCCAGAGTTCCTGAGTCATACACACACACACACACACACACACACACACACACACCCCTCCTGTCTCCTCCCCCAGGGCCGTGGGAGGCGCAGCTTGTGCCCAACAGGCTCCCTCTGGCTTGTGAGTTGGTGTGAGGGCCGCTATCCAAGACGGCTACCTCCTGCTGGTTACTTACTGTGGACACCACAGGCCTCCAGCTTCTGCTTCTCCAGGCCAGACTCTCTGCTGTCCCAGGGGACCTGGATTCTGACCCTCCCTGTGACTCAGAGACAGCGTGGGGACAGACAGATCGGGTGCGAGGTGCTGGGGCCTACCTCCCCGTACCGATAGCTTCCCCATATTCTCTCTCACCCCAGTGTGATAGGGTCTCAGGGGGCCACACCACCCTTCACTCCGAAAGTGAAGCAACGGGCTAAGATCGGTGGTGTGTTTATCTACTTCTTCCCTTATGCTGGGGCTCCCTGTGGACAGCGCAATTGAAGGAAGGGGCACTGACAGGACGAACTTGGGGATCATTAGGCCAATAAAATCATCTGTAGGTCCTCAGTTGCTAGCCCAGGATAAGTCTTTGAAGGATGATTTTCTTCCTTTGCTTTTTAAAATCTGGAGGATAGGTTGTTCACAAAAACAGATCTTTAAAGGGGGTGGAAAGTTAAAACAATCAAGACTCATACCAATACCCTGCCGTGAATATACTCATTATGTCACAAATATATACTAATAAATTTTTTAAAAACAGATTAGAGATTGGGATCACTAAAATAAATTTTTAAAAGGCTAAATTTACAAAAAAATTTTTAAAAGGCTAAATTTACAAAAAAATTTTTAAAAAGAAAGAAAGAATGGAAGGGAAAAAGAAAGGAAGAAAATGATTATAGGAGAGAGAAAACAAGAAAAGAGAGAAAGGAAAGAAAGAGAAAGAAGAAAAGAGGAAAAAAAGAGGCTGGTGTGGTGTCAAATACTTGTAATCCCAGCACCTGGGAGGCTGAGGCAGGAGGATCACTGCAAGTTTGAGCCCAGCCTGGGCTACAAAGTGAGTTCAAGGCCAGCCTGAACTGCATAGTGAAATCCTGTCTCAAAAAAAAGACCAAAAAAAAATTTTTTTTTATGAAAGAGAAAGGAAGGAAGGAAGAGAAAAGAAAGGGACAGAAAACCCCTGCAGAGGAGTTTATTTGTTCAAAATCCTCTTATCTCCAGCACTTGTCCCTGCTTCGCCTGCAAGGTCTTCCAGACAAGCTGGCTTTTCTTTGGGTAACAAGAAGGCGCCAGGTCCCAGGCATGGCCCTCAGATGCTGTGAGGAGCGGACAGAGGCTCCTCACTTCAGCGGCTGCTCTGAGCCCATGGCAGACCTGGGGACCCAGAACAGGGGATGTGACTGCCCAGGCTCTGCAGGAGGACTCTGTCTCCCACTGTGACCCTCATCCTGGGGACCGCCACCAGGCCAAAGCTGCTCAGCCCTCCCGCCAGCAGCCTCCTCCCAGGGCCCTTCCTCAAGTCAGCCTTTCTAGAAGTTTCTGTCCACGCCATACTCTCCCTGGCTCCCTGTCTGTGTGTCTGTCCTTTCAACACGTGCAGCTGCGTCTCTGAGATGTGCCAGGCGTGAGAGATAAAGATCCTGGAGCTGGACTCCAGGGAAGGAAACCAGATGTCAACAGTCAATTAAAGCCCTTGTGGGGCGAGCGTGGCTAGGCCCCTCCCCCACACCTGCACCCGGCATGTCCAGTGTCACCCAGGGCCGGCTGTGTGCTCCTAGGTTGCCTCCTCCATCCCACAGAACTGAATGCGGGCTGGATGCTTTAAATCACTTGCTCAAGGCCTCAGCTTGTGCAGGTCAGAGCTGAATGCACACCCTGTCTGGGCTTAAGGCCCAGCCCAAAGCCACTTAGCACCCAGCCTTCCCTGGAGTTTCTCAAGCTGCCCCCTACCCCTTCCTCTCCTGAGGGGGAAAGTCCACTGCCCACCAGCTGAGCCCAGGGCTCAACCCTCCCTCAGCGGCCTCCATCTCCCAGGGCCCTTCCTCCAGCACAGCCTTTCCAGAAGCTTCTGCCCAGCCACTAGGGGAAGTGGCTGGCACCTGGGCCCTCCCATCCAGCTCTTCCACCCCACCGTGCAGCTGTGACCTTTCCCCATGGACAGTGGCACTGTCTGGCAGGACACCTCTCCCTACCAGGCCCAGACAGGCCCAGAGTGGGGCTCCGGGAGCAGGCGTGGGCACTGAGGGCTGGCCTATGGCCAGTGCCAGAGAGGTAAAGGCAGGGGCTCTGCCCATAATGACAGGACCAGGGAGAGCATCCCCAGGCCCCTCTGGGAAGTCTGTCTCCCACTGGCCAGCCTCAAGCCTGTTTCCTCTGCGAGGCTGACAAGGAACAGCCACAACTGGGGATGGTTTTGGTTTGGCTCTGAAGGCCCTAGGAGCCCACATTAGGCCCCTCACTGGGAAGTTTAGCAGGGCTGTGCAGAGCTGGGGACATTGTGAGGTGTGAGGGCAGCAGAGGAATAAACCCAATACATAGAAAGAAAGGAGCTAGGAGCAGATGAGGTACCCTCGTGAATTCACTGTGTCCTGGGCACCTACTCTACACTGGCCTGTGCTGGCTCTGGGTGCGCAAGGTTAGCCACAGCATGGGCCATGCTGTTAGAGCCCCTGAAGCGTATGTGCCCAGCGTTCAAGCAGAGCAGGGGCAGCAGGACGGATGAGCAGTCACAGCAGAGGCAGAGCCAGAGGACCAGGTCTGTGCCAGGGCTGTAGGCCCCTGATGCCCCGCCCCCTGGCTACCAGCCCCTTCCCCCTACCAAGCACAACTTGTGACCAGACAGGGAGGTGCTGCTTGGTCAGTAGTCCCTGTCCTGGTGTGGGGACTGTGATTCAGGGTCTTGGGGACAGCTGCCATGGTGAAGGCTCCTCGAACCTTCTGAGCCTCCCCCATCAGTCTGGAAGCCCCACTAGGGCTGGAAGGATGGGGACAGAGCTGATGGCAGTCCTGGCCCAGCACCCAACAGCCGGAGAGGAAGTTGAGACAGAGACGGGAGAAGCAAGGCCCCACTGCGGAGGCCTTTAAGGATTAGAACCTTCCTGTTCCCCTGGCCACCCAGGTG
The DNA here is from genome assembly GCF_000276665.1 of Chinchilla lanigera. NCBI lineage: Eukaryota > Metazoa > Chordata > Mammalia > Rodentia > Chinchillidae > Chinchilla > Chinchilla lanigera. The sequence goes on from NW_004955437.1 coordinate 9,649,391, forward strand.
TAGCAGACCATGCTGAACCCAGGACGCCCTGTCAGGCCTGCACCCCATGACCAGAGCATGCACCCATGAGGGTGTGCCCACACGGGCCCATGCCTGTTGTTTTGTGCGTGTGCACACGTGTGCACACGGCTGTGCAGGCCATGAATGCGGAGACCCCAGGAACTCGAGGACTTGGCCTCCCTTCCTTCCTAAACCGCAAGGCCGCTGGCCGGCCTCAGGTCTTGGTTTCCTCAAGGCCGCAGAGGCTAATGAGAAACAGACTCAGCTGCCTGCGGGGTGGGTGGCCTGGGCCGGGGACCGAGGGCCCGACAGCCCTGTATTCAGTTGGCTCCTGAGAATCCCAGCGCTTTCTCTCTCACGAGGGACCCGTAAGCCATACAAGTGAACTCTCAGCCGGGTGCTGCCTGCCCTGCCATTGCTGTGACAGGGAAGGTGGGGGGACAGCCACCAAGTGCTCTTTGGTGGATGAAGGAACCGGTGGCCTGGAGGACCTGGCCCGTCCCCTATGGAAGGAGCCTGCTCCCTTCCACAGAGGACTCAGACCCTCCCAGCCTGGTGGCTCAGAGGGTGCCCTAGAGCCAGAGGATGGGTAAGGTGGTGCCTGAGCTGTGCCCCTTTCCACCCACCAGCCAGACCCTCAGGGCCCTGCATCTAGGTCCACTGCAGGCTGATGGCCGGGAGTTGTTAGGAAGATTCCTGGGCTCGTCCACCGGAGCCCAGACCAAGCAGGACAAGGCAAGCCAGGAGCTCTGCCAGAGTCACCCCAGTACAGAACAGGGTAATGTTTGAGAGAAATGAGGTTCTGGGGACGTAGGTTTGAATTTTCACTCAAGTTTTTCCATCCTTGAACTGGGACTGGTAACGGAGAAAGTATCGTACAGGCTCCCTACATGGTAGAAACAAAACAATAATAAGGACAACAGCTGAGTGTCACCTAGCTGGGGCTTTTTGCCAGTCCCTCTCTGCCCTGACAGGGCTCCTACATAGGAGATTGGGTGGGACAGTGGGTGCAGAGCCCCAGCCCTCTGTCCCCCCCACGTAAAAGGCACCCCATGGATTTCCCAGCCGGCAGCTTCCCCCAGGAGGTCCTGCTCTCCTGGGAGACACAGCCCAGAGCCCCAGAGCCAGACCTAGTCCTCCTGCTAATTGGCTAATTGTCTGCTGCTGATGGCTGGAGGTCTCGATGTGCCTGGCCCGGGGCCCTCAAATGGCCAGCTCCCAGACGCTCCAAGCAGAAAGGATTAACAAGCAGGCTGGGTTTGCTCACCTAAGTCCTTATCAAGGCCCCGTCCTTCAGCAAGGGAGGGCAAATGTTTTCCTTCTGCAGGCCGAGAAGCCCAGGAGGCTCTGGAGAGGCGGAGGAGGGGACGGTAGCAGAGGAGGGTAGGCATGCTGGGCTCCTCCCTGTAGCCCGCCTGGTCTTCTCCACCTCCTTCCTCTGGAACAGAGCCTGGGCTCAAACCTGTGGGCTTGCCCTGACCCCCAGGAACCTGCGTTACAGATGGGGGTGCGGGTACCACCAGACTCTGGGGCCGAGGCAGAGGAAGAACTCCAGGGGGACCCAAGCCAGGGAGCCCAGGCTGCACCTGAGAAAGAAGTGAGAGAAGGACCAGGCCCATCGGGGAGACACTGAGGAGCAGGCTGGGTGGATCACAGGGCTGCCAGAGACCCCACACTGGACCAAGACAACAGGAAGGAGGCGCTGGCCCAGAGCGGAGAAGGTGGATGGGCTTGCACCGTGTGGAGTGCACTGCAGGGTCTAGCCCACTAATCACCCCCTGCCCCAGTATCTGCACAGCCCACCAGGCTTCTGCCATCTTTTCCATGGTACAGATGAGAAGTCTTAGGCTCAGACAGCCTGAGGATCCTACCCCTTTCACACAGCTGGCAATGCCAAAGCCGTGAACAGTCCACTGTGCCAGTGTCCAGCCCTGCCCCTAACTTCCGCTCTGCCCAATGCAGGAGTCTGTGAAGGACCCCAAGTCTTTGCCCCTTATCTAGGGCCTCTCACCTACCACACTGCCCATCTGCATGGAGGGGCCACACATCTCCCCCTCCAGGGAGCTCCTGAGTGCCCCACACCCCTAGCCACTGCTGAATGGCCCAATGTTGGCCAGTGCACTGGGCGTTGGGTCCCTGTTTCTGTGAGAGGCTGTGTGGAACAGGGTTTGGCATGGGCTCCACTCTCAGCCCCAGCTTTGAAACCTAGCTCTCAGCTGTGCACTTTTGGACCCTCTGTGCCTCAGTTTACCCATCTGTAAAATGGGGCCATAACAGCACCTAACCCCAAGGCCAGTTCAGATTTCATGAAATGTTAAAGGGGTAAAATGAGGCTCTGGAGAGATACAGGTTTTCCCCAGTGTCACGGGGTATGTCTGCAGCACTGCCCACTGGGGTGTAAAGAGTGAGACCCACAACAGAAGTCCCTTGGCCATGACGTTGCAGGGTTCCCATGGCTGTGAATGCTCAGAGCCCGGCCCTGGAAGGCTGGAGAATGGCAGCTTCCGGGCCAAGCCCTCTCCCACCTACCTTTGCAGCCCCACACTCCTTGGGGCGCCATTTCCACCTGACCCCAGTGGTCAGTCTCGGCCAAGCACAGGGCTGTGTACAACAAGCCTCCATTGTCTGTGCTGAGTGCACCTGTAGTGCCTCGTCCCGGCCGGTGAGTCAGCTCTTGGCAGGCCAGGGGCGGCCACTCCAAAGTGTCCTCAGCCTGAAAGAGGACCTTTCTTTTCACCCTCCTCCTCCTTCCTCTCTCTGCTCTCCGTGAAGTGGTCATCTCCGCTGGGCAGCAGGGAGCACCATTCTCTGCCAGGATTTCTTGAGTCTGCTTGGCCAGGAGACAGGGTGGGGCCTGGGAAACAAAGAACATGCACTACATGGCTGCCCAAAGCCCCTGGACTGCTGCAGGGCAACTCTATGCCCTCCAGTGCCCCACTTCAGAAGGGCATCTGGGTCAAGCCAAGGGCAATGACCCTTTACTTACCTGGTTCTGCATACTTGACCACCTCTACATCCCACCCGGGTCTGAGGTCCACAGGCTTCTGCCCAGCATTTTCCCCTTGCCTGACTCAGAGCCTGACTTCTGTCACTTTGCACACAAGTTGGGTTCTAGAATTGGCATATGTGCTAAAAGAATTCAATCAGAATGGGGTAAAGGCTATGAAGAACACTCTCACTGAGAGCAAGAGGTATTGGATAGCAAAAGCATAAACAATAAAAAGTAGTCCCAAGAACTAAAAAGTGAAATAAGTCTTGAGTTAATTCACAGCAGAGACAGAGCCAACAAGACAGGCCTGCTGTCAGGGTACCACTATGTTTTAATTACAGTAGGGGATGTTCTTAATAGAAAAGTAGGTTAGATCAATTTCTGGTTGAGAAGCTTTGAGAGAGTATGGCACAATTTTAAACAAGGACTGTCAAAGAATATGCTCTCATTTTTAAAATGTTTTTGATATATATGAGTTAACTGGAGACTAAATGATTTAGAACACAACTGCCACAGAGGGCAAGGAGAGCTGAATGTTTTACTTAGTCTTTCAGGTTCCTACACCAAGGAGACAACATGGTGTTTACACATCTGGGTCCGATTTATTTCACTTATGAGTGTGATCTCTAGTTGCATCCATTTACCTACAAAACCCTCGAGTTTATCTTTTTTAATAGCTGAGTAATACTCCATTATATAAAAATACACATTTTCTTATTCTCTTTAATGGTTTGAGCAATCTTTCTTCTTACATCTGGTAATCTGAGCAACGTAGTTGAGGATAGCGATATGTAATGTAACAACCATTGTTGATTCATATTATTTTGTCTTGAGACCCTGTATCACTTTGAATGTTCTTGCTTTGATTTGCTTATGTTTGTGATACTGGTATGCTGCTACTGTTCTATTTTTTTTGTTTGTTTGTTTCTCATTTACTACTCTCTTTAAAATAAAAAAAAGAAGAACTGAATGGAATATTTTAAAAATCTGCTTGAAGGCATCAGAGAGCTAACAAGGTGGTGAAGGATTTCCAAACCACGACCAAGACCTAGAGAGGTAAGAGTGATATCTGGGGCCTCCCAGCGTGTTTGTGCCTTGGGGAAGGGGTCATTCTTTTGACAGCTTTGTGCAATCTAGGCATGCCACTGCCCCACCATTTGACTGCCTGGAAATTTCTTTTGCCAGATTAATCAGTCCATCACCTTTAATCTCAATCTCAGGCAAAGTCTCTGGGCACAAGCAAAATGCAGACAAACTTCCTGCCAAGCCATAACATACATTGTCTAGAGTCCAGCACCCAGTGCAGTCTTTCTTCCCAGCAGAAACCTCCCAAACCTGGTCTTTACTGGCAGGATTTCTACCAGCCTTCTGGGTTTCTGAGCTCTGACCAGACTCTCCCATAGAAAAGAGCTGAAGACGTTGAAGCTCTACTCTTTCAGGTGACATCTCTGAACCTTTCCAAACACTTCCCACAAGCCATTTCCAAAGGTTCTTGAACCTGGTCAGGTTCAGTCACAGCAATGACCCCACTTCTCTCATACCAGATTCTGTTTTGGTTACTTTTCTCTTGTTGCTGAGACAAAATACCTCACACCTAAAATTAAGGAAGGAAAGGTTTATTTAGCTCACTGTTTGTGGAAGTTTCAGTCCATACTCGGCTGGCTCCAAGGCAGGGTGGCACATGGCAGAGGGCAACAGTTCAGGGTGGCGGAACATAGCAAAAACAACAAGAGCAGAAGGGCAGGAGAAGTGGCAAACAGCCTCTTTCCCTCCCTTACATTGTATGCAAACCACCCGCCCCAGGGCAGGTGTAGCACTCACACCTATAATCCCAGCATTGGCTCATGGATCAATCATAAACTCTAAAAGCCTGTCCCATGACTGCATGTGGTTTGGGGGACACCCAGACACAAACCATAACACTCAAGGGCATGGATTGATGTTCCAGGCTTGCCAGGATGTGGGAGTTAGTGAATTCCTCCTCCTCAGGCAGGGATTCAAAAAAAAAGGCTCTACCCTAGGAGTTAAGGGCAAACCAGAAATCATCAGCCCAGTTTCTATTCAATCCTCAAAGTAGCAGTAGGGGATCCTGTACTGTTAGTGCTCCAGCCATCTGGCAGACACAAACACAAACCCTCTCTCAAAGAAGATAACATCAACCTAGGCTCCACATCCTACAAATATATAAACACGATGTCCAATGCATAATCAAAAATAACCGTACACATGAGGAGTCAGGTGGCATTGTATTTAAATCACTGGAAATAATCAACAACAGAAACACACCCATAGGCACTCTGTGTACTAGAGTTATCAACACAGGTTTAAAGAACAATGTTCAAGGAGATGAAGGTGGTATTACTGCTGCGTAACAAATCATCCCAGACTTAGTGATGTAATAATAGCAATTGCATCATCTCATGATTTCGTAGGTCAGGAGTTCAAGAGGGACCCTACTGGACAGTTGTCCCTCAAGGTATCTCATGCAGTTGCTGTGAGATGTTGGGTTGGGGAGCTCCCTCTCATGCCTGATGGTTGGCACTAGGGAAGTCAGATGTCTTACATGGTGGATGGCTTCTCCTAGAGTGAGCATCCCAGCTAGAAGACACACACAGCCTGTTCTGACCTGGCCTCAAAAGTCACACAGTGACATTTCTGCTAAGTTCCCTGGAGCGCAGTCAGAGTTTAAGGGGGAGGAATCATAGATCCTCTTATCCCTGCAGGAGGAGGCCTAAAAAATGTGCTGCTGAATTTTAAAACTTCCCCAGAGATAAAAGAGAAGCTTCTATCGTCAAAAGCATTCCAGTTGATCAAATATGTGTTCTGGACAATGAGCCATCTTATCCATATGATACCTTATCTAAATGAGGTATCTCCCTCACTCTAAGTGGATCTCATCAGCCCAGCTGGGCTAGGTCCTATAAGCCTGGGGTCCCCAGTTCCTGGGCTACAGACCAGTATCTATCCATGGCCTTTTAGGAGCAGGGCCACGTACCAGGAGGTGAGCAGAGGCCAGGATGAAGCTTCATCTGCGTTTCCAGCTTCTCCCATTACTCTATCATGGCCTGAGCTCTGCCTCTTGTAGGGTCAGCAGAGCATCAGATCCTCACAGGAGCATGGGTCCCTCTGTGTACTGTGTGTGCAAGGGATCCAGGGAACTCCCTCCTCTGAGTCATCCTGAAACCATCCCCCACTCCTACCTCTGTCCACAGAAACACTGTCTTCCTTGAAACTTGTCCCTGGTGCCAACAAAGTTAGGGTTCACTGCTCTAGACATCTTCAAAGCATCACTAGCAGCGACACCCAGCCCTCCAGCTACATTCAGTGACCTCCCACCCTGGCCCTTTCTGAGTCTCAGTTCTCCGCATAGGGGTGGCAGGAAAACTCTTCAGAAATCCCAAGGATCTTACAAGCACAAAGTGGCAGAATTAGAGGTGACAACAGGTGCCGGGTATACAACTTTAGGCTTCCCAAAGCTGAGGATCCTTAGCACCCCTGCCAGATGTGAGAGGCTCCAGCTGAGAAAATAGTTGAAAACTTGGCAAGGATTAATATCCAGGATAGTCAAGAAACTCCTGTTAATTAACAAGAGAGGAAACCCAAGAGAGAATAAAGGGCAATGCATGGGTAGGCATGTTGTAAAACAGGAATCACACTGGATGATAAGAACAGGGAAAGGCTATGTGTGGCGGCTCATGCTATTCTATCACTCTGGGAGGCTGAGGCGGGAGGATACAAAGGCAACTTAGTGACTTACAAAAACCTGTCTCAAAATAAAAGATAAAATTCTGGGGATGTAGCTCAGTGTGAAGGCCCTGAGTTCAATCTTCAGTAGCACAAAAGGAAAAAAAAAAGAAGAGATATGCAAATTAAACATCAGATCATCAGAGACACACACATGTCTCAAAGAGCTGCGTTCCTCCACACCCAGTCAAAGGGCAGCAACTAGAAAGAGAGAGCTCACTTGATTTGGGGAGATGGGTCTTGTGTCCTGCAGGCTGAAGGTGAACTGGTCTCTGGCTGTTTTTAGTGAAATTAGAATGCTCATGATCTGCCCCCAGAATTCTGCAAAACTGGGGGCACAGCATGGAAAACTGACCATGGTAGAAGGACAGGATTTGAACAAAGTACCCATAGCATTGAGGTTTGGGGAGGTGGGGAGATAGGGGTTTGAGGACCTGAATGTCCATCCATGGGGGAGCAGATGGCAGCACTATCAAACACTGGAGTGCCCCGGGCTTCAGGCTCTTGTCCTGTTCAAAGAATTGGACGGAGACAACCAATAAATGCAAGTTTCATTTGTTGAAGATAAAAAAAAAAAGGAAAAAGTAGAAGTGAAAAGAAGAGAGAAAATACACCCTGTACAAAGAGCAGGTCACTGGAAGAGTAAGAAGGCAGTGGCTGGAGCCCAATACCTATAGTCTTTTGTACCCTGACCTCAGATTCTGGCCCTCGGAAGCTGTGCTGCACTGTGACTTGACAGCTCTCCATGACTGGCAGGCCATGCCCTATTGTCCAGCCTCCCTGCTATGCCCTAATCTACGCTGTAGAATAGAGTGGCTGCTTCCACCCAGCAATTAGTAGCAAGCCATATGTCACACGTAGAACATAATAGCACCATTGAATGAAAAGGTAAGAGGTGGAAGGGGACAGCAAACAGCACTCATATAAATCACAAAGTTGCAGAAAACACCAAATTGCCCCACCTGTACATAGGAGGGACGCAGCTGTCACAAGCCCCGTCAAGCCTACAGAAGGACGGTCTGGTTCTGAGCAAGAGTTCCGGTAATAGAGAAAAATGAAAGAAAAGTAGAGTGAAAGGGGGCTTTGAGTCGACCGCAGAGGATTGTGTACTGTGAGCTGAAGTCAAAATAAATAAATAGAACAGATTTCAGTTACAGAGATTCAGCTTCACAAATCGAGCCACAAATAGGAGTCCCAGCGATTCTGTTAATGGTTCTCCAGTATCCTGGATGTATGGTCATCAGTGGCTACTTGATTACGTCCAGTGATGGGGAGCTCATTCCTGTACTGACCATGCCTGCTAGTTAGAAAGATGTTCCTCTGACTACCTGATGGACTAGACTTCCTGAGTCTGATTAGCAAAGGCCTCCCAACTTCACCTTCTATAACTTCCGAGTCACAGCTTCAAGATCTGTCCTTCGGTGAGAATAACACAGCCAGGCCCCATCTACTTCCACACACTGCCCTTCAGTGAATGGACGAGGACTTGCTCATCCAAATTCTGGGCCCTCATTTCTCTAGCGTCTCCCCACTAGCCAGGGTCCTCTCCCCACCCCACCTTCACCCTGCCAAGCTGCTCCAAGGTCTGACCTAGGTATCTGTGTTTCTGTTAGACTTGTTTCAAATGCAGGTCCCTCTGTGGGACACCACACTCTGGGTACAGCGTGGTCAGCCCAGGGCACCCCAGGACACTTGCCTCCTTCAGTCAGGACTCCATGCTTCTGTTAATATAGCCTTGCATTGGTCTTTCTTCTTTTAAAAGCAGTTCTGAGTGGAGAATCAATTTCATCTTTTCCACTAGAACTGTTCTGAGGCTGGAGCCATTGATAAAAAGTCAGTAGGGGTGGGAGGCTAATATTGAGGTCCCTGGGGCCAGACCAGGAACATTTCAGCTGTCCCTAGGGACCAGGGGAGGCTGCCTGTTGTCACGGGAGTCAGCGCTCTAGATATCCTATCAGACCCTCGTCACCTCCTCAGCCCGGCCAGGAGGAACTAGCCTGGCCACGTGGGCTCCCGGGGACACAGCCGGAGGCCTGGTGAGGCCCCACCACCTGTGCTGGGCAGAGCCAGGCACTGCATTGTCTCTTTCCTGCCTCGTGTTCGGGGCCAGTTCCTCAGCACTGGGCCCAGAGGTCAGCCCCAGGAAGAGGGTGGTGCCTCCTCTGCTCCTGTCTGAGATTGGCCCCTCTGTGTCCTCCTTTGGGTGAGACTTGGACTTTTGCCGCAGCAGAGCAGAGAGGAAGAAGGCTGTCCAGATGTCTGTCCAGGGGGTTCAGCGCCTGCCACCTCATCTTCTCTGCCAGATGAGCCCTGGGCACAGACACTCCATGAAAATGTTGCCGGATTGGGCTGGGGATTTAGCTCAGCGGCAAAAGCGCCTGCCTGGCAAGCGCAAGGTCGTGAGTTCGGTTCCCGGTACCGGAGAAAAACCAAAAA
>NW_004955437.1:9666386-9701596 GCF_000276665.1 Chinchilla lanigera
CTTTGCCGCTGAGCTAAATCCCCAGCCCCTAGAAAAATATTTAATACGAAAAAGGACTGAGAGGGTAAAAAGATCTAGAACGTATTCAAAAAATAGTAAAAGTGCAGAGATCAATCGAACTTCATCTATAATTACACTAAGTGTGATTGACTTAAACTCTCCAATTAAAAGTTAGAAATTAACTGGGCATGGTGGTACACACCTATAATCCTAGCACTCTGGGAGGCTGAGGTAGGAGGATTAAAAGCCAGAGCCCAGCATGGGCAACTTAGTGACTTAGTCAGATCCTGTGTCAAAATAAAAACTTTTTTAAAGAAAAGGGCTGAAGATGTAGCTCAGTGCAAAGGCCCTGGGTTCAATCCCCAGTATGACACACACACACACATGCACACAATTTAGATATTATCAGACTAGATTAAAAAACAAAACTTAATTGTATGATGTCTTTAGAGCCAAAGACACAAATAAGTTGAAAATAAAATGGAAATATGGACACTGTGTAGACTGGTACAATAAAAAAGCTGGAGAAGCTACACAATTATTAGAGAAAATAGACTTTAAAACAAAAAAGAAAAAGATACTGGAGATGAAAAGAGAAGTTTAGTGGGGCACGGTGGTGCATGCTTATAATCCCAGCACTTGGGAGGCTGAGGTAGGAGGATTGCTGCAAGTTCAAGACCAGCCTGGGCTACAAAGTGAGCTCAAGGCCAGCCCTAACAGCATAGTGAGACCCTGTCTCAAAAAAAAAAAAAAAAAAAAAAAAAAAAAAAAAAAGGAAAAGAAAAGAAAAGAAAAGAGAAGTTTGATAGTGATAAAAAGGTTGTTTCCTCAGAAAGATACAATAATTAAACACATATGCTCCTAACAACAGAGGCTCAAAATCCATAAAGCAAATACTGACAGAATCAAAGGAAGAAAAACAAAATTCAGCAATTATTGCTGGTGCTCTCAACACTCCATGCTCAACAGCAGAGAACAACTAAAGCAAAAGTCGGCAAGGGCAGATGGGACCTGGGCAGCACATTCCACTCATTTACCCTACCTCTACAGATTGTACCAGCCAAAGGTAGCAGGAGCACATACATGCTTTCCAGTATACAAAGCATGCTTACCAGAGTAGACTATGTACTAGGTCATAAAGTAAGTCTCAAAAAATTGAAAAAGATTTAAATCATACAAAGCGTGTTCCTCAACAACAACAAAATTAAATTAGAAATCAGTGAAGAAGAAAATTGAGGAAGACCAAACATATTTGGGGAACTAAACACATTCTAAATAATTCTTTGGTTCACAAAAGAAATCATAAGGCAAATTTGAAGTTACTTTGAGCTACATGAACACAGAGATACCACATTTCAAGTGTATAGAATTTAGTTAAAATGGTACTTAGGAGAAAAAAGAATAACTTTAAAAACATGTATTAGAAGGAGAAGATACTATATCAATAACCTAAACTTCCACCATAGGAAACTAGAAAAGAAGATCAAACTGAACCCTAACCAATCCAAAGTAAGGAAATAATATAATAAAGATCAGAGCAGAAATCAACAAAATAAAAAAACAGAAAAACGATAGAAAAGAATCAGCAAAACTGAAATATAAAAATTGACAAACCATCAACTAGACTAATGAAGAAAAAAGAAAAGGAGCAAGACAAGAATTATCAAAAGTGAAAGGGAGGGTGGGAACATCACCCCAGTTTCATAGAAATCAAAAGGATGATTAAACAAATACTATGAACAACTCTCTATCAACAACTTAAGTAGCTTTAGGTGTTGAACGGTCACCTGTTAGAGAAATGCAAGTTAAAACTGCAACCACTTCACCCCACAAGGGTGACTAAAACCAAAGCTGCCAACAGTTCAAGTGCTGATGAGGATGCAGAGAAATAATCTCACAGTGCAGCCACTTTTGGGTATTTTGACAGCCTCATGAGCGGTTAAATGGTGCGACAGCTCCACTGCTAGGTGTATGCCCAAGAGGAATGAAATCAAATATCCACACAAACCCGGTTTTATTCATAACAGCAAAAGACTAGAAATCACTCAAGCCCCATCAAGTGGTGAACGGATCAAGGAAATGTGCCCCTGGGCACCTGATCTCTGCCCTCTCTGTTACTGAGCCCTTTCCGGAGTGCAATCCTGGGGCTGGAACCCAGGCGCTTCGCAATGAACTTCATCCCAGCGACGCAGGATTGGGAATGTCAGCACTAACTGCACAGGCTGAGAGGAGGCCTTGGCTGGGGAGGGCTTGAGGGAGGCGGAACCATATTCAGTCTGCCCGGGCATGCACGGTGCCCAGGGCATCCTACTGCTCCATGATGCCAGCAGCCCACTTTCCAAAGGAGGAAACTGAGCCCAGAGAGGTGCTGCAACATGCCCAAGGACACAGAGCCCAGATGTGCCCAACCAGAATCCTGTCTCTGGCGGCCACTTTCTACCGCCTCCCCGGGATGGGACATTACCAGGGGAACCCGCCTGAGGCTCTGGGATGGGTGGGGAACAGCAGGAGACCCAGGCCCTGGCTTCTCCCTGCCACCACTTGCTGGCAGAGGAGGAGACCGCATGTGTCTGCAGCAGAATCATATTATCAAGAATATTGTTAGCTGTGGTCGCATGGGAGGTTGTTCTGTGCCAGAGCTCTCATTAACTCATTTTGTCCTCGCAGTAGTGGTGGCTGGGTCTCCTCATTACCCTCCAGACAGATGAAAACCGAAGCCCGGAGAAGTCAGCCTGACTCCCCCAGGCCTCTTCCACATTCTGGGAAAGGAGCCATGTAGCCAGGCCCTGTGGCTCATGGAGACCATGAGGGACTGACTGGGAAGTCCTCCCTCAAGTCCACCCCACTTCCCCGGCAGGAACCCCGCATTCCAAAGTGTCTCTGGGCCGCTGGGAGCCCCCCGACTCCCACCATGCGGCCATGGCCCCTCCTCTGTGTGTCTGCAGGGGTTACTTGTCTTTGTTCCCCAAAGCAGCTGGGGTCACAGGTCCGTGCCCCCTCCCCAGGCCATGCTGGCCACACTGGCAGCCCCGTCAATCAGGTGCCATCGGCTCAGCAGCCAGTCTTTTATTTCCTAAATTAAAAGGGCTTGTGATTCCTGATTGAATTAAGGTGGGAAGTTCAGCTCTGAGAGCAGCAGGGAGATTTCAATCATACGGGACCAGAGGCAGCCAGGGTGGCCGAGAGGGAGGCAGGCAGAGCCAACAATGCCGGGGGCCAGAGTGGGGCCTAAGGCTATACCTAGCCTGAAAGCCACCTGTCCAAGCCCTTTAAGGATGTTTGTTTGGATTAGAGAGATATCATCCCTTACCCCACCCCTTGAACAGTGGGCAACCTAAAGCAGTGGACTAGGCGGTCTTGCTTGGTTATCTATTAGCTAAAATACACTCAAAAAAGTGAATTCCAAAATACTTCTCACTTTCTCACTTTCAAGTTCTTTCTGACTTCTCTCAAACTCCATGTTGGACCATCCAGTGACAAGAAGGGTGAACCTGCATGCTTTGGAGTTTGTCAAGCCTGGTTTTTCTCCCATTGTGACAAAACCCCAGCACCCAACCTGAAACCAGCAGAGAAAGGAGAGAGGGATGTCATGAACCCCAGGACACCTCTATCTCCTGGCTCTGGTGTTAGAGGAAGCCCTCTCCTGGCTGTCAGACTTAGTTTTCCCATCTGTACAATGGGCAGCATAGACCTCATAGAGTTTGCCAGAGCCCTGGCCTTCCTGGATAGCTGGGTTGGCAGGTGTCTTCCAGGCTGGGCTGGCACTAAGCCCCCTGTATAATAATGGCCCCTCCCAAAGAGATGAGGTGGGCACTTCATTCCTGAGGGGAGGGTGTTGCCCGGAAGGCAAAGAGTAAGTATCCCTGGCTTCCAAAGGAAGAAGAAACAGCATTGTTTGAGTTGGTTGGTTTAGGAGGTTAGACAGCAGACAGAACTGGCTTCCTGGGTGAGAGGTTTCTGAAAGGATCTCCTATACATCCCTCCCTGCCCCAGCCACACAGTGTCCCCATCGGGGCTACCTTGGGAACAGGATTGGCGCTGCAGCTGGTGACACTAGACCAGACCCGGCAAGGTGTCCTGATGGGGCGAAGGAGAGTCAGTGGCACATGTGCTCAAAGGAGGGGTGTGTAGGGCCTACATCTACAGAAACAGGAAGCGGGGTCCCACCAAGGTCCCCGAGTGCTGCGTCCTCCTCAAATCTCGCTGGTCCTTAGCAGGGGGTGACAGTGCTTGTCCCCAAACAAGGCATGCTAGGGCTTCCAAGGACCAGGCTGTGGTGCCCATGAGGTGGCCCGGCAGGGTGGTTCTTCCTACCTGGAGTTGCCTCTGTGTCACTGGTTTTGCAACTAAAGATTCAACCAACTCCGGACTGAAAAAACTTGGGAAACAAAACTGCATGTGTGCCAAACATGCGCGGTGTCATTTCCCCCAGATAATACAAAGTGACAGCCATTGATTTACTTAGTGTTGATACTATATTCAGCTGAGTCAGATCTAGAGGTGTAGGCAGGCTGTATGCAAAGCCTACACCACTTTACACATGGGGCACTTTCCTGGAGAAATTCGTGTCTGCTTCTCAGTGGCACCCTTTCCTAGGAGCTCAGTGTGTGAGTTCATAATTGATTTATGTCGTTCTTGCACTGTGACCTTATCAAGCATGTACTGTATTAAATTCTGTGTACTGCGCCTATTTCTCCCTGGCACAAGAACAACCTTTCTAAGGAGGCCTCAGTTCTCGAAGACTGGACATAGCTCTTAGAGGTCTGCCTCTGCTGTTTGGTATTTTTAATTCTCCTACAGTAAAATTTGCTTTTTTTTCTTGTGGCGTGTAGTTCTATGATTTTTTTTGAGATAGAGTCTCACTAAGCAGTTCAGCTGGCCTTGAACTCCCTATGAAGCCCAGGCTGGCCTCAAATTTATAGAAGGTTGGGAGTACTGGGATCACACGCATACACCACTACACCCTGCTGAGCACTGTTAATTTTAACACGTGTGCAAATTCATGTGGTCACCACCACCAGGACATAGCACTGTCCCTTTGTCCCCAAGAGCTCCTTTACGATGAGAGCCTCACCCCACCCACAACCCTGGCAACTACTAATTTGTTTTCCATTGCTGAAGTTTTGTTTTTTCAAGACAGACAGTCAAATAAATGAAATTATATTGTGGGTAGCTTTCTTGTTGGTGTCTCATGTAAAACAAGTGTTTTGGGGACACACCCAACTTGTCACGTGTCACTGTTGTTCCTGGGAGAGGAATTGAGTGGCACTGCATTGTTTGGCTGACCCAGTCACCACTGAAGGACGCTGGGTCACTCGCACCTTTGGGCTGTGACAAACAAAGCTGCCGTGGCCATTGGTGTAGTCTTCAGGTGACAGCGGCATGTGTTTCTCCAGGGTGGGTACAGTTGTGCAGTCCTCAGTGACAGAGACCTGTTCAGGGATGCATGTGGTCCGGGCAATGTCCTGCTGTGTGACCAGCATAGAGAGCACTTTCACAGACCTGGAAGGCACAGGCACTGTGTACCTCAGCTGCAGGACAGTCGGTCACATTGCCCACAGGGTGTGTCACTGACTCAATGCTGGGGCAGTGGTCACATAATGGTATTTGTGAATCTAAAACCATCTAAACACAGAAAAGGTACAGCAAAAATACAGCACAAGAGAGAAAGGACAGTCATGTGTCCAGGACCCGTGGGGTGAGGGGACCTGCAGGACTGAGGGTCAGTGACAGAGCAGACAAAGAGAAGGCGACAGCCATTTCTGTCCCCCCTGCAGGCCCTATGTACTACACCCTCAGGCCATGCTAAACACAAATTGCTTCTTTCAATAATTAATTTTCACAGCCTGTGGCCTTTTTCCTTTATAAGCCTCAATTTAAAAAATGTTTTTTGCTCTTTTGTAATAACATTTAACTCAAAATACACATTGCACGGCTGTACAAAAATATTTTCTTTATATCCTTATTCTATAAGCATTTTGTTTGTTTGTTTTTACTTCTTAAACATTTTTTGTTAAAAACTAAGACACAGACACAGACACATACATTAAGCCAGGTCCATCAGTGTCACCAGCCTCTGACTCCACCTCTTGTCTCCTGGAAAGTTCTCAGGGGTGAGGACACCTGTGAGCTGGCACCTGTGAGACAAGGTCCTGTCCTGGAGTCTGTCCTGAAAAGCCAGCCTTGGGTGGTTTCATACTTCACTTTTTTGTGTATAAGGCAACCATAAAAAGTGTCATCTAGGAAGTCCACAAGCCAGTGACACGGCTATTGATCTCCACTGCTAACCATGACATACCCTGTATGATGGTGTGTGTCGTCCTTTATACGGCCACCCGCACTGTGGAGTTGTTTACACTGCATCACCACAGGCATGTGAGTAATTCACTGCTGCATTACAATAGTTCCCAGAGTCACTGGGTGACAGGAATTCTCCACTCTATCTTCCCACCCACCATTGTATATGTGGTCTATAATTCACCTAAACACCATTACACGAAGTGTGACTGTGTGCAGGCTGAGGTAGCAGGGACAGAGGTGACCAGTGACTAACATTTTTCCAAGTGTCAGTATTATGCTGCATGCCCAGCAATATGTGAGTCCCAGTTCTGCATTCTCACCAGAATGGGTCTTTGGCACTATCCTATCCTATCCTATCCTATCCTATCCTATCCTATCCTATCCTATCCTATCCTATCCTATCCTATCCTAGAAGCATGATCTCATTGTGTTGCCCAAACTGACCTTCAACTCCAGAGCTCAGCAATCCTTCTTCCTCCCTAGTAGCTGGCACTATAGGCATGTACCACCAGGCCCAATTTTTTCCTTGTGATGAGTGGGGTATTGCTGATCCCTAAAATGCCTTCAAGCCATCTTTCCAAGTGTCTGATACAAAATACTTGGCATCTCACTCTGGTTTCTCTTCAGATCAAATAAACCTTTCACCTTTTACAAAATACTTGGTGTCTTTTTAATCTTTTTAATAACTGTGCACCCTTCAGCCCCAAATACACAAGTGTTTCATTTCTGACCACCAGAATTTTTTTTTCAGATTATTCTGGTCTGCTTTTTGTTCCTGATTCTCACTGTAAATCTGGCTAAAAGTCAGCAGTAGCTATGCCACAGCCTGAATGTTGGGCTGCCTTGAAATTTTCACCATTGGATTGATTAGTCCACTGCTCTTAATCTCAGTCTCCTGTGAAATCTCAGGACATGGTCTAAATAAACACAACTTTTTACCAGGGTGTAACCCACACGGCCGCTGGTTCAACTGCCAATGGAGTCCTTGTTAACAGCTGAAACCACTTGAGCCTGGCCTTTACTGTCTGCATTCCTATCAGCATCTGGTCTTCTGAGCTTGTACCAGATTCTCCCATCAAGCTTAGCTTAAAGCACGCTAGAGCTTCTCTAGCTGGCAGACCTTTCCATACTCCTCCAAATGGCCAGTTCCAAAAGCTTCTAAACACATGGCAGCCAGGAAGCAAAGAGAGAAGGGAGGCGCCAGGGACAAGACACAGGGACACGCTTCCAAATCACACTCATGTGACCTGTCCCTCTAACTAGGCCCCACCTGTGAAGGTTAGAATTTCAGAGAACATTTTAGATCTAAACCATAACAGACCCTGAGCATAGAGCACAGCTATTCTGTGCCCAGACTTCTGACCTACAGAAACTTCAAGATAACAGGAGGGTGTGACTTTAGGCTGCTACATTTGTCGCACAGACAGCCCTCCCTATCTGTGGTTCCCACATTTGCAGCTCCAACTACAGATCAGAAATAGTTGAGAAAAGAAATTATATCTGTACCAAATACAGACAGACTTTTCCTTATTATCCTCTAACAATACAACTGTCTACACAGCATTTCCTTTGTATTCAGTGTTATAAGTAATCTAAGGATACCTTTAAGTATTTGGGAGGGTGTGCAGGGTATACGCAAATAATATACCTCTTTTCATAAGGAATTGGAGGATCTATGGATTTGGAGGGGTCCTGGAATTACTTCCCTGAAGATATGGAGAGATGACTGTAATTTTCCAGGCAGCAATAGAAAATGAACACAGGGCCCTTCACAGGGCCTGGAGTTGGGACCCACAGAACCTTGGGCTGCCGCGCTCATACTCCCCACTGTGCATGTATTTCTCATTCTCTTTGTCTCCGGGACACAAGGGCCTCCTCAGGTCACGCTTTGTTCTACTTTCCCACTGGGATCTTAGGCTGCAGCACCCTTGGTCTGTAGCTCTCTTGTTAATGGTCCACACACAGCCCATTCTATATGTTGTTTAGTTAGTTGGTTTTACAGATGCAATAAGCATCCATCAACCCGGCCACCCAGTACAATAGCTGGTCCCAGGCAAGAACCCGCAGCCAGCCCCTGCCCCATCTGTAATGGCTGTCATCATCCCTTGCTTAATGCTTTCTGTAGTTTAATTGCATCCATATGGGTTCCATAAAATTAAGTTTTTAATTGTAACGGCTTTTCACTTTATAAAAAGGGTGTCATGCCACAGTCATCTCCAGGGACCTTTTCATCTTCATTTGCTGCGGCCAGGATCCACCCTCCTTGCTGGGGTAGGGCAAGGCCCTTCTCCCTGACTCCTCCCCCCACCCCACCCCCCGCACTGTCTGACACGGCCCATTCGCCCACTTTGCTGCTGGGGCGGCACTGGGTGGACTCCAGGGTTTCCTCTCTGCACTGTGCTGCTCTGGATATTCTTCATGCATTTCTGAGTCAGGTTCTGCCCCCATATGGGAAGGGAAAGTCATGCGTCTTCGTCATAGGAGAAGTAAGAAATGGTGGAGGCGTCTGCCCTCCCCTTGGCTGCTGCTCTTGACAGGTCCCTGCCGGTGCCCGCAGCCCCCCATCCTGGGGCCACACACTCAGCAATCCTCTTGGGAGCACCAGGAGCACACAACCTCCCCCAGTTTCAACATCAGCCCAGCTCTAAGGCCACTACTGACCACAAGCCTGAAGACGGCCCTCTGCCCTTGGAATGCGCAGTCCCGGAAAAACTCCCCCCACCCCTGACCACAGCAAGGCAGGCGGTGACAGCCAGGGTGGTGATAAACTGGCATAGAGGGAAATAAAATATGGCTCCCACTGGCCCTTCCCTACCAGAAATCCTGGGGGATCTGGGTTGAGCCGCCAACGCTTCTGGGTCAAAGGGTCCTCACGGTGCCTGGGGAAGAGCACACCTGGAGAGATAGAAGCTTCGAGATCAGTCGGGGCAAAGGGAGGCTGAGGCAGCGGGATCACACATTGAAGCCCAGCCTGGACAATTTAGGGACTTAGTAAGAACCTGTCTCAAAATTTTAAAAAAATGTAAAAGGGCTGGGAGTGAGAACTCAGGCCCTGAGTTCAATCCGTAGTATTAGAGAGAGAGAGAGAAAGAGAGAGCACAATGCCAAGCACAGAGGAAGTGCTCAGTAAGGGTGATCACAGGACATTCAGCTTCTATCTTTTGTTCTTCCAAATAGCCTGGGAATTGCACCAGACACTCTGTCTAAAGTGAGGGAGAAACAAGAGAAAGTTCAGGGACCTGGCACCTAGCAGGAGAAGACAAGCACCCCAGGGCTATGGCCCTGCCTCTGGCGCAGAGGAGGGTGTGCTGCCGGGGGAGACCAGGGCAGCTTCAGGGGAGGTGGTCTGGGGTAGCAGGGACAGAGGTGACCTGTGACTAACATTTTTCCAAGTGTCAGGGGCCCGGCCCTCCAGAGGAGCAGGGCTGCAGTGGAAAGGGCTTGACCCAGCCACCACCCAAAGGAGAAACTGAGGCCTGAAGCTAGAGAGGGAGGCTGCAAGACTGCGGACAGGCAGGAGCTGGCGGTGGCAGAGACCACGGGCGCCCAGCAAGGGCTCTATCCACGCTCACCACTTGACCGGAGCTGTGACTTGCATCCTCCTTTCGGGGAGGTTGGAGGGGCTCTCTGTCACAGGCCAGGCTCTTGCCCCCATTCGGGTCCCAGGAATGAGGCTCCTTTGAAGCTGGTACCTCTGTCCTGCCTGGTTCCCTCCAAAAGTAGCTCTTGTGTAGCTTTGGGCTGAAATGTCCTCAGACTATCACCACAGAGAGCAAAGAGAGGGACCCATGGCTCTGTCCCCCGTAGGTAGAGGTGCCCCAGGGCCTCACTGCTGGGGGTATGTACCTGTCAAACCACCCCCCAGGATAGCAGGGACAACTCAGGCAGGAAGTGGGGGCTCAGCCTGGGCTGGTGCCACCCAGCAACCCTCCCCGGGCCCAGGAAGCTGCACAGAGCAGGTTGCAGGCAGAGTGGTCAGGGCCCCACCTTGTGCCCCAGCTCCAGCAGCACCATGCAGGGCCAGCTTTTAGGGGTCTGAAAAGTGCTCCCCTAAGTGTCCCCAGGGACACTGGGGACTCTGCAGCACAAATGGTATGGCCTGAGCTCCCTGTTCTTTGTCCAGCTTGAGGCCTAGCCTGGCATCCCGCCTTCAGGCTGCACAGCCAGGGGCTCTGAGGCCGGAAGGAAGCAGGGACAGCAGCCAGACCCCTCCCGGGCACGGCTGCTCCTGTGCCTTGCCCAGCCGGCTGTGCTCATTTCCCCTACAACTTACTGGGCCTCTCTACTTTCTCCTGCTCGGCATCTGGGCTCTTCCTGCGCTGCCCAGAGCGCCCTCCTGCCTACTGTCCACCCCAGACTCTGGCATGGGCTCCCCAGGCCCCTGTGGTCTGGCCTTCTCCAAGCCCATTTGGGACTCAGCCCAGATCAGTGATTACAAGTACCCATTTTGCGTGCTCACACAAGGTGGCCATCGTCGCTGGCACAGCAAGGACCCCATGCCCTGCTGCAGTGAGAGAAGGATGCATTCTCAGCGTCATCCCCACCACCTTAGCGCTTGTCCAGCCACTTGCATCCCAAGCCAGTGGTGGGTGCAGAGAGCAGCCGTGCAAGGACAGAACGGGCACACAGGCTCAGGACGGACACTTGGGCACCTGTCACTTGGCACCAGATACCTGCCCCAGGACACCTACCCCACGCATACTAAAATCCATAGGTGCCCTGGTGCCTGGTATAAATGACAAGGCATTTCCCTACAGCCCGCACACATCCTCTGGGATGATCCGGGTGACTTAGAGCCCTCATGCAAGCCAAATGCTAGGTAAACAGTTGTTACGCTGTGTCATCTAGGGAGCAGTAACAAGAAAAGAGCAACCTCAAAAAACACTTTTCCTGCGTAGTTTTGACCCCTGGTCGGTTGAATCTGTGCATGTAGACCCTGCAGGTATAGAAGGGGACAGGACAGTCCCTGCTCAGCAAGGGTCCCTGCGCTCAGGCCTTCACACTCCCTCCGTTCTTTCATCCCACTTCCACACCAGGGTGGACATCATGATCCCCCCTGGAGGGACGAGGACAAGGCAGCTCAGAGGGGTCCCTGAGTATCCCCCAGTACCCACCAAGAAGCCAGTATGGCAGAGTGAGCATGGGCCCCAGCCAAGGTCTAGGGCTCTTCATGGAGGACTCTTTAGGGTCCTGAGAGTCCCCCACTGAGCTGGAGCTTGGGACTCAAGCTGGGCCTGAGGGAGTAGGAAGGGAGATCACCACCTGCAAATACCCGCCCTTTGCTGCCGGGCAGAGGGAGACCTTACCCAGACACAGCTTCCCTGGGGTAGGGGGTGCACAAACTCCCTCTCTGGGCAGCCCCTAACCTAGGGTTCCATGACTGACTCAAAGTGTTGGTCAAATATCCCGCTATCCTGGGGACACAGGTCACAGGGAAAACATTGCACCATCCGGGGGGCAATGCTCATCCCCCTCTGCTTGTCTCCCAGCCCCTCAAATTCTTCAGCCTCCACTGCCTTGCAGATGGCACAGCCAGCAGATTCTGGGGCGGCTGGTAGCCCCAGCATGGTCAGCTTGGTGGAGAAGCTGCTGGTGAATCCCCTGCATCTTCTCCTTGCATCCCCAAGCCAACTCCCAGAATGACAGGCATGTTAGACAGCAATCCATCGCTGTAACAGAACACTTGCAAGGGTTTATTTTGACTCACGGTTTCGGAGGCTTCAGTCCATGTCACTTGGCTCTGTTGTCCCTGGGGTCACAAGGGAAGGGTGAGGCTGCTTAGCTCCTGGTGGCTGGAAGCAGGGAAGGCAGAGCCAGGAGCCTGTGCCTCTGGACTCTACCTCCTCTTGCTTTTGTCCACTGCAGCCCCACCTTTTTGGACTGCAGCACTCATATTCAGGGTAGGCCTCCCCATCTTGGTTACTTTTCTCTCATTGCTAGGATGAAATACCCAATGCCCAGAATTAAGGAAGGAAAGGTTTATTTAGCTGACAGTTTGTGGAGGTTTCAGTCCATACACAGCTGGCTCCAAGGCAGAGTGGCACATGGCAGAGGGCAACAGTTCATGGCAGCAGAAAAACAGCAAAAGCAGCAACAGCAAAAAGGGAGGAGCAAGAGCAAGCCTCCTTCCCTCCCTTATACTGTATGCAGGCTACCTGCTCCAGGGTGGGTGTAGCACTCACATCCATAATCCCAGGATTGGACAATGAGTCAATCAAAAACTAGAAGCCTACTCCATGACTGCATGAGGCTTTAGGGGGGGAACATCTAGACATAAACTATAACACTCCCCATCCATTTGCTGTCTCACCTGCCAATCATCCTGGAACAACCGTTGCAGACACACCCATAAGTGTGTTTTACTTCCCTGAGCTTCTCCATCCACTGAGTTGAGAACTAAAATTAGCCATCATAGCAGGGATGGACATGCTGTCCAGGAGGAGGTCCAGTCCCTTCTGCCTGGCCTCCTCCTCTTCAGATAGTCCATCCCGAGACACAGATCCCACAACTGTGGAAGACCATCACCCTCAGCAAGAGGGGACAGAGGGGCTGAGCACCAGACCATTCCGCACAAGACACAACAGCCCTGCCCCAGCTGTGGCTCCTGCTACAGCCTGGTTGCCCCCAGTTGTCATGGCAGTGTGTGGAACAGGGGAGTCACCAGCAGCCTCTCAGCCAGCTGACCATGCTGGGGCTACCAGCCACCCCAGAATCTGCCAGGCTGTGGAGGCTGAAGAGTTTGGGGGGGCTAGGAGAGAAGCAGAGGGGGATGAGCGTGCCCCCTGGGTAGTGAGGATTCTAGACAGGCCAGATCCTTCCCCTACAGGCCCTGTGACAGCAGGGGCTGAGATCTGTGCCCCTCTGCACTCCTGGCAACCACTTCTGGCTGAGCTAGAGAACTCCATACCATGTAGAAATCACACTCAAGATGCAGGTCTCCAAAACTAGCCACTCCTGGACATAGTGCCTTAAGATGAGCACATCTTGTGGCAAGTTTCACCTGGGAATTGGTATCCGTCAGAGGTCCCAAGTGTCCCTGCTGACATATCTGAGGCCTTGTCCTCCTCTGCCCGGTGGGGACCCTCAGGGCTTCTGGGCAGCAGAGCAGCCTGGGCTTCCTTACTGCATGGCAGCAGCAGTGGGAGGATGAAGCGGGGATGGAGGGAGGGAAGCAGTGATCCCTTAAGAGCTGAGCCTAGACCCTGAGTAGCATCACCTCTACTGCATTCTGGTCCACAAAGCTCACAAAGCCCAGACAGACAGACACCTATGGATGGCAAGAGTGGTGAGGACTCCCTGGCTACCCAACCCACCAGAGAGACTCACATCATCAGGAAAGGAGACAGAGCCAGGCTGCCTGCCAGAGACCTGGAGGCATAAAGGTCGACAAGGCTGGTGCCATCAGCTCCAGCCTATGGCTTCCTCTGTCCCCTGTTCACAGTGGCCTTGGACATCTGGTCTACCAGGTGGGAATGGGGGCCAGAGCTGCACAGGAGCTGAGGGAATAGGCAGTCTCTGCCCTAGCTGTGGAGGCTCCAAGACTGGTCTGGGGATGGTCATTTGGCTGTGGGATGTGGCAGAGGCATCACCCATACTGTGAGGCCTGCTATCCTCTGCTTTAGCCCTTTGACAAAGGTGTAGGAGCACCTGTGAGATCCCAGGCACTGGGCTGGCCCCTAAGGGTGTGTCTGGAGAACGAAGTGAGACAGGAAGTCCCTGTCCTGTGGGAGCCCAGGGCCAGGCGAGGGATGTTTATGGGCTGTCCCTGTGTCCCTTAGCTTGTGGCTGCATCGCTGAGCTCTTTAGGAGGCCTTCATCCCGTGTCTGTCTGTGTCCTCTACTCCTCTCCTTAATCACTGGATTTATCAGCTGCCTTCAATCCAGGATGATCTCACCTTGAGACCCTTAATTATGCCTGCAAAGACCCCACCTCCAAAGAAAGTGACACTGCAAGGTTCCCGGTGGACATGAATTCTGTGTGTACGGCAGGTGGAGGGCACACAGTTCAACCCACTGCAGTCACAACCACAGAGGCCAGGAGTTAGAACAGGGGCATGTATTCTGCGGGACCATTTGACCCCTCTGTATATATTACTGTGTAAGACTACAAGAGACCTAGGGAGAAACAAAGCAGGGTATCAGAGAATAGGAGTGTGTCTTAGCCACTGTCCTTGTCACTGAGACACAAGGCCCAACACCAGCAGGAAGGAGGAGAGGTTTATTTAGGCCCACAGTTATAGCTCCTGGACAGCACAGCAGGGTGGTCTGGCAGAGGAGAGAAGTGGGGAGGAGGGAGAGAGGTAGAATTCCAGGTCACACCCCTACCGATCAACTCCACAGCACACTTGGTAGTGGACTCATCCACTGATGAACACAGCACCCCCATGATTCATTCACCTCCCAAAAGCCCCACCTCCGAGCACATAAGAGTTTTGTGTCACTCTTGACCTAAATTATAACAGGGTGCCAGGGTGAGGCGGGGAGATCAGGTAACGTTGTTAAGGAGGGTGGTCAGGGAAGGCTTCCCTGAGACAGCGCTATCTGAACAAAGACCTTGAGATGGTACTGAGCCATGAGGATGTCTGGGAGAACAGCAAGCAAGCAGAAGGGACAAAGAAGGCCATGCAAAGGTCCTGCGGCAGGCGTGTGTCCAGCACACCCAAGAAATGGAGAAGGTAGGAAGGAGTGGGTGAGGGACAGGGTGTTCGTGGGGTGGCATCACAAGGGACCTCACAGGTCACAATAGGGGCTTTGGCCTTGACCTTGAGGAATGTAAGAACCAAGGGAACAAGAAGTGACTTTACCAGCATCACTCTGGCTGCTGGGTTGGGCCTAGAAGGCAGCACTTAGCTGCCAAGCTCTGGCCCACCCAGGCTGCCCACGAGCAGCAGGCCCCCTGCGTGGAGAGGCGCCTACCCACAGGGCTCAGGTTTCTCCTCGTCAGCGCTCGGTGCCCACCAGCGCCTGAGAAAGCTTTCTGGAAAGATGTCGTCATTTTCCATTCGCTGCCGCCCATCCGTCCCGCCTCAGCAGCCGCACTGAGCAAGAAGCCCCAAGAGCCAGAGCTCAGCGGGGTCCCTGGACAGCCAGGGACCCACAGTCATGGGCCTCTGCCTGGACAGCTGGGCACTGTGGCTGGCATGGGCCCCAGGACGCCCGCCCCCCTCCAGAAGGCCAACCACCACCGTAGAAACCAAGCTCCTGCCTTCGCTGCTCAGGGAAGGGGACAATTCCTTTAGTGCCTGTGCCATAACTGTAGAGGCCAGCACCGGGGGCGTGAGGGTCTGCAGAGGCTGCCTGGCCCCTGAGCCCCTTGGCATTTGCTGATTCTTCCGTTCCTTCAGGAGGCCTGCACCCCTGCTCAACAGTAGGTCACTGGTAAAGACCCTCTCTCTGCCCACACCTGCTCAGCCCCCTCGTGCTCCCTGAGGTGCCCAAAGTATCCACAGGGCATTTTTCCCAAGGCTCTAAGACGTGGACCTCTGGAAACCTCACCACCGATCTCTGTGGTCTCCGGTGGACAGTCTC
Organism: Chinchilla lanigera; assembly: GCF_000276665.1. Lineage (NCBI taxonomy): Eukaryota > Metazoa > Chordata > Mammalia > Rodentia > Chinchillidae > Chinchilla > Chinchilla lanigera. The sequence continues at coordinate 9,682,215 of NW_004955437.1, forward strand.
CCATGGGCCCTGCACAAGCTGAGGTGCAGAGGGCTCTACCCCCAAGGGCACACAGGGCCACCCCTGCCCAGCTCCAGTCCTGGAGAGAAAGCCAGGCCTCTGTCACTCCCTGGTGGTGGGGTTTGGTCTCCGCTTTCTGAGGGTCAGTGTCCTCATCACGAAAAGTGGCAGTGGTGAGAGTCACCTGATGTCTCAGGTGGGAGGACGCTGCATGACAGCCAAATGGCAGCTGGTGCCACGTGTCTGAGCATGCAAGGGATACCTTGAGGACAGGGCCACGTCCCCTCTAGACTCCCCAAGGACGGGATACAATCCCAGGAGACTCAACCCAGGCCTCCTGCAGCCCCTGTGGGAGACCCAGCCCCTGTGCCTTCCAGCTTTGAGAACCTCAGTCCTCAGCAGGGACAAAAGCCAGCTCCCAGAGCCAGCTCTTTCCTAGGACAGTTCCCCCCTCACCCTCAGGGTGGCCAGGCCATTGCTGGGAGGGGAGGGAACTGAGGGGTCCCTGGTCTAGCTGACCTTAGGCAAACGGACGCTCCTGTCACTGCTGGCCCAGCTGGCCCAGGAGTCTGCCAAGGCACATTCTGCCGTGAGAGGGACCGCAGAATGGCACCCTCACCCAGAGACTGACCAGGCTGGGAGGCCCTCAGTGAGGGGAGCCCTATGAGCTGCCCCCCATGCTATTTCAGCATCCTGCTCCAGGGCAAAGGATGAGAAGGGCGGGGGGGGGGAGGGACTCCCAGGCCCCAGGCATAGCTATGTGTGAGTAGGAGTTTCTCCTGAGACATCCCCCCCATCCCTACCCCACCAGCCCCTGGGCTTTCCCACAACTTCTACCCGCAACCCTGGACCCCGTGTCCCCATTTCACTCCCATCTAGAAACCTTGCCGCCCCAAGTCCCGCTCCCCAGCCTGCAATGTACAGGGAGGGTTTGGGGGACCGATCACAAGCTGTGCTTTGGAGGACAGTAGGGACCGTCCTGCCCGCCCGTGTGAGGAGGTGAGCCGGCTGGTTACGGAGGATGACAGCTTTGCTGTTTTAGAGCTGTGCTTGCAAGGGACCAGGGTGATGGCATAACATCTGTAATTTTAAAAACGTGAGCACAAGGGTGATAAAGTGCATCTGGCAACATGGCCATGGTTCCATCCTGGTAATGGGTACTTTTGTCTTTGTCACGTTGCTCTGCTTGTTTGAATATATAAATTCTCTCAAGATAAAATCTTTTTTAAAAAGGAAAGCACTGTCTACCCTGGGTTTGAACACCAGCTCTTCCGCCTCTTTGCTGTGTGACCTTAGGTGAGTCTCTCTGGGCTTCCCTCGCTGTCCCATTAAATGGTTCAACTCTGTCCCGCTTAATGGCGGGCTTTGAGGCTTGGCGGGCAGCGCAGCACGGTGCCTCAGACATAGCAAGTGCCTGGTTAAACATGACCATTTGTAAGATGGATGGAGGGTGAGCTCTGTGAGCGTGTGGTTCTTCTCAGACTCTGACCCTCAGATTCTCTGTCTGCAGTAATTGGTAGTAACTGGTATCATGCGGAGCCCCAGTCTCAGGGTTGTGCTGAGGGGACACGGGGAGACGGAAGGCCGGGGGACACAGGGCCCCCTTATAGGGACAGGAATGTCCCTCTCTGCCTCCAGCCCTGGGCCACCTTCTGACACCAGCCGGGGACAGTTGCGCCAAAGGTCATTCCCCTCCGTGGGGACAAGGGCAGTGGGGCGTGCGCCGTAATGGGAGAAGGCCAGCTCTTCCTATTTTGGGAAGTGGAGGCAGCAGGTGGTGGCTGGCGCAGGGACATGTGAACCCTCCATCAGGGGCCATGTGGCCGGCGGCAGGGCAGCTGGGCACTGCCAGGCCCAGGCCGGGCCTCCAAGACCCCCCTCCCGGCATGCTTGCAGCAGCCTTGGAGAGGCAGATCTGGTTTCTCCACACCAGGGACACCTCTGTGACATGACAGGAGGGGACACCCAGCCAGATCCACAAAGACAGCTCCAGTGGCTGGTGGGGGGATGCAGTGGTGCCCCTCCAGGAGTTGAGGGACATAGTGGGCTGGGGCGCCCCGCTAGGCTGGAGGCCGCCTGCGATGGTGCAGGTCCCAGCAGCAGCCAGGTTATTTTAGGGTGTGCAGGAGACTTCCCAGACCAAAATATCCCTCCCTGGGTGTCATTCCTGAGATGTGCTGGTTCCCAGCAGCATGCTCGTCACATGGCTGCTTGCCCACCGCTCCGCCTGGGCCAGGTGGAAAGCGCCAGGATGGCAGCAGGGACAGGGCCCTCGGGGCCAAGATGAGCCTTGCTTCCTAATCAGGCAGTATAGGGACAAAGTTCCCGTCTCCAGGGCCACTCAGAGCTGCCTGACACCTGGCTGACTCCTTCTGCCCGAAGACTGCGAAGCCCTCGAGCTCCACCTGCCTCCCCCCGGGGGGACAGTCAGGCTCCCCTAGGACAGGACTGTGTCCTCCCAGACCAGGACTCCCCAAGAAGGCCAGCTGTCTCACGCCATGTGTTTGGTGCAGTGGGGAACACTGACAGAGTGTGGCTGACTCTGGCACCTGACCCCCCACTTGACCACCCCTAGCCAGGGTGGGGGTGCTTTGCCCACAGATCCAGGTTCAAACTCAGTCTAGCCTGCGCACTGCCAGCTCCCTTCACCTCCACCATTTCCGTCCTCGGAGCCTGCCCTGCTCGGAGAGGAGGAGACATCATGGCCCTCAGAAGCCCACGGTTCCATGAGACCATGCGGACCCTAAGGGAGACCTGCAGTGGGGTGCAGCGCTTGGGCACGGGTGGGCTCTGTGATCTTGGAGGCTGGGATAAGAGGGACTCGGGTCACTGGGACTAGGACTCCAGCCTGCAGCTGTAGGAACAGGGCACAGAGGAATTCTCACTGGTGGCCCTGCTCCCCCCAGCCCCACTGCCATTCCCGCAGCCCTGACCCCTCAGACATCAGCTTCACCATCTCTCTGGTCCCTCTCCCACCCCCACCACGGTATGGCAGGACCCAGATGCTTTGCTCGTGTGATATTCAATATGGTGTGACCATTCCGAGCTGGCGGGGCACCCAGCCAGGCCCAGACAACATAAACACATCTCGGCCGTTTACATTGTGAGGCCAGGAGCACACAGCAGCTCCTGTTTATTCCTGGGGTTCATGGCTGGGGCGAAGCAGAAAAGAAAGAGGTGGGGGGTCCTGGGGCAGCTGCAGCTGTGTGGATGTCAGTGGACATCAGCGTATGAAGGACCCTGGGAAAGGAAGCTTACCGGCTTCCCCTGCCTTGTGCCTGCTCTGAGTCCCACCTCCTGGGCCTGCAGCCTGGCCTTAGCCCAGCTTGGGGCTCAGGGTCACTCTGAGCTCAGACCGAGTGACCACCTGGGTCAGTCACTGCCGAGGCCTCCCTGGGACACAGTCACTTCCTGGCACTCTGCATCCTCCCCAGTGACCCTCAGAAGAGGCTGTGGCAGAGTTGTCCTTTGTGTGTGGAAGGCGGGACCCTGAAGGTGGTGCTGGCCCCCATCTGCGGTCTGGGTCACGATCACACTCACAGAAGCCAGCAGCGACGGTGGCCTCTCACAGCTGCACGGTGACCCACTTGGCAGAAAGTAAGGCTCAGTCACTCAGCCCACAGGTAGCATCAAGATTCAGACAGCTCGGTGTGGCCTTGGCTTCCTCGTGTGGCCTTTCCCTGCCCCAGCCCACCTGAGCCTGAAGTGAGGAGTCACCTTCCTCCCCACAAGATGCTGGGCACCCGCGAACTGCTGTTCACCGGAGGACAGTCCTGGCCAGCCTCAGGCAGGAGGAGGGACCGTGCTGTCACCGGTGGGTCTGAGCATCCATGGGGTGCTCGCTGTCCCAAGGGCAGCAGGGACACTGTCTCAGGACCTCATCACAGCTCTATAAGACCTGGTATCAGCCAGGCGTGGTGGTGCACACCTGTAATCCCAGCACTCAGGAGGCTGAGGCAGGAGAATTGTTGTGAGTTCAAGACCAGCGTGGGCTACAAAGTGAGCTCAAGTTCGGCCTGAACTGCATAGCGAGACCCTGTCTCAAAAAAGACCAAGAAAAGAAAAAAGACCTGGTATCAAAATAAAATCCAGTGGATCGCTCAGAAGGCTGAGGCACATGGAGGGAAGGTGACAGGTCCAAGGTGGGACCTAGAGTCAGACGTGGGACCTGAACCCAGAGCCCCTGTGCCATGGGAAGGAGAAGGGGGGTGACTTTGCAGACCAGGGAGGATTAAAGAAAGAAGTATGAACTCTAAGGAAGAAAGGTGGGATGGGACGCTTCCCCAGAGGGTCACTGACATGACCTTGACCTTACTGAGTGTGAGGTGGTATTCTTGGGGTGACTGAACGTTGGGGAAGTTAGTGACAGCAGAGATGGGGGTGCCATGTGATGGTGACGGGGCTGTGTAGTGACGGCCAGGTAACAGTGGAGGTGTTAGTGACATCATGATAGCAATGAAGACAAGAAAGGAATTATTGCCAAGCAAGGAGGCAAATGCCTGTAATCCCAGCACTCAGAAAGCTGAGGCAGGAGGATCGCTGCAAGTTTGAGGCCAACGTGGGCTACAAGGTGAGCTCAAGGTCAACCTGAACTGCAGAGCGAAACGCTATCTCAAAAAAAGAGGAAGAAAGGAATTATCGGGAAAGGCCCAGTCCTAAACCCCAGTCACTGTGCTGTTTCCCACAGCCCCTCACAGCTCATGTCACACATCCCCGTCCTCACAGCCACCATCATAGGCATTTTTGTCCTCATCTTACAAAGGATGACATTGAGCCACAAATAGGTCAAATCTGCCAGTCCATGGTCACAAGGCCAGAAAGCAGCAGAAACTTGCTTGGCCAGGCTCTCTGCCCCTGGGGCCAGAGGTTCTCAGCTTCCTCCTCACAAGGGTCAAGTGCCAGGCAGCATCCCCAGGCGTGGGGCAGGCTGTGACCTGGCTGGGGTGGGCGGATCCGCTGACTGCGGGACAGGAAGCAATGCCGACTCCGCCCCTGTCCACGTGCTACGGGATCTGCCCTGGGTGGCTGCCAATGTGACGTCAGCTGCCAGGTGACAGCAGCCCGCTGGGCAGGGCCTGGCGGGAGCTACACACGCCAAAGGGATGAAGTCAGGGTGGGAAATAATCCGGGGTCACAGGAAGGCTTCCTTTGGGTGGCATTCCTGGAAAGTGCTGCTGCGATTGGTCTGAGTTTTCCCAGTCAGGAGTGAGTTTATTAATAACCTGTGCTGCCCGGTGGGGAGGATCTAGGCTGATAGAGCTCCTGCACCCCCGGGGCCTGGGGTCATGGAGCTGAGCCTCGGAACTAAGTAGGGGGAGCAAATACCCCAGCGCTGAAGCCCCAGAGTACCTCTGCTTCAGCCACAGCTTGGGGTTAGAAGACAGGGCCGCGGGGTGGGTGGCGCATGTGTGTGCTTGCTTGCCTGCCCCTGTCGTGCAAGGTTGAGTGTGCAGACAGGAGCTTCAAAGGGGCATGGTGCACTCTGGGGACCCCTGCTGCCTGAGTGCACGCTCCAAGGTCAGGATGGTGTGTGGGCAGCAGGGAGCTATCGGTAAGAGTGTGCTAAGGTCTTCAGGGCCCTGACCTTCCCCAGGACATAGAGCTGGGCCAGGTGAAGCACTCTTCTTAGCCTGCAGTTTCAGGTCCCTGGGGGAGGAGGGAAAGTCCTGAATCAGGGAGAGGCCAGGGACACAGAATTTAGTACTGTCCCGGGGCTGGTGAGGAGGACGTGGCTTCTGTTGTACCTGCCACCTCACCCTCATCAGATGACCCAAGTCCTGCTAGGGAGGCATGGGCAGGGCAGGAACACCTGGTCCAGGCCACCCTGTTCCCGGTCCTTCCGCCCATTCTCAAGAGCAGCCCCTCCTGCTGATCCTCCCAGGAAAGGCCAGGGCTAGACAGCTCCTGCTCTGGGAGGCCCTGGTATGGCTCAGCTGGCTGACCCCAATGCCCCGTGGCCGGGACCCCAGGAAAGGCTGAAAGGGGAGGGGCCTCCCCTCAACTCCAGCATGACCACCCAGGGACAGCTTTCTTTGGTCCTCACCCCCAACTCCACATCCTCCCCGCCCCCAAAACCATGGTCTCAAACTGTGGCTCACCTGGTTGGGAGCCCCAGGCTCAGCTCCTGAGTGACAACCAGGGAGGGAAGGAGCTGGGTGGCCAGGCTGGTGCGAGAACACTGGGATGCTGGGAAAGCAGACATTAGGTCAGCTCCTGTAGTAGATTGGTAACTGGTGGTCAACTTATAACCCCAGCTGAACTGACTGAGTGTGGTGCTGGGTGTGGGAGGCCCACCTGGGGACTGCTGCCAGCAGCATAAGAGACAGAACTGGAGAAGAAGATGCAGGCTGTTGGGAGCGGAGAGAGACTGTTGGGAGCTGGTAGAAGCTGTGGGGAGCTGGCTTTCCTGATAAATTTGTCTGTTTTCATTCTCTGAGGAGCTCGGCACTGAAAATGGCTTCAGTTCACTTTGGGGGAGCTCTGGTCCTCACTTTGAGCATCACTTCCTGGCTCCAGTGCAGATTCCTCAGCCTGCTAGCACAGGTCCTTCATCCTGCTGGCACAGACTTTGTAGATTCCGCCACTGACCTTTGGGCCTTCCCAGCAGATCCATGAAACAGGCCTGCATGAGGCTTGTCATGGGCTCTGGGCCTCCAGTTGGATTCATGGGAGGCATTGTTATGAGCTCTAGGTAATCAGCTGGACTCATGTAGGACATTGTTGTGGGATCCAGGCCCTCGGCTGGATTCCTTGGTTTTAGTGTGTGGACAGATTTCCTGCACTCTTTTGTATATGTTCTTTGGGTGACTATTATAAATAATCATATAAAGTATGTGTCCTGTATTACATTGTTCCCCTTGCAAAAATAACCCCCAAACCAACACAGCTCCTCCTTGCAGCCCCCACAGAGTCCCTCACTCTCACATGGGGACACGAGCTGCCTCTGCTGCTGAGTTCCTTACATGGTTTGGAGTTTTATTCAGAGCCTCAGTTTTCTTCCCTGTGAAATGGCAACATGCTACATACCCCAAAGATGCTTGGGGCATACCTGCCACTTCACAACATGGAATAAAAAGCAGCTTTTCCTTCTCAAGTGAGTTTTTGTTTTGAGAAAGAAACCATTGCAATTGCTCTTTCTTGGGGAAGTGGGCTGGCTCCTGCCCACTTCCCTTTCTACTGGAAGACCTACCTCTGCATGAACTACCTGGGCAGCCCTGGGCTGAACGCTGGCCATCAACAAATGTCATGGGAAGTCAGCCACAGGAAAGGTCTCAGGATTTGTGGCCACCAGAGCCATGGAGAGGGAGGGAGGAAGAAGGTCCTTGTCATCAGACAATTGCCACCAAGACACTCTGTGGGCCAGGTGGACTCTGAAGCCTCAGGCCTGGCCTCGTAGAATATGGGGATCACACCCAATGAAGCCTGCCTCTGTGAGTGAGGGTGTGGGGTGTGTGTGTGTGTGTGTGTGTGTGTGTGTGTGTGTGGTGACCAAGCCTTCCCTGCCCTGGGAGACCATACTTGAACTGCAGATGTTCTCAAAAAGTTCTATTCAGTGGCTTCTGGCCGTGAACTTCCAGGGCACCCAGTTTGTAACTTTTACTTTTTATTGAGGGGTCAGATTGGTGCATCAAAGTGCACAAACCTTAAGGACGTGGTGTAGTGGATTTTTCATTTGTATACACTGAGTGAGCCAACATGGAACACTTCCAGCCCCCCAGGACCGCCCTCCGGCACCTCCCTGTCCCCGGAAGGCATCTGCTATTCCTACTTTTGTCCACACAGACTTTTTATCCACATAGTTTCCTTTTGTTTTCTGTTTTTGTGGTATTGGGGTGTTGAACCCAAGGCCTTTGCACTGAGCTCCCTCCCCAGTCTTTTTATTTTAATTTTTTAAATTTGAGACAGGATCTTGATAAGTCACTAAGTTATCCAGGCTGGGCTCAAATTTTCATTTCTCCTGCCTCAGCCTCCCAGAATACTGGGATTACAGACCTGCACCATAGGGCCCTGTTCACATAGGTCTGTTTTATCTGCTCTTAAACTTCATAAGAAGGGAATCAGATAGTCTGTGTCCTTTTGTGTTCGCCTCATGTAGTTCACACATGAGGTTCATCTCTGTTGCTCATCCCACTCGCCTTTTTCACTGCTAAGTATTTTTCTCTTGAGTGGATTTGTCACAACCTATATATGGCCATTTAGATTGTTTCTTGTTCTTAATTAATATGTCCAGAGAAGCTGGCACCTTCTTGTACATGTCTTGATGCACAAAACCATGGCAATACATCCTTGGAAGCAGATTTTGAGGGAGATGCCTGGTAAAGAACTCCAGGAAGGAAAGGAAGTATTAAACAATCCTGAGCTTCTCTGGGTCATGAGCTGTTTTGGATCTGCTGGATCATTCACAAGAGGAGAGGCAGAAGCAGAGGAGCGCCCTAGGGAAGCCCACCCACCCCATCCCTGAGCTGGGGCCAGCCTTGTGGCTGTCACACAAATTACCATGCACTCACACATGTATTCTCTCCCAGTTCAGGAGCTGGAAGTCTGAGGCCAAGCTGTCGCTAGGACTGGCTTCTTCCGGCAGGCGCAGAGGAGCATCTGTCAGTCCTCAGCCTTCATGGACTTGCGGCTATGTCACTCTGATCTCTGCCATCTCCACATCTTTGGGTCTCCAAATCTCCCCACCCTGTGCCCTAGAACCAGGCACTGGCTTTGGGGCCTGCTCCACCCCAGGTAAGGGCTCAGATCATTTTAATCCGTCACACTTTAAAAGAACCCTTTTCCAAATACAATCCGATTCCTGGGTACTGGGGTTTAGGACTCCAACATACCTTGCAGGGAGCCCAGCAGTGATTACGCCCGCTCCCCTGTGTGTGTGCATGGGAACCCGAGCGAGCGTGTGCAGCAGGCCCAGCCTAAGGGTGTACATGTCAGCACTACACTCTCACCGGGGCCTGTGTGGCCAAGAGCATGTGCACATGTGCGTATGTGTGTACTTACGCTCCAGGTCCAGGGCGTGGAGACCCTGCTAGACAGGCTGAGGAGGGTGGCAACGCTGGGTGGTGGCAACAAGGGGAAGAGGGACTTGGGCTTAGCCCAGAACCTGCCCTGAGAAGCGAGGTCCAGCACATCTGCTGAGCAGGGGTGCAAGCCCCGGTGGTGGTTCCCACGGCTGCCAGCACCCAAGTCTCCTTCCAGGAACATTCCTCGAGAGCCCCTGAACCCAGGCTCGTGTCCTTTGCACCCCACTTGCCTGGTCTGGGAAGCACTGGCTGACTCACCCCCTCCCAGGGCCGGGAGCCAGCACCCAGCTACCTGTCCCACCAGCCACGGAGGGTGGGGCAATCGCCAGCCCAGCTCCCACAGGTGTGGCACACACATCCCACGCCCACCACACCCTCAGCATGTGCCCCACATTCTGGATCCCAGTAACCAAAGAAAGATGGGTGAGACCCAGGCAGGGGGGCCTAAGAGGAGGCTGCACACCTCCCTTCAAATACCACCTGCGACAGCACCTGGGGAGAGTCCCAGTAGTGGTGTAGGCTTGGGACCTGCCTGGGCCTGGGGAGCCTCATTTAAACCTCACTCCCACGTTTAAATGGAACTCTCAGTCCCCACTGGACTGGTGGGATCGCTGGGGCCTTAGGGACCACACATCAGTTTAAATGTGTTGGATGTTTTGTTGTTTCTTTTCTGAGACAGGCTCTCACCATGTAGATCAGGCTGACCTTGAACTCACTATGAAGCCAAGGCTGCCCTGAAACTCGCAGCCATCCTCCTGCCTCAGTTTCCCGAGTGCTGGGATTACATGTGTGCACCACTATGCCCAGCTTGGATTTTTTTTCTCTCTGGAATCACATCCTTCCCTCAACCCCTAACTAGAACCATAGTGACTCCCCACAGCCTGTTTGCCCACTCAGACCCTTGAAGAGTTCTGCCTGCCTCTGCCTCCCCAGGAAGACCCCAGGCCTGGGAGGTGGGGATGGGTGCTTTCCTGCTCTCTTGGTTCCTCTGCAGGGTCCTGCTTAGGAACAGCTGTGAACTTACTGCCTCTGGGCCAGGGAGCAGGCAGGGCTGGGGGCTGGGTGGGGTGCACCGTGCGTGGCAAGCATGGGAGGAACTGCGGGGAACATTCCCACAGGACTCAGACCTGTTCCCCAGGTAAGGGCCTGGTGAAAACTGCCTGCAACTGGGGACAGGGACACCTGAGTCTCCCGCCCTGCCCGGGCTGGGCAGCCAGTGCCCTTGAGCCAGCATTGCCCCGCCCAGGCATGGCATGGGGTGACGGGGGAGGAGGCAGCCGCGGCTCCCAGCTCCTAGATGGGCACTCATTACCCAGCCCTCAGCGGCTGCGGGAGGGGGCATCATGCCAGGACTTGGCACTGACTACAAAGGGTAGGGGGCACCCCCAGCACTCCTGCCGCCGCCGGCTGGAGGAGGGGCTGTGACGTTTGGTGGCCTCATGTGGCCGGGAGGAAGCAGCTCGTTGCCGACCTGATGACTGGCGGCCTGAGACGTGGGGTGATGGTGTCACGGGCAGCAGTGGCAGGCACTGGGGCCGAGGAGGGGCCACTGTGCCGGGGTGGGCACCCATGGCCAAGGGCAAACCCGGGACGCCAGGGCCAGGGGAGGAGGGTGTGGGGCTGCAAGCGTGGGAAAGGGCTTTCCCAGGCTTCCCTCAGTTTCCGGGGAAAGAGGTCAGAGCCCCAGGGGCAAGGGGCTGGGGAGGGGGCTTCAGGGGCTAGGGGGTCTTTTCCCCCCTCCCCCCACCTACCTACCTCCACCTCCTTGGGACCCCCTCGCCCCCTTGCCCCTCTGCTCGTCCCCCAGGGCCAGCTCAGTGGGGAAGGAGAGAATAGGTAGCGTCCTTCTCACCAGGAGATCCCTGGCACAAGCAGCACCCCCTGCTGAGGGCCAGAGCACTGGGAAGAAGCCATGGGCCATGTGGGCCAGGCTCCAGGCGGAAAGGGGCAGGGACCACAGCCGGGGGGACCAGGGATGCTAGAGGAGGACGGCACTGCAGGCTGTGCCTATCAAACAGGGGGCATCAAGGGCCATCCTGTCCTCTCCTGGTAGAAACCAAGTCCACAGCTTCTGGACCAGGCAGACATGGCCTTCAACTGCCCAAGCAAAGCCGGGGCTGAGTGGGGAGCCTCACAGGATGGGGAGCCCACCCCCATACTCCCACAGCAACCAGCAACCAGACCCATCCATGTGCAGATCTGTCCTCTGGGCCCTGGCGCCCTCTGTGGGCAGGGAGCCATGTGGCTGGGCCAGGCCTGCCTCAGGACAAGGACGTGGGGATTCTAGTGTTCAGGTGATAATCGATGTGGTCCTCAGGAAGTGTCTGTCTCAGGGAGGAGGCACAAGGCATCTGTCTGAGGGGAGAGACTCAGCCCTGCCCTCTCGGGTTCTCAGATGTGACCCTCGGGATTTTAGGAGCACTCTGGTCTACTTGGGGCCACAGATTAGACATTTCAGCTGCCTCCAGGGCTGCCACAAGAAACTAATGCAAAGCACCCAGTCACCTTGGACAGCAGGTTGACAGCAAATCAGGTGTAAGCATAGGTATAGCCCACACGGAGGTAGCTGAGGTGTACTTACTCTTTGAAAAAGTACTCAGTTCCACTGGAAGTCCTGTGTTTTTATTGGCAGATCTGGCCCCGTAGGCGGCCCCGGTGGGAGCAACGAAGGGGACCCCATGGGAAAGCAGGCGGCACTCATCCCCTTTGCGGTGCTGGGAGGAGGGTCCCCTGCGGCTCAGCCCCAGCAGTTTAAAATTCCTTCCAGGCCAGATCCCTAATCCTCCCGCGCACAAAGGCCGCCTTCTCCTGCCCTCCCGAGGGCCGTGGCAGTGCCACCAGGGCCTCGCTAAGCCCCTTTGAAGCCTCCGAGACCGCACCGCAGGGGGCCCCGCCGCTATGCCAGCCACGCCAGCTATGTCGCCGACCACTGCACCCCCCACTAATGCCGGCTAATCTGGCTAATAAATAAACCTCTGGGCCCACCAGCTTCTAGGCAATCCCCTTAGCTGATCTGGGGCTCCCTAGAGCCAGGATCCCCTCCACCCCACGCCCTGTTGCTGTGTGCGTGTGTGTGCGGGCGGTGGGGGGCTTGGGGGGGTTCTGTCCCACATACCACATGTACACCGCCCTGACCCTGGTTAGGACCTGGGACCAGTCCCCAGAACCCGAGGCTGGGCACTGGGACCCGCGGTCGGCACAGCGCCCCCTAGAGGAGGAACGAGGCAAAGAGGCCGCGAGCAGAAGGCCAGGCGACTCCCTCCCACTGCCAGAGTCCCTTCTGCGAAGCCTCTGCCATCCGTTGTGTCCGCACCTGAGCCTCCAAGTCTGTATCACAGCCTGACAGGCATCACTTCTCCTAAGGAATAACCATCCACCCTCCGGCACCAGGCTACTCGCCGGACCCAGGCTACCCCTCCTGGGCTCAGAGCCTGCCTCCTGGCCCTGTCCTGAGGGGCATCCACTCCCTGCAGCCCCCAACATTGCATCAGACACCCACTTCCCTGACTGGCACACTGAGGCCTGCAGGTAGGGTGGCTGCTGAGGGCCAATATTCAGGTCAACATAAGCCCACAACTCCCGGGTCAGCTCCCTTAAGGTGGCTTTCTGGCCAGGCTGCCCTCTTGGCAAAGGTGACCTTCCTGCAGAGAAAGGCAGCCCTTACCCTAGACTGGCTGCCCTTCTGGCTGGCCAGCTGGGACCTACTGGCTCCAGAGGTGTGGCAAGGGCCAGGAGAGGACCCTGTGAAAACCAGGTGCCAGGGCTGGGGCCAGGGCTGAGGCCATAGAGTCATCACCCAGTGCAGCCCTGGTCTCTCCTCCATCTCAGCTCTCCCTGGGTTGGGCACAGGTGGGTCTCCAGGGATGCTGTTGGGGGTGGGCGAGAGCTTGGGTTTTCGTGGACCCCACAGCCCTCCAACCAGGTCCCCTGAGGGCAGACCTGGATCCCAAAGCCCTGGGCATCTGACCCTTGGGCTGGGATCTCCCTGCACCAGCACCACCTCTGCATTATGCAGATGCCTGGCCATGTCCTCATCCCTGGGAACCCCCTTAACCTTCTCTGTGATCTTCCTGTGCCCTCAGGTGGTGGCAGGGGACCACACATGTAGCCAGGTACCACTCTGCACCCACTTAGCAACCTGAAGAGCAATTGCGCCTGAGGTCTGAACAGTTTTCAGGAGGGACAGCAGCACCATCCCCACCCCTTTCCAGTAATGAGGATTGAACCCAGGGCCTTCATGCCACGTCACCAGCCCTATTATTCATTATTTATCTATTTATTTATTTATTTATTTATTTTACTTTTATTTTTGAGACAAGGTCTGCTAAGTCACTAAATTGCCTAGGCTTGAATTTTCAATCCTCCTGCCTCAGCCTCCCAGAGTGCTGGGATCACAGGTGTTCACCACACCCTGCCTCCTTTTCTAACCTGAAGTTCTTGAGGGCGAGGTCAGATCTCTGCTTAGCATGGCACCTCTTGGAGGCCTGGGGAAGTCATGGTGAGTCTACTGTGTCACAGGGAGCTTCTGGGGTCTGCCCTGTGCCATCCTCATCAGCAGGGGCTCCCCAAGGATGGGGCTGTACCTCGTCAGATCAGAGTCCCTGAAGGCAACGGCTCCTGCCCTTAGACAAGACTTACACCTCCCCCAGTTGGCTCCCCTGGCATCCAGGCATTCCATGCAGGACACCGTCTGTCACCCTCTGATGAATGAAGCCTGCTAAGAATAACTCAGCCCTCATGGTCTCTAAAGGACATAGGTAGGGAGGCCACGGCTAGGCCAGGGAGTATGGGCTCAACCCATTCATTCAGCAGAACTTCCTGGGTACCCCCTGGGCACTGGAGGAGACATGGGAAGCCCCTCAGAGCCCCCTGATTTGCCATCCCTGCTGATAACAGCCAGGAGGTGTCCCTGAGACCCTCGGGGCAGAAATGTCAGGCTCCTCTGTGCCTGGAGAGAAGCTCCTTTCCCTCTGGCGCAGAGACCTGGAAATCGGGTCCTTGGGTGAGGGGCTGCTTCTGTGGGCCCCAGCAGTTAGTCTGTGACACACATGCACACACGTGTGCACATGGTTCCATTATAGGGCCTTGGACCCCTGAATCTTCTCCTGCTCACACAATCCAAAACCCCACTGGCCAGTAGCCCAGAATCTCGGTGCTGACCATTCAAAGCCAGGCAGGGACTGTGGGCTTCTAAAGCCAGTGTAGGGGGCAAGAGCTGGAACTGAGGCCCTTAAACTTCAGTGCAAGCCAGGCATAGTGGTGCGCTTCTGTAATCCCAGCAATTGGGAAGGTGAGGCAGGAGGATAACGATGAGTTCAAGGCCAGCCTGGGCTGCATAGACAGATCCTGCCTCAAACAAAACCAAACCAAACCTGGATGCAAAGATACAGTTCACCCCTTCACTGCTGGAAGGCAGGGGCTTGTGAGGGGGCAGCAGGCTGGGGATCTCTGGGGGCCTTCCATGGAGTCCCTTCCCATGCCCAGGACAAGGGCAGAGTAGGGGTGAAGACCAGGGCAGCACCCCCAGGGAGACCCAGGGACCCTCACCTACCCCAAAAGGACTGGGTATGTAGCTCAGTGCCAGAGCCCTGAGTTCAGTCCCTACTGCTGAGAGTAAAACAAACAAAAAATAGTATAACATGGTCAGTATTTGGCCCAGGCAGCCTCAGAGACTGAGCTTCTGGGGTTTTTTGTTTTGTTTTTTCTCCAGTACCGGGAATCGAACTCATGACCTCAAGCTTGCTTGCCAGGCAGGAGCTCTGCCGCTGAGCTAAACCCCCAGCCCATTGAGCCCATTCAGCATGTCCAAGAGGAGCCTGTCTTAGACAAGCTGCTGCTGGAATGAATGAATGAATGAGTGAATGAGTGAATGAAGATGGATGGATGTGTGAATGAATGGAAGGATGGATGAATGCATGCATGAAACATGACCCATGAGTACAACAGAGAATGTCACACGCAGAGCAGAAGACTAGAGACCTTTGACCTCATCTCAGAACTGACTATGACTGTGGCACTATGCCAGAAATCCCGCAAACCACGAGCACAGGGCCTGTCCCAAGGGCAGCACATGCCCACTTAGGAAAGCATCTTTGAATCACCCAGTTGGCCAATGGGTAGGCATGTCACATGGGGTGACACTCGGGGCAGCCGGAGAGGTGTCTGGAGGGCTTACCCTGACCCCATCCCAACGCTACCTTCAGGCCCCTTGCCAGGAGCTACCCCCTCTGACACCCTCCTCCTGAGGACTGACCTGTGCCTTCTTTGGCACTGGCCCATCCTGCAGTGCCTGGCTCCATGCCCATGAGGAAGGTCCAGGGGGAGCCTAGCATATGCCTAGCCTATGCCCTGCAGTCTTGCCCCCGCCTCGCCTGCCTCAGTTTCCCTCTGCTCGTGCTAGGGAGTGGGAGGTGAGCAGCTGTATGTAGGGTCACCAGAGCTACCCTAGACGGGGTGCTGTTTGCAGGAAGATAGCAGAGGGGTGTAGGAATGCTCAGGAGAGGTAAGGTAAGTTCCCTTGCAGTCCTCCAGCCTGGTCCCAGGTCAGATATGTCTTCCATCCATGCTCGGGTCCTGCCCCGTCTCCAGCAGCCCGCTGTAGCCACTGACCCATCGGTGACTCACAGCCTGCTGTGGGCATGGAGAGGAGAAAGTGGCCCTGTTGAGCTCATGCAATTAGCCCAGACGCACCCTCACCGCAGAGTGCCTCGCGGCTTCACGCACGCATGTCCCAGGCTGCCCTTCCCGACCGCAGCGTGGTTCTCGCTGCTTATTTTAGACTGATGCTGCCTCCTGAAATGTCAGCACAGGGGCCTGCCAGGGATTGCCAGTTCACCCTGTTCATTCAACCCAGGGCCCAGGGGACTCCAGAGAGTGTGAGCGATGTGTCTCATGTCACACAGCGCCTATCAGGGTGGCCAGAAAGTGACAGCAGGCTTCCGGAACTGAAATCTAGCCATCCTCAGCTCCAAGACAGTTGGCTTCAGATGGCCCTTCCCTGGAGCCTCTGGAGCCCGCATGGCTCTGAACACTGGTTTACAAGTTATTCAGCCTGTACAACTTCATTCCCCATCTCTAAAGCCAGGCTGACCTTGGCATCCTCCCAGGCCGCTGTGAGCACTGCCTGGGTGAATGCGTGAGTGGCTGCGCGTGAGTGGGGATGTGACCATGCTCAGACACGTCAGGTGTTTGATGGAGCCATCCAGACTGGGCCTTGGCATGGAAAGTTCAGAAATTCATTTTTATCGGTTTCCTCAAAGAGGGCACCAGACATCTAACCAGACTTCCGGAAAAGCAGTGCGATCGCTGTGTGGTAGCTGCCACCTGAAACCCACAGAGGGCAGAGAGGCAGTGAGGACCGCCGGGCATGGGAGGAGCCTGGAGAATACCCTCTGACCGTGAGCCACGCCTCTATCTGCTCATCTGCAAAGTAGGGGTCCCAGCCTCCAGCTCACCAGGCAGCTGGGAACATTAGCCCGGGTGACACTGGCCGGCCCTTCTCTCTCCAGCCACATCCCTCCTCTGCTAGGAGCCAGCTGTCTCAGGCACAGCAGCACCCAGATGGATAAACACTGACAATTTCCTGTCCTTCCAATTCCTCCTTTATCAGTCATGGGGTTCTGACCCTCACACTCAATGAGCTGTGGCCCTGGGACACGTACAGGGTTGGGGTGGTCTCATTCCAGCTGGGGATGCTGGGCGATGACTCAGTGAATTAGCACATGGACCGATTCCCAGAACTCACTCTGGGCTGTCACCGTGGGGCAGCTCTCCAGAGTCCCCAGGCCGCCTCCCACCTCAGAATGGCCACTCCACACTGCACTGTGCTATCCACTGCTGCCATCTTTACTCCCCCTCCCCATGTGGCCCTGCCCCCCACCCCACCCCACCTCCATCACAGTCTACAGAACCAGCTGCATTTGCACGCTCCCCAGCAGGAGCATGCTCACTACCATTCTGCTGCTGTAATCCCTGTTGGTGCTGCTAGTGGTCTGGATGGAGCCCTCTCCTGCCCCTAGGTCACACCTGTTCCCTACCTGCCTACCCTAGCCCCTGGGATGAGTTGATCCTTCTTGCCCCTGGCTGTGGCCAACTCCCCAGCAGACCCACCAGGGTCCTATGTTCACTCCTTACACTGCATCTCTGCACAGCTGGGTTGGGCCCATCCGGGAAAACTGGAGCACTTCTGATGGGACACCCCCTGCGGCATGCAGGCTCCCATTGTCCCGCTGATGGCTGGAAAGCTGGACGCAGGTTCTGGGCTCAGGTGCTGGGGCACAGCTTGAGCACCATATCTTCAGCGTTAGCTTCTCCCCATCAGATCCCCATGTGGCCCCTGCATGCCACCCAGACTGCTCAAGAGTTTCTAAACCGGAAGCCTCTCAGGAACCACCAATCTGGAGAAGATGGTCCTCGGAATGTTCTGAAACATGTTGGTGTCTTTTTAATGAGAGAAGCACTGGTATTGGGTGCCAGGGGCCCAAGATGCTAACTGGCCCCTGGTTAAGGGCAGTTTGCCCAGGAAGAATTGTACCCCGTGACGCTGGCTGGCCCCACTTTATGTGCGTGAGAGTGCCTCCTGGGGACACTGTTTCCAGTCCAAGCGCTCATTGTGCAATCACAGAAGCCAAGAGCCAGAGCAGGAAAGGGACTAGCCCCCAAGGTGGCCCAGCATATTTGTCTTCTGGCATTCACATAAGGGGGCCAGAGTCATGAGTTTTTGAGGATTTCAATGGCATCTGTCCTCAGAGTCCACCAGCAGTGACCATGTCTGGGACAGCGGGGACAAGAGAAAGGTGAGACCGCAGGAGTCATGGAGGCACCACTTCAGCTGAGCACTGAGGAGGACATGGGCTCCAGGGGGGCACAGCGGGCAGTGGGTGGGGGAGGACAGGTGCCCAGGAGCAGAGGTGGCTGAGAAGCTAGTGCAGGATGTGGGGAGCAGAGCATGTAGGGTGGAGGGCGCCTGAAGAGCTCTGGGGCTCTTGATGTCTGGCTGAGCAGTAGGGTTTCCTCTCTGACCCCAGAGAATGGATTTTATCCTACAGTTCCTGCTAAACTCAGTCTGCTAGAAATCTCAGGAGAGAGGGGCACTTAGAGAACACCTCTGAGTTCTTCACAGTGGGGAGGGAGCTGGGGTGGTTGTAATCATTGTGTGTTGATTGCTGGGGGTGAGGTGGGGGCAGGAGGTCCCTGCAGTCCAGTGTGCTCATGCAGAGGAGCAGATCTGCAGCCAGGAAGAGTCTCGGTGCTTGCAACTGAAGCCACCAGGTAGCTATGCGGGGATGCAGCGTGTGCAGATGGGGCAAGGCACAAAGATTGCCTGCAACACACGGATTTCATTTATGAGAGGAGTTAGGGGAGTGGCTTCCTGCCTAAACCCAACCCCGAAAGAAAATCTGACAGAGTGTCTCAGAGAGAGCCCTGACACTGAAATGCCTTGCCTTTGGGATCCCAGAAAGTCAGAGAAAGAACCTGAAGTAAAACAATATGCTTCTATTGATTTTTCCTTTATATATTTTAAAGTCAAGTTATAAGGTGCATAGAGATGTAGAGAGATTATGTCTTCAAGGTGAGCTGAACTTTATGTCCTGATGAAGTACCTCTCCTTATATACAGTAAAGCTCTTGCTTCACTATTTAGTAGTGTTAGTATTGTTAGATCTTTTTCTACCTCTGTATTTTAGGTACATCTGTGTAAACAAGTAGTCAGATTTTGTTCTTATCCAAAATAAATCTGGGGCCAGGCATGGTGGCACACGCCTGTAATCCCAGCGCTTGGGAGGCTGAGGTAGGAGGATCATTGCGAGTTTGAGACCAGCCTGGGCTACAAAGTGAGCTCAAGGCCAGCCTGAACTGCATAGCGAGAACTTGTTTCAAAAAGACCAAAAAACAAACAAAAAAAAAACAAAAAACAAAATAAGTCTGATAATTTGAAAATTTTTACTTTTTAATGGGAAAATGTAGTCATTTTACTTGTAGTGAAATTACTTTTATATTTGGATTTTCAAAACCTGTCATCTTAATAAGCATTTTCGAAATGTCCCTACTTGCCTATGTTCTTTTATTCTCTTCCTTCTTTGCCTTCTCTTGGAATTAGGTTATTCAATTATGCCTCTCTATTAATTCAGAAGTTATTTACTCTTTTATAATTTTTAATAACTGTTCAGAGATTACAACATGCATTTGTAACAAAGCTAATATTAATTTATTCTCTGACTTCCTTAAAATCCATGCAAGAACCCCTGAATCTGAAGTCCCCAAAACCATCATTATTATTACTATATATACAAACAGTATTATTTGATATTTACATGTGAATATTTACATTTACATTTTCATTGTGGTTTTTTTTTTTTTTTTT
>NW_004955437.1:9720991-9740808 GCF_000276665.1 Chinchilla lanigera
ATGTCACTGCCTCAAATTTCTTTTAGACTGCCTTGAAATTTCTTCTATCAGATTAATTAGTCTGCCACACTTAAGCTCAGTTGCAGGCAAATCTTTTAGACACAAGCAAAATGCAGACAAACTTTCTGCCCATCCATAACACACCACCTGGAGTTGAGCAACCATTGCAATCCTTCCCAGCAGAAACTTCCTGAGCTTGGTCTTTACCAGCAAGATTTCTATCAGCCTTCTGGTCTTCTCTGACTAGAATCTCCCATATAGAACAGCCCAAGGCATTCCAGCTCTGTTTTTTCAGCTGGCATCTCTGAACCTTTCCAAACACTTCCCACAAGCCATTCCCAAAGGTTTTTGAACCACATGGTCAGGTATAGTCACAGCAACAACCCCACTCCTGGTACCAAATTCTGTTTTAGTTACTTTTCTTGAGTTGCTGAGACAAAATACCTGACACTCAAGATTAAAGGGAGAAAGGTTTATTTAGCTGACAGTTTGTTCCAGTCCATAATCAGCTGGCTCCAAGGCAGGGTGGCACATGGCAGAGAGACAACAGTTCATGGTGGCAGAAGACAGCAAAAATGAGAGAGAGAGAGAGAGAGAGAGAGAGAGAGAGAGAAGAGAGAGAGAGAGAGAGAGAAGAGCCTCTTTCTGCACCTTTCATTTTAACCAGGCTGCTGGGATTAGGGTGGTGCCAATCCAATCAGTGGATTGATCCCAGTAATCACCCACCCTTAATCCCAGCACCCTTAATCCTAGCATTGAACCATGAATCAGTTCTAAACTCTAGATTCAGCTTCCTCTGAAAAAAACCCCATTTAAAAGTGCATGAGGCTTTGGGGGGACACCTAGACACAAACCATAACACACACACACACACACACACACACACACACACACACACACACACACATGATCTCAATCTCACCAGGCCCTGAGATGAAGTAGGAGTCTCTGACAGGGAAGGGATTTAAGGTCAGGGCCTGAGAAGATGATTGAGTTCCTTGGTGTGCTCAGAGCCTGCAAATGGAGGGTTTCTGGAAGCCATCACTCTCATGGCTGTTGTCACCAGGGGATGAAGACTGCCATCTCCTCTCTGTGCAGGATCCCTGCTAACAACCTCTGTGTCCCCTTTTGCCCATGGGGAAAAGGCCACATGTTGGTTTCAAAGTCCATTTTCCAATTTGATCTCCCAGATGCTTTATGGTCCTTTCTGTCTGCTCCATCTCCACCCCATTTTCTGGCCTTCCTGTTTCTGCAGCTTTCTCTTGGAATGTCCCCCAACACTACCTGTTGCATTTATCCCATCCTCTAAGACCAAACCAGGTGCCAACCCCCCACACAGCCCTCTCCTCACCAAGTGGAAGTGCCCTCCCCTCCCTGGGAGGGTTCTATTTACAATGAATGCCAACATGGTTGCTGGCACAGAACTGTTCCTCAAGAAATGAAAGTTATAACAACCACACCCTGACTGACTCATCCAATCCTCGTCACTGCCATTGTGGGGCTGTCAGCATCCTCACTCCATGGGGGAGAAACCAAAATACAGAGAGGGCAGGAATGTATCCAGGTGAGCACTAGACAAGGGTCTGAGCCTGACCAAAGAGCCCACTTGTGCCCCCAGGTGCGGTAGGACAGGGACCACATCTGCACATTCACCTGCATCACCTATTGCCCAGTGTAGGGCTGGCTCATATAGGGCTGGCCACAGTAGTCACAGCTGTGCCAGGAGTCCTTAGGGCCAAGTCTGGTGGCCAAATGACACCACTCACTGCATGTCTACAGATGTTCCTGTGCATGGAGTGCAAGACCAGGGCGAAAGAGAGGGGGCAGCACATAGTTGCCCACTAGAACACTCACCAGCCAGTCAGTGATGCCCTTGCCTGCTGTGGTGATGACAGGGTGTTGGGGACCTCAGAAAACTGAGGCCTGAGGGGTGGAACAACTCTGGTACAAAGCTTGGGAGACACCAGCACCCAGCCTACCCTTAGAAAACTATAGATCCCCCCCACTCCCCACACAGCCCAGTAACTACAGGCCCCAGCTCTTTGGTGACCTCAGCCCTGGGTGAAGGGCACCCTCTGACAGCATTCTCAGCCCCACGCCCACCCTGCAGCTGGATGGCCAGAGCCCAGGAAGCTGGGAGAGGGTCAGCTGCTGTGGGACATAAACCAGGGCCATCCAAACCAGGTTCTGAGGAGACACATGTTGTCTTTTGTTCCCCACTACCTGAGTTTAATCACTCCCTGAAAGCTGTGAATTTTTTAAGTCACATGGTATTATGGCCTGTATCTAGATGTCCCCCGCAAAGCCTCACGTGGTGGAGCTTTTTTGGAGTGCGGCTGGATCTAGAGTGTGTGATGCTGGAATTGATTCATGGTGCAATGCTAGGCTCAAGGGCATTAGAATTACGGGTGTGAGTGTTACCTGCCCTAAGCAGCCTAGATAAAATATAAGGAATAGAAAGAGCTGTGGTCCTCCCTTGTTGCTTTGCTACCTTCTGCCCACCATGAGCTATTTCTCCTCTGTAATGCCACCTTGCCTTGGAGCCAGCCAATTATGAACTGAAACTTCTACAAATTATGAGCTAAATAAACCTTTCCTCCTTTAACCTTAAATGTTGGGTATTTTGTCTTAGCAATGAGAAAAGCATCTAAAAATACAGACACCAAGTAGGGCTGGAGGGGGCTGCTGAGTGGTTTACTGAGTAGTTTGGGGGTGACAAGGGGTCCCAGAGAGGCAGCCAGCTGAGTAGGGCACTGACCTCAGGAAGGACCAGCACAAAACGATTCTCTAGTGACAGTGCCCTGAGTCTAAGACACTGGGAGCCTGGAATCTCAATGAAGGATACCTGTGCAAAGCTAGGGATTCTCCCCAAATCGCAGGCAGCTTCAAAAGGGGACCATGATGTCAATCTAATAATTTAGTCATGAGATGATTTACTATGAGACAAAACTACCTTCATCTCTGATCCAGAGCCTCCCAAGGACTAGGCTGCTTTGGCTCCCCAAGGATAGGACCATGTCCCCAAGACCAGGCGAGCTGCATTTCCCCATAAGATTAGATCAACCTTGTGACAGGGACAAGGGACCTCCATTAGCTGTGGCAGCTGGCTCTCCCCTCTCACACTAGGGGCTCCTTGATCCATGGTCTCTCCATATAGTCAGTCCCACCTGACACCCCACATAGATGGTAAGGCAGAGACCTGAGGCCACTCATCCCTGGGAGCCTGTGGGACCTGCCTGCTTTGGGCTGGGGAGGGCTAAGGGATGGCCTGAAAGCCGTTCAGCTCCCAGAGTACCTCCTTGTGAGCCGCCCTCCCTGCTCTACCCACTGCCAGTGCTGGGCTGGCCTCTGATGGGTTCCAGCTGACAGCTGGGCCTCCTCCATTCTTATCCCGGGGCATCAGTGTCCTGTAATGACTCCACTGGCTCCACTGGTTCTCCTCAGCCACTCAGGACGAGGACAGCTGGCATTGGCCTGCAGCAGGATGAAGTAAGTGGGCAGCGCTGCCTTTGGGGAGAATGCAGAGCACAAGGGGTGCAGGAGGGGCTGGGGGACAGTGGCTGCTCTGGCCACATGGACATCCAGGGTGGGGCTGCTTGGGGCAGGGTCTCCTCAGCCCGGACAGTAGCCCTGCCATATGTCACCCCACAGTTTGTGCAGCATGGAGCAAGGGAAACTGTAACACTGGACACTGGCTCAGTGAGCAGGACAGCATGGACTCTGGTTCCCAAACACCAGCTCTTGCCCCAGCCCCGTCCTTACCCTGAAAGCTCCCCATTCTTCTCCTCACCCTGGGCACCATGGGCACCTTTATCTCCTGTCCCCCTAGCTTCTTTGCTAAGCAAGGAGCCAAAACAGGCACTAAGATTTGGTTATTTTCCCTGCTTCCAGCCCCTCCCATGGAAGGAGCGGTTCCTGGCAGTCTCCAAAGGTGGATGCAGCAGAGTTGAGTTCCAGCCTCAGACTCTGGTAACAGCATGTGCTGGTCCCGGCTGTTTCCCTGTCCCCAGCAAAGACTCCTAAGCAGTGTGACTCCCGGGGCCACCTTTCCAAGGACCTCTACACCGTATACCCAGGATGTGCCAGTCACGGTGGCCACAGGGCAGTGAGTGACAAAGGACAGGAGGCTTCCATGCCCCCTTGCTCCATCCAAAGTCTCCTGGAAGCTTGAGAGCAGTGTAGGGGCTGGGGGGCCTGGATGTCCACATCTGCTTCACCTCTACCAGGCGCCTCCCCCAACTGCAGAAGTGAGAAGAGCTGTGAACACATGGTCTGGGGTCCTCTGCTGCTCGGAGGGTTCCCAGTAACTTGGGCTCCGCCAACAGGTGCGCTTGCCTGAGGCCTTGGGACAGACAGAGGGACAGTGGACAGATGGATGGATCGACGGAGGGCTGGGGTCCCACAGCTCTGTGCTCACTGGGCCAGGCTGTCACTGTCCTACTCAGTCCTGCAGAGGGGTGACGGTGACAGTCATGACTGTCCCTGCCCTGGTGTGAGGTGTAGTGGGTGCCAGGAGGGTGGCAGCTTCCAGTGGCACTGCAGGGAGCTGATGATCTCCGGAAGTCAACTCTGATCAGTTAGCACTGACAGCCGGCCCCACCCACCACACCCCCACACTCCCACACATGAGAAAGTGGAGGAGGAAGTGCTGGGATCAGCTGGTGCTGCCTGTGGTGGCATAGGCTGCATGGGCACTCACTTACCTGCAAGGGAAAGGAACTGAGGTGTTTCCTAAGCCCTTGGGGCAGCCTGGGGCTTACCCAGCCATGGACTAAGTCAGCTGCAGGTTGTCCCTTAACCGTCCCCAACATGTAGCCCTAATGCTACAGCCCTAATGCTACTCCTCCCGACACTACCCACCAATCACCCTGATCTTTCCAGTTCCCTGAGCTGAAGTGAGTCCCCAGCTCTGCCAGGAAGCGTCCTCTCTTCATGCAGCTCCTGCCTGCAACAGTTCTGGGCATGCGGTAAGCACCAGATATGCCTGCAATCGGTAGAGAATACTGGGATTGCTCAGAGTGACCTCACTGGCCACCACTTCCCTCTCCCATCCTCGCCTCCTGCCCATCCCCCTACAAACACCTCTGCTGACACCAGCTTTTGTCTCCCAAAGCTCCAGGAAGCTGCACACAATAGGACACCCTGCATCCCTCTGAGTCACCACCCCACCCAACCCAGCCTGCCATTCTCAGGGGTTCCCAGACTCCCCATGAGGGGGTCATCCTCCCCAAACCACAGCAGTGATGGTGGGTGGTGAGTCCTTTTCTGGAGAAGAAAACCAGCCCCCTGGCACCCACACACTGGGCTCTTCCCCTGCCACCACTGCTTCTGCAAAGGGGAAACAGATGGTGTGGTTAATCGGGGTGGTGTGGCGGGCTCTACCCTCATGAAGGCTGAGGGTGGGGACAGTGAGTGATTTACAGGGTTGTCAACAGCAGCACCGGGGACAGACGACCCTTTACCTACAACACAGGACATGAGGCTGTGGGCTTGGGCCTTGGGGTCAGTTAGGCGGCAGACGGAAGCCTTCCACTTGTGCCTGACATGGGGAGCTACACCCAGTGATGGTGCCTGGGGGGTCCAGACGCTCACAGCTGGAGAAAGGGGGCTTGAGCTGGGAGGGGACAAGGGGCAGGAGGTGGCAGCCACAGAGGAGGCAAAGGCGCTCAGGACAGGTGGACAGGAGTGGCTGGGGTTGGGAAGTCTCGAGAGGCCTGGCCCAGGCCCAGATCCCCCACAGAGGGGTGTCACACAGACATTCCATCCCCAGGGATCTTGTGCCATGGAGAAGAGAGGCTTAGGAGCCAGGCTGTCAGGGTACCCTGCCAGTCATCAGCTGTGTGAGCCTGCACAGCTACTTCAAATGCTCTGTGCCTCAGTTTCCCCATCTATAAAACAATAGCATCTCCTCTTGAGAACTGCATTCATTAGCGGCCTCAGGGCTGTGTCAGGCATACTGAGTTATATATGCAGGTTAGGTGATCACTGTTTCTAAGGCGAGGGACCCATGCTGGGTCCCTGGGGGACCCCCGCCCCACCCTGTCACCAATCTCCTTGGCACTACCCACCTCACCTCACAGAGCCCCTGAGTAATAGGAGGGCTGAGGCTCTATCCTTACCTGAAGGTGGATGATCCAGTGCGGTTGAGGACGACCATTACTACACACTCTGCCTGACCCTGTTGAGTCTCCACGTTGAGTGTCACTGTCCCATTGTACAGAGGAGAAGGCTGAGGGCAGTGTCACCCCAACAGCAAGCAGACAGGCTGAATCTGAGCTCAGAACTTACTGCCTCTAGAATCTGAGCTCTGACCTCAACACAAAGTGTGACCCTTGACCAACACAGAAGGACCTTTTTAAAATGCAGATCCTCCCCAGACTTAGTGAAACAATTTTGTGCATGGGACCCAAGAGTTCCCTGGAATAAGACAGCCCTGACCCTCCTCCCACCGCACAGCACCTGTCACACACCACGGATCCCCTTGGAAGAGAAGGGAGGTACAATCACCATGAGGCCATGGTTGAGCATGGCTTCTGTGCCCCTTCGGTCCCCAGACCACTCATGCTCTTCCCTGAAACCTGGGGCCTCAGTCAGGAGTGGGGTGAGGAGGAAGAAAACCTCTCCAATGTGTGGGGTGGCCAGAGTGCAGAAGGAGCCAATGGGGTCCACTGCCTGTATCCACTGGGGGTGTAAGGGAAATGCAGGGAGCTCATGCCCTTAATGGTGCCCAGTGGCCCTGTCAATTGGGGGTGGAAGACCAGGCTTGGGAGCAAGGGAGATTTTTACACTGCCCCCTCCACCTTCAGCACAAGGGGCCCTCATCCACTGCTACATCTGCCTCAGATACTCTCCGTGCAACAGAGCTGCCCGGATTCCTGTTCTGTGGAGTATCTGTGCTGGTCCCTGGCGGGGTTTGGAGAGGGATCAGCACACAGAATGGCACACTTGGCATGGCCCCAGTTGGAGGGCAGTGTGCCACCCTGCTGGCCAGCTGTTTCCCTCTAGAGCCTTCGTGGGCAGGGGAGGGGCCACCAAGAGGACACAGCCCCAGAGGACCCCTGAGCAGCCCACCTGCCCCAGGTCCCGCTTTGCCCTGGCCCAGCCAGAGCTGGCTGCAGAGAGAGAGGGAGAGAAGGACACCGAGGCCTGGATGGACCCAGGCTGGGCCAGCAGAGTCAGAGAATTGGATCCAGGAGATCTGTAGGTCTGAGGCCACAGCCCCTGCTCCTTCCAGATGTGGAGCTGAGTTGGGAGTGTGGGGGAGGGAGAGAGACTGAATAGCCACCATTGACCCCACCATGCCCATCCCAAACCCAGATGGTACCAAGCCTCCAGGTCCCATAGAGTAGAGGGAGCTCGGGGTCTGGAAGGGGGACATTTCTCGCTTCCTGAGACCTCATAGTGTCAGGACAGACACGTTCACTGCCTCAGAATTCTAATCTCCCAGTCTCCTCCTTGTCCCCCTGCAGGACCGACTGCTGTACCCCACCCCATCTGAGTCCCAGTACTCCAGATGCCAATCACTGCCCCAGGGCCTCTCCAGACCACCACACAGCTGAGTCTCCATCCCAGCCCTCCTAGAACAATGAATTTGGAGGTGGACAGACAGGTCCCACTAGCCTGAAGAGAGGCTCCATGTCCCAGGTGCCACCTGTACCAGAGGCCTGGGGTAGCGTCTTCCCCAGGCAAGCAGAAGACACAGTCAGGCATGCAGGTAGCTTCCGTTCATAGGCACCAGGACGGACCTAAGGGGTGCTGTAGCAAACTGCCATTGAAATGGCATCTTCTGGACACGGTGTTTGTGTGTGTCCAGCTGGGCAGGAGCTCACCTGAGACATCAGACCCCATCTAAGCTAAGTCCCTGGAATACTCTTTCAGATCCCCTTTGAATTCTCCTCCCAGCACATCTTATAGGCTTTAATTCCTTTTTATTTGCAACTGTTTGCTCAATCTCCCTCCTCCCACCGAATGAAGGAAGGAAGGAAGGAAGGAAGGAAGGATGGGATGGAAACCTGCATTCCTG
Organism: Chinchilla lanigera; assembly: GCF_000276665.1. Classification (NCBI taxonomy): domain Eukaryota; kingdom Metazoa; phylum Chordata; class Mammalia; order Rodentia; family Chinchillidae; genus Chinchilla; species Chinchilla lanigera. Next base: position 9,729,015 of record NW_004955437.1, read on the forward strand.
CCGCACCCTTACCCCTAGCACAGTCTGCAAGTGCTCTGAGCTTAGGACTCAAGACCAACCCCAGAGTGATCCCAAGGCAGAACCCAAGGGAGACTGCCCAGAGGAGGGCAGGGTGTGAGGGGGCTTCCAGCCTGGCCTCTGCTCTTCCTGCTCACCCTCTGTTTCTGGCCGGAACTCTGGAGGGCAGAGGTTATGTCTGGGCCATCGCCAGCACACCGCACCGCTGACTACCAGCTGTGACTCAGGAGGCATGAGCCTGTGCTCTTGGCCGGGGACCAGCAGATGCTACGCAATGTCCCTAACCACAGCGAGGAAGCAGCCGTGACCGCACTTACGCGCAGCCGAGCGGAGCCCCTCCCCCACCCAGCCAGTGGGGCAGTGACCTTACGCTGGGGTCAGTGACAGCAAGGACAGTCCTGTTCGGAGGCAGAGGCATGACCTCGATGACCCCGCTCCTCCTTGGGAATTGTTTGCACAACGCCATCCTCTTCCCCCGCAAGCAGCCCTGCCCCTGCAACCTCCGCGGCCCCGTGAGCTGTCGGGGGAGACGGGGAAGTGCCACAGGCAGCGCTGCATCTGTCTTTCCCCTCCATTTCAGCTCAGATGCTGGGGAAAGTGGCTCCCAGGGATGTGGCCACTGTGGCCGATGGCTGGCGCCAGCAGAAATCCCCAAGCCCGTCAGCAGACCCTGTCCAGACGCGTCTGCTGCCCTTGGCACTGAGACAGTGCTGGGAGACACCTGTGACCCGCCCCACCGCAGCCTGCCCCTCTCCTAGATTGGCCCCTCCTCGGCCTGGCCCAGTGCCGTTGCTCCCATCCAACCACGGTGAAGGCCTGGGAAAAGCAGCCTAGGCACCAGGCCCAGAGCCCAGCTGGGTGCTTGTAGGCAAATGACCCAGGCTCTCTAGGCCTCAGTTTCCCCAACTGTAAAATGGGGCTAAGACCAGCCACCTACCCGGTTGTTGTGAGAATAAGTAGGCACACAGCCCAGCTCTGCAGAGGACAGACAGCGGCCAAAGGCAGCCAGGCTTGGCACGATGCTGCCACCATTAACAGCTCAGGGAGCAAAGGCCAGTGTGGGGAGACTGAGGCCTCAGTGAAGGGACAGTACTAGAACTGCAGGAGGCAGAGAGCTGGCAAAGCTCCATGCACTCTCTCCCATTGCATCTCACAGGAGCAAAGGGGCCTTGTGACAGTCACTGCCTCCAGCATCCGTTCTTTCTTTCTTCTCCAAATTTTAACTGGAGGCCCAGAGAATAAAACGGTGTTACCCAGTTTCCTGTGCCGCTTGGGGTGTGTGTGTGTGTGTGTGTGTGTGTGTGTTAGTGGCTAAGTTCTGGCCAGTGGGATATGAGAGGTCTGTGTAGCTTCCAGGAAGTTCCTTCAAGGGAAGGGCCTTGCTCTTGAGGTTCTCTTCCTCCTTCCTGTGGCCTGGAGCTCCAGCCACCATACTGGGCAACAAGATGACCTCAGAAGTGGAGATCAAACCCTTCAGATCAATAAGATAGAAGGAACCTGGGTCCCTGATGACATGTAGTCATCAAATCATCTAGGTTTATTCCCAGAGGTCAAGTATGTGAGCAGAAAATGCACAGCTACTTTGTTCAACAGATAGTGGCCTCTGCTCTGGCAGACACCTCAAGACATGGGTGGCAGTGTGGGAGGGACGGATAGGTACCTGGAAACAAACAGCGGCCAGCAATGGGACATCCCTATCAGGAAAACGTCCTTCTACACACTCAGGGGGACCAGACGGAGCATGCTAGGAGGACTCAGCCCTAGAAGGAGCTGGGGATGGATGGAGGGAACAAAAGGGGGGAGGAAGGCAGGGGAGAAAAAAGGAAGGAAAGAAGGAAGGAAGGATAGATGGATGAATGGATGGATGTGTAAATGGATGGGTAGATGGATGGCTGCATAGGTTGAGGAAGGGAAGGAGGGGACAAGGAAGGATAGATAGGTTGACGCATGGGAGAAGGATGGAGGATGGGAAGACTGATGTCCCAGCCCTTGGGAACCCCAGAGACCAAATCACGCCCAGGGAGCACCACATCTCAACCCCACTTTGGCAGCCTGAGGGCATAGGATGGAGTCAGGGTGGGGAGCTGGCAGGGTCTGATGACTGAGGTATGACCTGCCATCCCCCTGTCCACGACCGTCCTGGAGGGACAGCTGTCATGTCAGGTCCTGGACACTGAGCCCCTCTGTTCAGCCAAGCCAGGCCAACACTGGGTCACATAGAGCTGGCACGAGGCCTGGCAGGATAGCGAAGGGACAGTCAGGCAATATCTATGTCATCTGCAGTAGCTTGAGATAATGCTCAGAAAATAAAAAAATAAAATAAAAAATAAAAGAGATAATGCTCAGGGATGCTCTTCCAGAAAGTCCTCAGAAAAAAAGCAGGTGTTATGATCAGGTCTAAAATGCCCCCCAAATCTGGGAGTAGGGGTACATGCCTGTAATCTCAGCAATCAGGAGGCTGAGGTAGGAAGATCTCCACAAGTTCAAGGCCACCATCAGCTACATAGCAAGTTCAAGGTCAGACTGGACTACATAGTGAGACCCTGTCTCGAGAAAGAAAGAAGGAAAGAAAGAAAGAAAGAAAGAAAGAAAGAAAGAAAGAAAGAAAGAAACAAAGAAAGTCCCCCAAAATCTCATGTGCTCACAGGTGGGGCTTTGGGAAGGGGATTAGGGACACCATACTCATCAGTAATCTACTGCTAAGTTCATAGCCGAATGTGCTGTTGGGAGGCACCAGGTAGGAGGAGACAGGTTGCTGGGGGTGTAACCCAGAAGGATGTATTCTTGTCCCAGGAGGTATTTTTTCTCCTCTCTCCTCTTGCTGCTTCCTGGCCACCATGACATGAGCAACTCCTCCCCACCAGGCCTTTCCACCAGGCCACTTCTGCCTTGGAGCCAGGAACTATGCTCTGAGTCCCCCAGAACCATGAACAACAATAAAGTGTCTCCTTTCAGCTTCAGATGTCAAGTGTTTTGTCCCAAGAGCAAGGAAGCTGACAGATGTAACGATGAGCAGGGACTTTAAGGGGCAGCCTAAGGGGCTGTGGATAGCTCCCTGGTGCAGGGAGGGAGAAGAAATGATCTTATGTTAAAGTCAGTGAGGCTTGGGGCATGAAGGGAGAATGCGGACAGCAGCTCCTGTGTGGAGGGAGCTGTGGGGAGAGGGACACAGGCTCAGTGACCGGGTCCTGAGCCTCCCTAGCACCAGCCACGGCTCTAGCTCTCTGCTCTGCAAAGCTGGACTCTGGGATGACTACGCATGTGGAATCCGGAAGAGAGAGGTGAGTTTGAAGCTGCTTTGGACCAGTTACCATACCTAACTTCTTGGTGCCTTTCTTTCTCTTTCTGTTTAAAAAAAAAAAAAACCAGAACTGGGCTCAGAGGGCTGCAGAAAGATTAATTCAGTGGATGCCAGCTTAGTGCCTGGCACCCAGGGCAAGTTTCATAAATACTCCCTAATGGGGCTGCTATTTTTCTCCTGCCTGGGCAAAGATTCGACTGAGAAGTCTCTGCGTTCTTTTCAAGTCTAGATTCCTTGATTCCACAAACCTGTGATTCATCAATTGGGATCGTGAGACCCAGGGAAGGGGGGACCTGCCTGCCCAGCTTTGCCCCATGGAGCCCTCACCCAGCACCTGGGCACAGCCCAGACTGCAACCACCTCATTTTATTTCCACAAGTGGTTTTTCCTTGCCTGTCATGTATCCCCAGCCCCATGGGTAGCTCATGGCCGCAGGTGGCAGCTGTTGCTGACCTCTGCCTTGCGTCCTTACCTGAGGGTGAGGTGGCACGAGGCCTCCAGCTGAGTCCTTCCTCACACCTTCAGTCCCCTGACACTGTCACATGCTGTGGAAGTTGGCAGAGCCACAAAGACCACAGATGCCAACACAAACACCATTCCTGTGGAGGGGGAAGAGCCCATAGGAGTTATTTTTAACCTGTGGATCAACGCCCACAGCTCTGGCCCCGGGGGCCTGGGGTGAGGGGCTCTGCAGGAAGGGAGGTGGAAGGCCGCATCTCAAGGACTCCCAAGGTCATAGGCCGCAGGGACCCCAGCCTTCCCTCACTTTGCTATAGAAGGGGCAAGGGAGACACAATGCTGGTTGTGCCTTATCTTGATCCCCACTTCCCACAGGGCCGGAGCCCAGTCAGGAAGAGTAGAGCTGCCATGAGCCAAGGGACTCTCAGCCTGAAGATGGGTCCTCTCTGGTTCCCACCTTGGGCAGCCAAGAAAACTGAGCCCTGAGACAGGGCCTGAGGTCACATCCATGGTCCATACCAGCCCCCTCCCCCTTGTCCACCTGTCCTCCCGGTGGACAAGGCGCACGTGGACGTTTTCAAGGCTGTCCTCACTCTGCCCTCTCCCAGGCCGCCCCCTGTAAGGGCTGAGCCCCTGCAACTGCACAGTGAGACACCCCCACCCAGGCCTGCCTCATCATGCAAGGCCTTCCTGGGTGCCCGGGCAGTGCCCCCTAGAGGCCAGCAGCAGCTGCAGCCAACGGCAGCCACGGCCAGCGCAGAGGTGGCTGGAGGCCCAGGCGAGGACGTGCGGGCTGGGGCGTGCCTGCGTGGGGGGAATAGGACCAGTTTCTGCCAAGGGCCTGCAGCCCACAGCTGCTGAGCCTGTGGGCACAGGGCTGGAGGGGGGGGCAGATAATGGACCCGGGGCCCTGTCCTGGCCTTGGCCCTGTGAGCTGTGCCGGCAGTGCCACCACGGGCCCTCACGTAGCCCACGTCCTGCCAGGCGAGTGGCCCTTATCAGTGGTACGTGCCAGGAGCCCACACTGCAGTGACAAAGGAGCTGGGGGCCTGGACAGGCAGCACCGGAGGGAAATGAGGCTTCCCCCACCCCAGCTCCCAAGGAGAGATCTGGGTGGTCCTGTGCACCCCTTGACAAGCCCCCATCCTCAGAGACACCCCAGCTCCATCTGGAAAAGCCCAACTCCGTGGAACCGATAGGCTGGGGTGCAGGAGAAGGAAGGGAGAGGCCACACTTCACTAGGGACACTGGGTTACCAGGTCCCAAGCACCAGGCTCTGTAACAGGAGGTCTTGTGCCATACCTGGAGAAATAGGCACAGGGGCTGAGTCAGTTACTCACAGCCACACAGCTGGTAGGGACAGAGTCGGGCTCCAAACCCAAGTGCGCTGCTCCAGAGCTCAGCTGCTCCCCAGAGGGTCACCCGGAATGAGACCAAGGAGACCCCATGGGGAGGACGTGGAGCCAGGCACAGAGGTCAGGGGAGGAGGGCACAGAGGGTTCCCCCAGTCCTGGGGGCAAGGCCAAGGGCTGAGCCCTGGCCCCTGGCATCTGTGGGACTTTGCCCAGGAGTGAAGCGGCCATGAGACACAGGCCAGACCTTGTCTCTCAGCCACACTAGGGAGGAGGGCACCTCGCTGGCTTCCTTCATCTGATGAGGATGACACAGTCCTGCCCTCTGAGACACAGCCCTCCCCTGTCAGATGAAGGGAAACCTAGTCCCTGCCTCAAAACACCCAGAATGATGGGGGAGATTCATTCCTGTCCTCAGACACAGCCCCATCCTCAGGGAGCCAACAGGTGTGCACACAGGGGAACACACAGCCCTGTTCTAGCTCTCGGGCTTGTCTGCTGCCCACCTGCCGGTGTCTCACCTCCCCCCAGCAGGGGAAGCCCCTCACTGGGGCCCTGGGCAAGGTCTTCCCCAGAAGCGTTCTGGGGACCTGGGAGACAGGAGTGGGGGCACCAGTGCCACCACATCTGGCCCAGAGTGCCTGGGCTCACAGCCCTGAGCAGCTGGGCCACATCTGGCCTCCAGACACCACGTCCCGGTCTGTGATTCACCCAGCCCCGTATGTCTGCTGGAGCAGCCTCAGCCCCACACACTCTCCCACACTCACAAAGGGCGGCTGGGGCCAGGGGAGAGCAGGACCTTCCTCCCCTGCAGCCCTCCTGTCACCTCAGCCTCGGCGGGGGGCGGGGGGGGGGTCCGGCCAGCCCTGAATCACCATGACTCGGTTTCCCCTGGACCTCACACTGAGGCATCACAGGTTCCCAGCAGGGCCAGGGAGCAGGCTGGGAAGCTGAGGGGCACTGGAAGGGAACTTCAGAGAACAGAGGATGGCGCCCAGGGAAAGAGACAGGAAGTAGGGCACACGGGGGATTTCCTGTCAAGCAGGAGTTCCCTGAGGACAGGGCTGTGACTGTATGGGGCTGAGAATCCTCCCTCAAACTGGGGCTCCCCCGGGACAGGTCCAGCTCTTCCCTCAGACTGAATCCCACGACAAAGGCTGTGTCTACCCATCAAACTGGGTCAGCATTGGACCTCCTCTGATATCTAACACAGATGACTCATCCACATCTTAGCATCATTTCGGGGTTTTCAGCTGGCTGTGGGTGGGGATCCCAATGAGGGACAATGTGCTCCCAGCCTGCTCCTCAGCACAGCCTGCTCCTGTCCACCCACTGCCCCTCTGGGTGGTCCCTCCCCCAGCCTCACCCCAGACACTCACGCTAAGTCACCCTGGGTGGCTGGGCAGTGTCCTGGACCGGCCTAGGCCTGGTGGCGGGGGTCCAGCAGAGAGCACAGGCATCTTCTAACTCGTGGGCCTGGCTGTCCTCAGTGGCAGCGTCTGCAGCCATTTGGCCTGGGTATCCATGGCAGCGGCCTGGGGAAGCCGAGCAGGTTGGGGGGCTGCGACCGTGAGCCCAGGTCCATACAGGAAATGGTTCTGACCCCAACTGGCTTTTCCTTATCCTATGCAACAGCCCCCAAAGAGAGAAAGGAGAGCCCTCCTACTCCACTGACTCAGGACACCCTTCCCTCTCTCTTGATCACCTTCCAGAACTAGGCTGTCCCCTCCTCTACCTCCACAGCACCCCTTTCCCCTTTCAGGAAAGAAAACGGAGCCAGTGAGGTCATCCCAGAAAAGAAGGACTTTGTGTGCTTGTGATGCTAGGGATGGAATCAGGGCCTTGGTCAGCCCAGGCAAGCGCTGACCATCAAGCCACACCTCCAGCCCCAGAAGGAAAAATGCTAGGGCCCCTCAGTTCCAGGAACAACTCCATGCCCAGCTGGTGGGCTCAGGTGAGTGCTCCATAGCTGAGGGCACCCTGAGATGTCAACCCTGCTGCACAGATAGGGAGACTGAGGCTGGGAGAGCCAGGCAGATCCTGCCCCACGTGACCCATCAGGTGCATGGTGTACACCACACTGCCTGAGTCAGGGTGGTCACTATCCTGAGTCCCTGAGGTCACGGGCTGGCCTCCGGCTTCACCTGAGGAGTTTGCAGAGTAGGGGACTGAATGGAGCAGTCTGACCACAGGGCCTGGGCTGGCCAGGGGGAATCCCATAGCCAGCAGGCTCAGTACCTCCTCCCCTCTGGGCTCTTCCTTGGCCACAAAGCCCCCTGCTTGGCCCCCCAGCAGCCCCAGACTCCTGGTACCTGGGCAAGGAGGGCATCCAGGAGCACAGGCAGCTGTGTACCAGACCAGAGTGGGCCCTGGAGAAGTCCCCAGAATCTGGGACAGGTACCCTCTCCTGTAGCTGGCAGAAGGGCACCAGAAGCCCATGTGCTATCCCTTGTCTCAGGACCCCAACTTGGCCAGCTTCTCCCCTTCCACACCCCACACTGACGTCATCTCTCTTTCAAGTACAGTCCTTGCTCCAGCCAGATGTACAAGCACAGACTTATGCCCAAGAAACTCATGTCCTCCTCACAGATCTCTGCTCAGCCTCCCCTCACCCCCTACGGCCCCCAGGAAGAACCCTGGCACTCCCAGGGGAGCCAGACGGTATAGGCCTCTAGGGGCCACAGAGGGGAACAATGATACAGCTTCCCCACTAAGCTGGCATGACTATCTTCCAGGAAGTCACCCAAACCACCCTCCTATCTGTGCCCAACAGCAGACTACACTGCCCTTCTGGGCGGCAAGTTCATTGGTCTGCTGCCTGTCACAGACAAGGACAGGCCTTCCTCCTATGAGACGCCAGGACAGTCTGCAGCCCAGCTCTGCAGGAAGCACTGGCCTGGAGCCCAGCCCTGGACTGCGGTTGCAGTCACAGGGAGGCACTCGCAAAACCCATGGCTTCGTCCCTCACTCCACTCCACATGCGGTTTGGTCCGGCATCTTCTTTTTAAATTGTGGTGAGATACCCAGAACACAAAGTTTTCTGTCTTAGTCATTCCTGAGCGTACAGCTCAGCGGTATCGAGCACTTTCCGATTGTTGCTCAACCCTCACCACTGCGCATCTCTTGCCCTCTTCATCTTGCAAAATTGCAACGCTATCCGCTAAACACTGCATCCCAGCAACAACCGTCTACTCTGTCCCCACGAACCCAACAACTCTACATGCCTCACAGTGGTGGACTCATCAAATATTCATCCTTCTGTGACTGGCTAGCACTGTCCTAAAGTTCACCCACACTGAGGCCTGTGTCAGAATTCCCTTTCTTTTTTGTGTTTTGTTTTGCTTTGTTTTTTGATTGATTCATTCTGTTTTTTTTGTCAGTGCTGGGGATTGAAACCAGGATCTTCTCCCTGAGCTATACCCCAAGTGATTTGTAAATTTTAAAACAGGGTCTTGGTAAGTTGCTAAATTGGCTCAAAGTTTTGATCCTCCTGCCTCAGCCTCCCAGAGTACCAGAACTACAGACATGCACCATCACTCCTAGCTGTGTTTTTGTTTTGTGCCACCACGCCCAGCTGGAATCTCCCTTCTTTTTAAGGCTGAATAATATTCCATAGTGTACATGGGCTATGTTCCCTACCCCACGATGGGAACTGAATCCAGGGTTTTGGACATGCTAAGCAAGCACTCTACCCTGAGTTAGGTCCTCAGCCCTGAGCAGCTTTTTGTTAACTGCTTTTTAAGAAAAGCAAAGTAATATAGCTCATGTCTGGTAAATCCCTGGAATTTTTGAATCAGAAGAGTGGACAGGTTTATGTGCCTTTCTGACACAGTGACACATTCCTCACCAGCACTTCTGAAGAGTGGGCGTGTAGCAAAATCACACACAAGGTTCTGCAACGTGCTGCCTGGCCCCGGCCCTGGTTCTTGACCCAAGTTCAGGGGGCACGAGAGACTGTGGGCTCTGTGGGATGCTGATGCTGCCAGGGAGTAAACCCTCTTGTCCCGAAATGTATCACCTGGGCTTTTCCACTTCGTTAGAAAAGCTCAAAGCAAAGCTCAAGTTCACGGCTCCAAGCCACCACGTACTCTGAGGATGGGATGCCTGTGACAATAACTAATTAGGCCCCATCAATGCCCTTGACATTGCTTCTAGGTTTTCAATTTTGCAAATAAAACTGCATTATGCACACTGGAGATACATATGCGGCCGCATCTGATGATCTCCTAGACACGAATCCTTGGGCTACCTGTGAGTCAGTTCTTCTCCTGTGCATTGCCAGCCCCTCCCTAGGCACAGCTATCTTCCCACCAGCTCTGAGGACGGCTGTGCCCACCCCGTGTGGGGACACCCTTTTAGTTGTTGGCAAAACTGAGGAGAAGAGAATCTTCCCATTTCTTTATTTGGATATCTCAGATTTTAACCAAGGGTGAGGATTTCCACCTGCTCATTAGCCATTTGTCACCCTTCCTGTCCATATGCTTGGCCCTGTTTTCTCTTGGTTTGCCTTTACTGTAAGAGCTCATCTGTCAAACTGTTGAGAATATTTTTTAGGCTATTACATTTTAACGTAGCCAATTTTCAAAATCCTTCCCTTTGTGATTCCTAGGTTTCATCATACATTCCCCAATCCAAGAATACATACTTTTAGATTTCGTTTCTTTCCTTTTTTTTTGCTAATGTTTTTTCTGGTAATTTTATGGTTTCCTTTTTACATTTATATCTTTGCTCCATCTGGAATTTATTTCAGAAACGGGGAACTAGCTTTTATTATTCTTTTTCCTAAACAGCTAGCCAGTTATCCAATTTGATGGAATCATTCATCTTTTCTCCTCTGATCTAAAATGTCACTTTAGCGTATATTCAATTTCCATTTGTTCGCAGTGTGTGTCTGGACTCGACTCTGTCCCTTTGATGTGTCTGCCTTTTCTTATGCCAGGGCCCGACTATTTTATGACCAGAGCTTAATACAACATTTTCACAGCGCCCGTCACCCCTCATAATACCTCGTTTTTAGAATTTTCCAAGCTCTTTCTGCATGTTTATTTCTCCAGATGAACTTTAATATAATTTGTCAAGTTCAAAAGATCTTCTTGTTTGCCATATCTTCTGACAGATGTGCTTTTTCTAGTCTCTCAGCTCAGTCTCTCCTGAGACTGCGGTAACAGGCCGAGGAGGAGGCCAAGGTAGGCTCATGGTCAGGATGGAGCACGCAAAAATGGTGTCAGTGAAAGTGACCACTAACAGAAGGGGAGATAATGAAGTGATACACTATAAAAAGTAGACACGGGAACTCTGAAAAATGTAGTCATGATGGAACAGGCCCTGGATTTTCACGGTTAGGTCCAGAGAGGTGGGGGACACTCGTAACCACAGCCCTGAGTCAGAGAGACTCATGTTCTGGAACCCCTGATTAACAAGGCTGGGAAGTGTGTAATATCCACTAGTAAGTCCTACCCCAAATATCTCTGTTTAAGGTTTCCTATATTAATGTCTGGAAAACTAGTATGAAATGGTTCATTCTTGGATGATGACATAAAGATGACATGTTACTGGTCTGTCTCCAGTTTTCTCAAAACCCACCTCCAGATTCCAAGGAGCCGCCAGCACTGAGATTTGAATTCACTCCGCTGGGAACAGAACTGCAGGTGGGCGGTGTTCCCAGCCCAAACAGTAAAAAGAAAGCTTGACCTCTCGCTGAGCATCTGCCCTGACACGTGAGCAAGCTGTCTGCAGATTCCACTTGAATCCCCAGAACCCCAGTGGTGAACACTGAGCTCCCATTATACAGGACACTGACACTGAGGGTCATACGACTTGGGCATGTCCAGGTTAGAGCGTGACAAAGAGCCCTGGGCCACTTTCACTGCCATGTGCCACTCCCAGCCCCTTCCACCACCAGGAATCCAAAAGGCAACCAATGCTACTCCCACAACACTTTGCAAGGCCCTGCCACCTGCATTGTGCAATGCCCACAGCTGGGGGAGGTCTCAGCCCATGCCCGTAAGTGGTATGTGCATCAGGGAGGTGGGGTGAGGTACCAACCTGAGCCACCTAGGGAAGGAAAGGGCAGCTTCTAGACCACCCACCGGCCAGCCTGAGATCAGGATTCAGGAAGTGGAGAGGGTGGGGACTCAGGAGATGCCCCCAGGACGAGGGCACTGCCTGGCACAGTCTCCCCAGTTATCCCAGAACACAGACTCTGTGTCTGACAAATCACCCTTTTGCCAGCGGTGCCAGGCTGGGTCCTGGACACCATAAGGAGCAGGAGCTGTACAGGTGACATACAGGAGGTGACATGGATAGGCACTCCCTTGGGAGTTCCCCCGCTCAGCGGAAACAGAGGTCAAAGCTCTCCTTTGTTTTCCCTTCCAGGCCCTTATAAGGGGCTTTGTGGGTACAGGGGAGGGAGTCTTCAGCTGACAGCTGGGCAAAGGTGAGGCTCCAGGTCGTGATCTCTGCGAGCCCTCTGTACGCCCCAACCCGAAGCTGGCTGACCCCGGGCAGCGCCCCAAGATGAAAAGAGGAGCGGCCCCGCCACGGAGCGCCTGCCACACGCGAAGTACCGAGCTCCGGGTTGGACGAAGGGGCTGGCAGCTGCGGGGCCGCCAAAGCAGCGCGCGTGGACGGCTCCCAGGCCCCGCGCGCCCTGTAGCTCGGCACG
>NW_004955437.1:9741876-9758383 GCF_000276665.1 Chinchilla lanigera
CACACACACACTCACACACTGTCCAGGAGTCTGGGCTCTACATTGTATGCAGCTGGACACAGGGAAACAGATTCTCCAGTTCCCTCCCTGGTAGCCTCAGCCTTTGGGTAGCGCCCTCTGCTGGCCACTGTGAGGTGTAGGAAGGAACTAGAGTCCTGCAGAATCGCTCAGAAGGTCTGGGAAAGGGACAAGAGAAACCAGTGGAAACCTGGAGCTTAGAGAACCAACCTGCCAGCCATGCAGAGCAGTCATGACAAAGCCTTCCTGAAGCATGGAGCTTGGGGCCAGGTCTCCATGGGCCTAATGGCAAGACAGGGCTTAGGACACCCCAGAAGTGACCCTCCTGTGTGCCCAGCCCTGCCCCTTTCCTGGATGATTCACATGCCCCAGAAGGCCCCTGTGCCCTGCCGGGTAGGGGTTGAGGGGCTTTCCCTGTCACCCTCCACTGCGACTGGGAGGAGCAGCTCTGGCTGGGAGCCTGAACCTACAAGAGAAGGCGACCCCGGACTGACAAGTGGCTGCCCCACCCCACTTCACAGATGCCCATGTCCCTGGCACTTGAGGTGGGGTTGGAGCCTGAGTCAGCTTGGCAGGAGCCTGCCCAGTCCCAGGACAGGCCAGCTCGTCCAGAGGTGAGGCCTGGGTCAGTACCATCACCTGCCTCCTGATGCCAGGTACCTCCCCGTCACATCACGTCCCCAGCACGTCCCACACGTGGGGCGTGGGACCAGGGCGGGGTGGGGCGGGGCCACTGCTGGGGCTTGGGCCTCGGGGCCCCAGGGGTGGGGCAGAGGCGGAGAACTTAGGGGTTCTCAGGGCTGCGGCTGTGTGTGAGGTGTGTTAGAGAAAAGAGAGGCCAGTGGGCCCCAGGTTTGGAATGTTTCCCTTGGGGCGGAGGGAGGGAGGCCACAGGTGTCCCCAGGTCTAGTGGGTTCTAGGACCTGCTGCTCCTCCTGGAGTGCCTGGTTCAGTCCTGAGGCCTTGCCCTGTGCACAGCCCCTTGGCGCAAGTCTGACCTGCCAGGCAGCCTCTGTTCCACAGCTTCACGGCCACCAGGCCCCCATCCCAGGCCTGACCGTACCTCTGCAGCCACACAGCCCAGGGCCTGGCTGGCTGTACAGCTCCTCAGAAGTAAACGACTGTGGGTCCCTACCCTCTCTACCACATTTACCGATCCACCACCTTCCACCTCCAGCCACCCCTCAGGACCCAGACCGGACCACCAGACTTCCCAGGGGCAAGGACCGAGGCCCAAGGGGGAATCCAGGCCCCAGAGCTTTAACTGGAGGTAATTAGTTAATTTACTCTGAGAGCCGCAGGGAGGCAGAGGGAGGGGCCGGGCCAGCAGGGCTCAGTGCTCCCGTCCTGGTGGGTCTGTTTCTAGACCAGTGCAGCCAGCATGCCCACCCACCTCGGGGCACCTCTTCCACCCAGCTCAGCCAGGCCTGCTGAAGGGAGAAAGCGGTACTGTGGGGTGTGGGGAATGGAGCTCCTGAGGTTGCAGGTGTGGTCTGGTGGGGCCCCTGGGATGGAACTGGTCCCTGTCCCTGTCGTTCTTGTCACCCACACCAACATCCTACCCAAGGTCACCACATCCCAGGGCTGCCCACTCTAAACCAAAGCGGGCCCTGAAAACCAGCTTCCCCCTATCCTGGTGCAGAAAGCCATTCCAGTAACAGGAAGGGCCCCCCAGGGGGCGTGTCACTGGCCCCAACACGTTGCCGAGGCAGGCAGCGTGGCGGGGACTCTGGCCGACAGCCTCCCGCGCCATCCGTCCGGAGCAGCTGACCCGCTGGCGGCCAGCCAGGTCGCGGCGGCCCGGGAGGCAGCAACGTGCGGCGCGGCATGTCGCGGGCAGGCTGGCGGCGCAGAAGCAGGGAAGTGTGGGGGCGGGCCAGCGCCTCCCCTCCCCATGCGGGCCCATTCATAAAACCCGCAGGCGCTGCCTGGCCTGGCAGCCTGGGACTCCTAATTGCAAACTCATTAGAGAGTTTGCATCTCATTTGCATGGAAATCATTTCCGGGCCCTAAACAGAGAAACTCACCCCCCCCCATAACCACCCATCCATCAGCCCCACCACAGCTCCATCTCGAGAGGAGGGGGCCTGTCTCTGGCCGCCCCCTCCGCACCCCAGTCCCTGCCCCACTGGGAGTGGGGAGGGCTGGCAGAGCACCCACCAGCCAGGGCCCTGCCTATGCCCCAGGTGTGCTGGCCCTGCCCCAGTGGGCCCAGCGAGAGAGGCGCCGGCCAAGTCATTTGCCCCCTGGCCTGGCCATGCCCAGGGAAGGGAGGAGGCGGTCTGCAGTCGGCCGCAGCAGCTGGTCGTACCTGGCAGGCTTAGGGCTGGTGGGTGAGGCTGTGCGTGCCCGGCCTCACGTAGGTTCCCTGTTGCAGGCCGTGCCCCCACCCCACCCCCACACCCCTGGGCCCGAAGAACAAGCCCTCTGTGACTAGGGAACAGACACCCAGTCACAGTCATGGTGCATAAAGGCACCCACATGGCCAGGCGTCATGGCGGCCCCGGCCAGGGCTGACAGCTGCCTTCACAAACCCTTCGTCCTCTTTGGCGCCACAGCAGGGGCCAGACTTGTCCCAGGATGACTCTGAGCAAGAAGGCCCACTGGGGGTTCCTGTGGGCAGCCCAGGCATGGCCTCCTGCCTCCCCGCACCATCCTGCAGTCCTCACTGACAGAGTCCCCTAGTGTGAGGCCCAGTATAGGGACCTGCTAGGCAGGGGCCACAGCAGCCTCCCAGGAGGGGGACCCCTGAGTGCTGTCCCTGTCTTAAGTCCATGTGGTGGCAGGAGTGCTCCCCAACTTCCCTGGGTGGAAATGGAACAGAACTGGCTAAAGGGCATGAAATCTGACATGGCCTGGGCAGGCATCCTGTCCCTGCTATCCTGCAACTGTATAAAAGCGAACACAAAATTCTCAGGCTCAGAGTCTAAAATAAAAACCAGAGCTGAGGGCCGGCGATGTAGCTCAGCAGCACAAGCACCTGCCTGGCAAGCGCAAGGTCCTGAGTTCGATTCCTGGTACAAAAAAAAAAAACAAAAAAAAAAAACACAGAGCTGGGCATGGTGGTGAACAGCTGTAATCGCAGCACTTGTAGGCTAAGGCAGGAGAATTGCCAGCAAGGGCTACGTAGCAAGTTCAAAACCAGTCTAAACTACATAGAGAGACACTGTTCAAAAAACATAACAATAATAATAATGATAATAAAATAGGCTCTTGTCTAGGTTACCTGAACCCTCTGAAGATGTGGTCTGCTTATTATCACCCTGTCCATCCACATTCCTACCCACTGGGCCTGATGGAAGAAGGTGGGTGCATGAGTTCTGGGGTGCTGGGATGAGCTGCCTTTGTCACCCCAGCTCCTGGAGCCACTGGGATCCAGGCACCAGGGTGCACATGGCCAGGGACGCTGGTATAAAGTGCCAGGACAACTACTCACCCTTCTCTCCTCCTCTCTTTTGTTTAATGTGAGTGTCTTTTACAAGGTAAACTATATAAAAATAGATTCATATTACAGGGGTGTGAGTAACCATTCTTTATTGCTAGGGGTACCTGGTCGAAAATACCGCGGAGGTCACAGGTCCAGACCTCCGGAGCAGGGAGCTTGGGCAGCAGAAGGCTTGTCTCGTCCGGCTGAAATCTGGCCTGAAACCTGATTAGTTCAGAGCTTTGGAGCGAGCAGGGATCAGAGCCACCATGCTGAGGGACAAAGTCCACTCTATAGTTGATGATGAAGAAACTGGACTATCTCTGGAGTGAGGAGATCGCCCAGAGCAGGAGGACCTGGGAGGGTATAGTCTCCCATGAGCGCTCTGTCTGCAGCCAGCCCATGGCCAGCACCCAGCACCCTCAAACCCCACTCCCACCTGGGCTGGTGAGCACAGCTCCCTTTCCTGCCTGCTGGGCTCCTGACTGGCGCTGGAGGAGCCAAGCCACCCACCTGTCTCTCCGGACTTGGCAGGAAGCCTCCTGTAGGCTTAGCATCCTGGCACTTTGCAGAAAGCCTCCTGGTGTGCCAGAGAGCAGTTAGGCTCCGGACCGGAAGTGTCTGCTCAGGGGGGACTTGGACCCAATGCACCATCAGTGTGAGCCTCAGGTTGTTCCCCCCATGGCCTGGACTGACATGGTACCTGCTGTGCGGGCTGTGGTGAATACTGAGGGGCCTGTGGGTGTGCAGAGGCTTGCACGGAGTGGGAAGTGGGTTTGGTGAGATTCTCACAGCTCACAGATTGCTCATATCTCTGGGTGCACTCTGGTGCCCCCCAGAAACCTGTTGAATGTGACCCAGTGGCAGCAGTAGGGAGGATTCACAGGCAGGCAGAGGAGCAAGCCTTTTCAAGCACCTTCCGACCCCAGAAGCTGTCCCTCTGCTCCCGGTTCCCATGTAGGGTGTCTTGGTTTTCCACCCTGTCCTTCCTCTGGCTGCAGAGCCTTACTTCAAGCATGAGCCAAGAGTGACACCTGGTGGCCACTTCTGTAGCTGCAGGACGCTGACCAATAACACCCTGTGGTCCCAGCCCAGGCACCCAGTGGGAAGGTCACAGCCACCTTTCCCAGAGTGCTCCGGGACACCTCGTAGGCCTTGTCTTCTTTGGTTCTTATCACAAGGGTTTATTATCATTGCAGCGGGAAACCAAGGCACAGGACGGTACACAACTCCCCAAGGGTCACACAGCCACTCGGGATCCAACCTCGAGGAAACGACTGCAGGTAACTCAACCAGCACTCAGGCGACAGAGGGGGCAGGAAGAGGCCTGCCACAGGGGTGGAAACCTCAGGTTCCAACCCAGCCTCACGCCAATGATCAGGGTGCCCTCTACCTGTGCCCTCTGTTCCCCCGCTTCAGTCTCCCAGATTGCCCACGGGGTAGGGCTAGACAGAGTGTTATTCTCACAGCAGAGAATCATGCATGGGAATCACCTGGGGAAGTTTATGACACATGCTTGTGAGCCCTGCAGCAGATCAAAACCCATCAGGGTGCCAGCCAAAGGCATGTGGTTTGCATTCTCCCCAGGGGTCTGCCTGCAGCCAGGGTAGGGAGGGGGCCTCAGGGTCCTCACCTTCAGGATCCCCTGCCCTCCATGGTCAGCTCCTTGGGGCCACCTGTCCCAAGAGCTCTCTGGAGAAACGTGTTCCTCTGCCCACTTGGGTCCTGCAGAAGCCACCTGCTCACCCCAGAGCCCCAGGAGACCTGGCCCGTCATCCTAGTTTGGGCCTCCTGGGCCTCTGACCCCGGGCCTGGCCTCTGGAGCAGGGAAGGGGGCCATGGGGAGCTTAACCCCACAGGATGCAGGCGCCATAATCAGGGTCAGGTGCTTGGCTCAGCTGCGGAAATCCCAGCTTAGCAGGAATGGGGGGGCTGTGACCTGGGAGAGGGGTCAGGGCAGGCCAGGCATGTGGAGACCCCAGGGCTCAGGTTCCAGCTACTGCTGGTGTCCTGCGGACTCCACATAGTCCCCTCCCTCGAGGGTTACTGACCGCCACAGAGGGGGAAGGTCCTGTAGCTCCCTGGGGCTGGGGTGCACCAGGTTTGCCCCCCATCCAGCCTCTGGTGGGTGGGAAAGGGCAGCGGGGGCCTTCCCAGGGCACCTTGGCTGCCCCTGCCATAATCCTCCGGCCTCAGGGTGAGATGGCTTTCTTCTGTGGAATGTAACACCCATGGGATAGCGGGGCAGGGAGGGGACTCTGCTGGGGAGGCGCTCCAGAAGGTGGCCGCACAAAGAGATCCCTTCCCATCACTCCCTCTTCTGTCCCCAGGCTCGGGCTGGGGGTCCAGGTGTCCCCAGCAGACCTTCACTGAGAGTCCAATGCAGGCAGGGCCCCCTGCATGGTCACCTCTGCTAACACTCATGTTGCAGGGGAGGGGACAGACTGAGGGCCGAGAACCAGCTCTGGTCACACAGCATCACAACTGCACCTAGAAGCACTGAGTCCCGCACACACTGGGTGGGTCCTGCCCTGCAGCAGGGCATTCGCCCTCTTGCGGGACAGGGCAGAGCAGGCAGAGGGTGGATGCATGCTGGGTGGCTGACCAGAACCAGCCCAGGGGTCCCCACACTGAGGACGCAGCTGTCTCCCTCAAGAAGCCCTCCAGGCTGCCCACAAAGGGCCTGTCTTCCTGGCCTCCCCTTGCCCAGCATGGAGGTCCCACCTGGGCCATTGCTAGCCCTGGCTGTCCCACATCCTGGTGCAGGAGCCGCCCAAGGGCAGGACCATGCAGAGCACAGACACCAGCCCCGCTGCAGGAAGGCATGGGAATGTGGGGCCTTGAACAGGTGGCAGAGCCTGCTCAGGTCACAGGAGCTGGAAAGTCACCTAAAGGTCATCCAGTACAGTGCCCTATAAACTCCCAGAAGAGGGACAGTGACTTCCACCTCAGCACCATGGAAATGGGCATCTCTCCATGTATTCACTCAGGCATTACCCAGTGAACCTTGTTCCAGCTTGGATTCTATTCCCACGGGCACAGGCTAAATCCTCACTGAGTAGATTGGAGCCCTGGGCTGCCTCTCCCGGCTGGGCAGTGCTAAGCAGACATCAAGGATGCTGTTCACATCCACATTTACGTGGCACAGGCACTCACACGTGATTTGCACATTCCAGCTCACTCCAGACCCATAGCCATCACCCCAAGGGCACTGATGTCACCAGCAGGCAGGAAGATGGCATTAGATGGCCCTGTAGTGGGGATAGCCAGGGGCCCCGACCAACGCCCATGCTCTGTGCCTATACCCAGCAGCCACAGGCTTGGGTTTCAGGATTTACCCAGGAGAAAGACGGCGTGCTGCAGCCCCGAATTATAAAATTAACCATAGCGATGATGCATCAGATGCCTGCTGGGGCCCCAGTGTGGGGCACAGAGCCAGCCCTCCCCTGGCCAGGCTCACCAGGGTGCCACGTGCAGACACTCATGTCCCTGTATGTCCCCACCGTCCCTTCGCTCCCCTCTGATAACCGGACTGGCAGGACCAGCACATAGCCTTCAGCTGGCAGGTGAGCACGTGCAGGGAAGCTGCCAGGGTCCCAGGCGGAGAGGGCAGCCTGCCTGGGTGGCCCCCTGGGGAGGGAGCCCCAACAAGCCCTCCCACAGGCCTTGTGTGTGTGGAGCAGGGCACAGTGACCCAAAGGACTAAAGACCCCGAACAGCAGGGACAGATCCTGGGCACTGCCATCCTGCCCTGGCCTGGCCTCCCTCCCCTGTGCCCGGGCCCCACCTAAGACAAGTTCCTGGTCACGCTGTACCTTGTGCCCAGAGCTGGCATTTACCAAAAGGGCAGAGACACGAGAAGGGCCTTCCTGTGCCATCCAGGGAGGGGGAGGAATCGGATTTCAAAATGCCTGAGGGTGACAGTGACAGCCAGTGGTGTTCCCTGTGTCAAACCCTCCCGGGGACAATGACTGTAGCATAACTAGAGGGCGACACCTATATCCCAAAGGTGGACAAGAGAGAGAGAGACCCGGGATTCCAGGACAAAAGCCTCAAAGCTAATGCGCTCAAGAAATGCCGGGAAGCACCAGGCACCACTTTCCCTCCAGGAGACGACAAGCCACAAATGCCAGCGGAAGGCCATGCTGCAGGGGAGGGGGCAGGGGAGCCGCTTGCACAGCAGGTGGCAGGCAGGTGGCAGCACTCAGCGCACGGTGCCCTGTGACCTGGCTTCTCTGCTCCGGACAATTGCTGGGCATATGGAGCTGTGAAGGGGGTCACAGGGCGCTGCGCATGGTGGGGACAGGCAGAGGAGCACGCGGTGCAGGTCACCACCATGGGGACGGTGAAGCAGGTAGCGGCAAGAATGCTGGGTGGGGTCCACCGCACAGTGACGCTCACTGAGGTAGAAACACAGTAGTAACACGTTCCCAAAGGTCTCCGTCACTGGCCCGGGATCTGGCAGAGGGTGGGGTCCTGTCCCTGTCCCTGTCCCTGGGCCACCCTCCAGGTCATTCCCACAGGGGCAGACTGCCGGGCTGGACTTAGGGCTGCCTACCCCCAGGCTGTCCCTTTGTACTGTACCTGAGGAGGTGAGGACCCCAGCAGTCACAGCCCCCTGACCACACCTCTGGTTTGGCCTGGATGGTCCCTATGCAGACAGCAAGTTCCTCAGAACCAGGCACGGTTCCCTCAGCCTGACCACTGCCAGCCCCTCCAAGCCCTCTCTGAATCTCTCAAGTTTGACCAGAACATTCTAGACCACTGTTCTACTACGCAGGGTGACACAGATCTGACCAGGGCCTTTACTACTGCGGTAGGCAGTGCCGAAACTCTGCACTGAAATCCTGACTTGGGTTTAAGGAGCAAAGCTAGGGCAGAAGCCGAGTGTGTGGCACACACTGTAATCCCAGCTGCTTGGGAGGCTGAGGCAGGAGGATCACATGTTCAAGACCAGCCAGGACAATTTAGCAAGATCCCGTCTCAAAGTAAAAATTTTTTTTGAAATGTGAAAAGGGCTTGGGATGCAGCCAGTGGTAAAGCACCCTTGGTTCAATCCCCAGTACCAGAAAAAAAAAGTGTCAAGAGACCTGCACCTGGCCCTGTGCGATCAGATGTCAGGCTCAGATGATGGGCACTGGGGCTGCCAGGAGACTGAGGGGCTGTGAAGGAAAGCAAGGGACAGAGGAGGATGCAGGCGGGCAGGAGAGACAGAGCATCAGCCAGGGTAGGCCAAGCCCAGGGCTCAGTGCCAAGCACACAGACAGGGACGAGGCCCAGCTGGCCCTGATGGGACATGTGGAGGGCCAGGGGAGAGTCCACCCCATGGTCTGAGAACGAAGCTCACTCGCCTTCCCCCGCCAACCAGTTGAGGCCTGGTTGTACCAGTGTCACAACTGGCAAGTGACGGATGACAACCAGTTTCACGACAGGAGCCTGCGGTGGCCGGTTTGCCGGGCAAGCCTCTGTACAGGAGCCAACTCCAGAACCCGGCCTCTCAGGACAAGGCGGGCACAGGGCTGTGGGACCAAGGCAGGTGGGAGCGGGGACTGGGTGCCAGAGGAGGAGCCAGGGAGACGGGCAGGAAGGAGCCCTGACCAGACCACAAGGGCCCAAGTGCCCATCGGAGACTACACTGACCCTGGGGCAGCACCTAGCCGTGCTGTCTCGGCTCTATTGAGGCAGAGATGGGGCCAGATAGGGGCAGCAGAAACAGGAGGGGACAGCGTGGGGGGTGCAGGGCCTGCTCTGTCTTCCACCCTGCATAGCTCAGGCATAGAGGGAGGCATCACGTAGCCCCAGGAACGATATCCCCACCTTGCCCACTCTGCCCTCGCCCCAGTCTGCCCTTCCCATATAGAGACCCTTGGAGCCCGCCTGGGGCTTCCTGTCCATTCGGTCACTGCCCCGACTCCTGAGGAGAGAGGGCAAGGTCATCTTCGTGGGACCTGGCAACCCCAGAGGCCATGTGCAGCCTCACTCTGGAAGCATCTGGAATGTGTGCTTTATTTTCCCTCATAGCACCCCTGAGAGGAAGGTGCCACTGCAGGCCAAGGAAGGAAACAGGCATGAGAGGGGGACCAGTGCACGTGGGCACTGATGGTCTGGCCCGTGCCTATAGGGCTCTGTGTAGCTCCACCTCCCTCTCCTCTGGGAGCACCCTGTGGGTGCTCTGGTTCCCACCAGGATCCAGGGCTGTGCGGAGTTGGCATCAAGGCTCAGGATCTGCCCAAAGCTGGGCGCAGGCTTGACATCAGGCGGGCCTCAGGGAGGAGGGCAAGCTTGGTAGTCAGCCACCCCACACAGGGGTCTGGCCACGGCCTCCCTGCACTCCTCGCCTCTTCCGGCCAGGCCCAGTCACACATCCCTGAGGACCAGGCTGCAGGGAGCCCCGTGCCCACTAGATGGCGCCATGGACACGGAAACGTGCGTGACCAGGGGCCTCCCTGCCACCTGCCAGACTGTTCCACCACAGGGCCGTGGTGTTTATCCTCAGCGCCCAGGGTGACTGGCAGGATTGGGCCACATGCTCACCCGGCCTCCGCCTCTCTCCCACCCCCTCAGAACCTCTCCTCCCTCCTTGCCTGTACACCCTAGATATGCACTGTTCTTTTAGTTGGTTTTAAGGACAGTCTCATTTTTAAAAATTAAAGAGCGAGCATGGTGATGCACTCCTGTAATTCCAGCACTCCAGAAGGCTGAGGCAGGGGCTGGGAATTTAGCTCAGCAGCACGGCACCTGCCTGGCAAGTGCAAAGTTGTGAGTTCGATTCCTGGTACCAGAAAAAAAAAAAAAAAGGAGGCTGGGGCAGGAGAATCACAGGTTTGAACCCAGCCTGGGCAATGTAGCTACTTATCAAGACCCTGTCTCAAAATTGAAAAGGGGTTAGGATGGAGCTCAGTGCAAAGTCCCTGGGTTCAATTTTCAGTACCATTTTTTAAAAAATCCTGCATCCTATAGATGGGCATCTCTCCTCTGGCCAGGGTCCCATCCTCCCGCAGGAGTCCTGCTGCCAGCAGTCGCTTCACCCCCTGCTTTCTAAAGGATTTACTTTTTTTTTTTTTTTAGCACTGGGAATCCAACTCGGGACCTCGAGCTTGCCAGGCAGGTGCTGCGCTGCTGTCTCCCCGGCCCAACCCCGTTTTCTGTGTGTGTTCACAGAGATGTTTCTACATCCGCAGGAAATAAATGACTCCACTGAGCACAGTCATGTTTTACTTTACAAAGCTGCCCTGCAACCCCCTTTCTCCCGCTCCGCAGCCATCAGAGGGCGGTGCTGTATCTGCTCACACCCTGCTGTCCTTTTGGAGCTGCTTGTGTTGGGTCCCGTGGAGCAGGGGACTTTGTTTATTCACCTGTGCCCAGTTCTCAGACTGCACAGGCCTCTGGGTGCCCTCTGGGTCCAGCGAGGCTGCCTGGGAAGGGCAGAGCTGTCTCTCTCTTCTGTCCCCCACTGATGAGCACTTCCTTGGGGCTCTCACCCTAGGAGCACCTGGAGGATTTCAGGGACTCCACCCTGCCACTGCACCCAAGCACGCGGGAACTATGCCAGGAACGCATCCATAACGTGCTAGGTTTCAGGTTATTTGTCTGAGACAGGGTCTTGCTATATAGTCTAGGTTGGCCTTGAGCTCACTATGTAGTCCAGGCTGGCCTCGAACTTCAATCCTCCTTCCCCAGCCTCCCAAGTGCTGAGATACAAGCAAGCACTACCACACCCAGCCCTTAGGTTCCAGG
The DNA here is from genome assembly GCF_000276665.1 of Chinchilla lanigera. Taxonomy (NCBI): domain Eukaryota; kingdom Metazoa; phylum Chordata; class Mammalia; order Rodentia; family Chinchillidae; genus Chinchilla; species Chinchilla lanigera. Next base: position 9,753,056 of record NW_004955437.1, read on the forward strand.
CTTGGAAGGGCCTTGTAAAAAAGCAAAGACGTGTGAAACTGGGGTGGTGGTGCATGCCTGTAATCCCAGCACTCTGGGAAGCTGAGGCAGGAAGATGGAAAATTCAAGCTTGGCCTGGGCAACTTAGCCGGACCACATCCCAAAATTTAAAAAGTAAAAAAGGACTGGGAATGTAGCTCAGTGTTCAGTGGATTCAATCCCTAGTACATACATGAATGAATGAACGAATGAGCTGAAAGGTGTGGGACCTTATGAGCTTCAGCTGCTTTATGTCCCCATCAAACTATGCCACATGCTGAGGACCTGGCAGCATGAACCCTCTTCTATCTGCTGTGGCAGCCAGAGTTCTGTCTGGAGTAGGAAGAGAGAGCTGGGGAGCCAGACCCAGCAAGGAACACCCATGCAATAACAACCTCCTCAGTTTCCTTACAAAATGAGGTACAACCCCTGCCCCATAAACTGTTGCTTCTGTCCCCTCCGGCCAACTGCTGCAGGCCCAGGAACCTCCCCACAGGCGGGACCAGGCTCACTGAGTCTGCAGCTGGTGCCTCAGTGTGACCCAGACACACTAGGAACTGCAACAATGCATAAGCCAGGGGCAGCTGTGTGCTCAGGGTGGCAGTGGAGGGCACTGGGACACCCTGTCACCTTCTCCTCTCCACCCCACGGGAGCTGCTAGCCCAGACAGAGCCCCCTCTGCTGGGTGGGAAACCCTGTCCATGGCCCTCTCCTCCTTGGCCCCTCCTTCCCTTTTGGCAGCTGCCTCCCACCTTCCCCTCCCCCCAGGCCTTCACCCCTTCTGCACCATTTCCTTTAAAGACCCTGTTCCGCCCCAACTGAGGCAGTGGGGTGCCTCTCACTTGCTCAGGCCTCCTGCACCACCACCCCTGGCCTCACCCATCCACAGCACATCCCATACCACAGGAAGCTTAAGCAACCCCGCAACATAATTCCCAGCCCAGGAAGAAACCCAGGGGTACCCAGAGGATCTTCCCCAGGAGGCCACCAGGATGATATAATTTCAGGCATTCACAATGCTTAGAACAGGCCCAGTGTGGTAGCACACACCAGTAATCCCAGCACTCAGGAGGCTGAGGCAGGGGGATTACAAGTTGAAGGTCAGCCTAGGCTACAGCATGAAACTGTCCCCCAAAAAGTAAAATCAAGAGAGGTGCTTAGGACAGGGCTTACAGGTCAGTATTCACTAACGGGGATCACTACTCTGTGCCCTCTTCGGCTGGGTCTCCATCTGCTCCAAGGGCATACCCTTCAGGGAGCGGGGGACAGTGTCACATGGTTCCAGGGTAGGGGCACACTGCCAGCTGGGCCTCCTCCTGAGCCCAGTGAGCTCCCAGCTCCGCAGGCTGGTGGCTTCCTGAAGTCACATCATTGGCTTGCAGGAGGGTCCCGAAAGGAACCCAAGTCTGCCAACCACTGCTGCCTATCCCCATGGCCCCTACGGTGGCCCGGGGTGGTCACACCACAGGTGGGGGGGACACTTCAGCAAGGACATCGCAGTGATGTCCAGGACTAGAAGGATGAGTCCCTGGGGCTGTTAGACAGCTTCATAAGGGCACAGAGGGGACAACAGCAAGTTTATCCTCTCAGAGAGTGAAACACAATCCGTGATTATAAATTTTTCATGGGCCAAGAGAGTGGGGTGGTGGTGGACAGCAAATGAAGTCCCCATCTGCAAAATGATCAGGCAGCGGGCGCAGCAGCCAGGAAGGGCTATTCTGGGCAGTGTGGGGCAAGGCCTGCGTCACAGCCCCAGGCATCTGGCTGCACGGAAACCACAGCCTTCCGGTGGCCAGCCCAGAGCACCTTGGGCCAAGCACTCACACCCATGGAGTCAGAGAGGACAGGGCCTGACCCCAGGAAGAAGAGAGCGGAGAAGCTAGGGATGTGTGGGTCAAGCTGCCCCCAGGCAGAGTGAGAGTCCACCCTGGGCATTGCCAGGCTGAAAGCAAGTCCCTGCCTTTGCCCCAGACAGGCCCCTCCTGCCACAGCCTGGAGTGGCGGGTGGCAGACAGAGGGCAACTTCAAGCCCCAGGTCCCACCGTGGCAGCACAGAGAGCGTACTGCAGGGCAGCCTGGTGAGGGCAGTGGTGCTCAGCGCCCAGACTCCACCAGCACTTGCCAAAGGTGATGCCCAGAGCACTGGGAGCTACGCTCAGGACCCTGGGAGAGCCTCCGCCAGAAGACGTGATGCTGGCAGCCCCTGCCTCCTGGCACGAGCACCAAGTAGAGCGGCCCGGGGCACCACTGGGTGCCCCAGGACTTGGAAGATTGCAGGGGCGCAGCCAGTGAGAACCACAGACAGGGCACAGCCACCAGAGAACCGCACCTGGAAATGCTGGGAGACCCCAGACAGGCAACCCCAGGATCCATCTTGGAAACAGTCTTTGGCAACCATGAAACATCGGGCAGAGAAACTGCCTTGTCTCTGATTCCAGGTCCTCCCCAAAAGAATGCGACCGATGCCTGCAAAGCCCCAGGTCTATGAGGGACACCAAGCACACACACATCCCCGTATGTGCAGGGTGCACCTGACTCGAGACTTTCTACCCAGCTGCAGCCACATGGCTCCTGGACCCTCAATGACATGGTGCCCCTGCCAGCCTGCAGGCTCCCGGAGGACCTGGCTTGACGCTCAGCACGATCACCCACACAGGCACAGGAGGCAGGAGCCTTGGGCTCATCCTGGCCTTCGCTGCCCAATGACCCACGGCCAAACCTCCACAAGGTGCCCTCTCCACCTTAATATTCAGTGCGAAGCCCAGCCTGTCCTCTCCACCTTAACAGCCTTCTCCCTCCACTACTGCCCACCCCTGCTTCCCAAACACCTGCATGGGCCCAGCACCCTCATCATGAAACCTACGCTGGGGCTCAAGACCGTGCATCACAGCTGCCCCTCTCCTAGCTGTGGTGGCACTGAGGATGGAACCCAGGCCTTATACACCCAGGCAAAGGCTCTACCACCCAGCTGCCTCCCCAGCCTTTTCATTTTGAGAAAGTGTCTAAGCTACCTGTCCTGGGCTCAAACTTGTAATCCTTCCTCCCAAGTAACTGGGCTCAAACTTGTAATCTTCCTTCCTCCCAAGTAACTGGGATTACACATGTGCCACCACCCTGGGCTACAGATAAACCCTAAATGTCCTCCCAGAGGCTCCTATGTCACAGGTTTGGTCCCCAGCCCGAGGCAGTAGTGGAGGAGCCCTCAAAGGCAAGGCCTAGTGGGTAGTCGCTGGGGTCACAAGGGTCATACGCTTGAAGGAGACAGCAGGACCTGTCCCTTCCTTACCTCCTGGTGGGATCTGAGCAGCTTTGCCCCATCCACCTTCCCACCATAGTATGCGGCCTCCCCCAAGCCAAGCTCCAGCCCTTGTTTCCCGGGGCTGGCAGAGTCACAAGAACAGGAATGGCTCAGCCACGCTGACTGCTTATTCCTCCAGGTACCATGCAAAGCACTCACGGGCACTAAGCTCACTTAACCCTGCCAGATCGTGCCACTGTTACATCCCCGTCTTCTAGCAAGGAATCTGAGACACGCAGGGTCAGAGTGTGTGCAATGTCTCGCCAGGCTTTGTGGTGGAGTGGGATTCACACCGGGCAGCCTGGCTGCGGAGCTGTTCCTGACCACGCTACGACCCTGTGTCTGAGGCCCACTTTGGTAGCTGACAAGCACCCAAGGTGTGTGAGGTGAAGGAATGTGGACAGGAGCTGATGGGACTTCCTTTACAGAAACCAAGACAGCACCTAGCACCTCACTTCCCCAAGGACACCAATAAATGAATGGAAGACGAACTGTCACGGAGTCACCAGCGCAGGCCTGATATGTCATCTGCAAAGCAGGACCCATCCATCTCCCTGTAGCCCTGCCACAGAGCAGGCTGCTGGCTGACACCCCGAGGAACAGCAGGGTGCTGTCTGGGTGCTCCTGCAGCCCACGGGACATGGCCCAGTTCACATTCCACAGTGGCCCAGTCATCTTTTTTTTTTTTTTTTTTGAGACACAGTCCCACTAAACTGTTCGGTTGTCCAGGCTGGCCTTGAACTCACAGCAATCCTCCTGCCTCAGCCTCCTGAGTGCTGAGATTACAGGCATGCACCACCACACCTGGCTCCTCTCGTCTTTATAACGGTGCAATGATGTCTTGAGCCCTTTAAGACAGGATGAGATGCTACGGAGCAAAACAGAGCAAAACTCTTTGGGTTAGAAAGTGGCAGACCCTATGGCACATTTATAGACAACTGACTTGTACCCGGTTTCCCAAGCCTATCAAGTCTGAGTGAACTCATGTCACACAGCCCCAACGAGAAAAGCAGGGGGCAGGCTGTCACCCCACGGGGCTGGGTATGGTCAGCCTCACAGTCCCAACCCAGATGCACAGGAAGCAGCTGTGCACGAAAATGTTTATTCCCTCCGAGGACACCGCCACCCGCCCTGAGGGGCGCTGTCCACGCAGCCAAGTGCAGGCTGCGCTCCGCCCGTTCACACGAAGTTCTGTGCTATGGCCAGCACTTTGGAGTACTCGCCCTCCTTCCGGCGCAGGCTCGTGGGCACTGGCACTTTAATCCGAGTCCCCACAGGGTTGCCGTTGTCCTCAATGAGGACCACGTTGTTGGAGTCGAACCTGGGGGTCATCTGGGGGCCAGGCATGCGGTGCCCCACGATGAGCGCCTTCTTCTTCTGCCCCTTGATGGCCAGCAGGATTCTGTCGCCCACCTTGCCTACCCCGTTCTTGTTGTAGACGTGGATGCAGCGGGGAGGGCGGTGGTATGGGGTGTTGCCCAAGGCACTGTTGTCCACCACACGCACCCGCGTCATCTTCTGGATTGCACTGAGGCTGCCCGTGGTGCTGGGGACAGAAAACACAAGTTGGTGGCCTGAGCCAAGGTCACAGCCCCTGAGAAGGCTGGACAGCATATACTAGCTGCACACACACACACACACACACACACACGCGCGCGCGTGCGGGCTGAGCTCTTGGAGACTCCTCTACTCATGCTTCCTCCAAGTTGAGAGCTCCTATCCTTGTTGCAAGGTCTCAATTTGGACAGATTTTTTTTTTTTTTAAATTAAGTCTTGCTGTGTAGTCCACGCTAGCTTCAAACTCATGCTACTCCTCCCAACTCAGCCTCCTGAGTGTTGGGATTACAGGCATTCTCCCCCATGCCTGGCTTTTGATTTGGATACATTTTTAGGAGGACCCAAGTTTTCTGCTGGAACATACTTCACTGCATCTTGGATTTCTTTTTGTTTGTTTGTTTGTTTTTCTTCCGGTACCAGGAATTGAACTCATGACTTTGTGCTTGCCAGGCAGG
>NW_004955437.1:9758588-9769243 GCF_000276665.1 Chinchilla lanigera
AAAAAAAAAAAAAGAAATCCCCAGTGGGTCAGGCCCACCGGCTCCCCACCCCCCACCGCCACCTCCCCTGAGAATCCTGCCTCCCGGATACTTCCGCTGCTTGTCTACAACAGAGTGACCAAGACTGCCAAGGAGTCCCTAGGAAGCTGCAGCAAGACCGCTGTGTTCTCTCTGTGGTGACGGCCCTCATGCTGTAGGGTGTACCTCTTTTTCTACTTTTATTTGGCCCAAACTTACTCTACAGAGCCTGGTTCTTTTCCTACCTTTAATAAAACTTTCTTACCACTTTAAAAAAAAAAAAAAAATGCACCAGACTGGAAAGAAGTTAAGGAACCAGGCATGGTGGTGTATGCCTGGACCCCGCTGCTCTGGGAGACTGGGGCAGGAGGACTGTTCCCAGTTCCAGCCCAGATGGGGCAACTCAGAGAGGTGTTGTCTCAGTAATTAAAAAAAAAACAAAAGAAAGAAAAAAAGTTTTAAGCGTTTTTTGCAGAGCATTTATTAAAGGCAGGTAGCAATCTGGTCACTGAGAGCTTCAAAATGACTCTCAGAGTTCTCAAGTAACCAGGGCTCCTCTCCTGGTCCCTGTGCCCACGACCTCCGCTGCCCACAGGTAAAGCCCACCTCCGAGCCCACGCCTTTCCCGCATGCTACCCATCACTCCGCCTGTGTCTCCACAACGTGGGCAAACATTGCCCCATGGGCATTCAGGTTGAGTGCCCTCCCGAGGTGGCAGATTTTCCAGGGACTCCAGCTCCCACCACATCCCTGGCCCTAACATCCACAGGCACCTCGTCCTGGGCTCCACCCTTCCTCTGCACCTCTACACCTGTCTTCCTCCAGCAGCTCCCTAGCTACACTGGGACACACAAGTGTCCTCCAGGCCATGGCAATGCGCCCTGTAGGGATGAGCTCTCAAGAACCTAAAGCAAAGCTACTCCCTGCTTACAGCTGTCTGTGGCTCCCCACCATCCAGACGTGGCCTGCTCCCTGCGCCTGTGCAGGCCCCGAATGGACCCTGCACTTGGAGCAGTGGGGGTTCCAGGTCCTGCGGGTTTAGCCCCCTCTCAGCCCCCAGGGGCCTGACCTACATCTACCTCCCTTTCCCCCCCTCCTCCATCAGCAGATCCTATCTCAAGCCTTTTGCAGCCACCATACTTGTCACATCTTCTTGGTCATCTGTTTTTAAGCCCCTCCCTGCAGCCCCTGGAGAAGCCTTCACTGCAGGAAGCAATTCCCATGCCAAGCGCGAGGTCAGCAAACACCTGTAGCTTGGGCACCTGTGCTGGGCCTTCCTGTTCAGTCACCAGGGCCCATGACACCTGAGCATCCCCCAAAGGAGGAAAGGAACTGTGCTTCTGCCATGCTTTGAATGTTTGGTAATGAGCATGTACTGCTTCTGTAACTGAAAGAAATTTCCATCCTTAAAAGGGAAGGTTTTGATGCCTGGGGAATGCAGCATCGAGAGATGTCAGATCTACAGGGGCTGGGTCTTGCAGGGGCTGAAAAGCAGTAGCAACCAACCTCTGCCACCTGCCCGCCACAACCCAGACAGAGCTGCCACCTCCTTACCTCCTCCCCACCCATGACCAAAGCCCATCTCAGCCAGATGCCTTCACCTTCCCCAACCCAGGATCCCCCCAGGGCTCCACCAACTCGTGTCACCCTGTTTTGTGGGCCTGTTGGGAGGTTTTAACTCACCTGAAAGCACGCTGGCCAAGTGCTCTGCTAACATGGGCCAAGGGGCCCCAGAGTGCAGGAGGGGCAGCCATGGGATCCCATACGGTGCGTCCTGCTGGGAGAAGGGAGAAAGACAGCTAAGCCACAGTCCTTCCATGTAGCCAGGGTTCTTTGAGGATGTGTGTGGGAGATGGCGCTTCTAGCACAAGATCATTATCACTAAATATAAATCCCAGTGGTTACAGGAGAGAGGACAAGCCCCAGCTCCTGTCCCAACAGCTGAGTCATGGTCTGACCTGGGTCAGGGCAGACTGGACCTCAAAGTGATGATAGCCACCCCTGCACCCACCCACTGGTACCCCCAGCTGTACAACTCCCCAATAACCCCAAGAGACTGCAGGCTCTCCACAGACACCATGGGCTACCTGGAGTTCGCACTTTAACCCCTAATGGAGGGCGTTACCTACCTCGTCACCTTTCCCCCAAGTGCAGAGCCAAAGTACCTGCCTGGCTCAAGGTCAGCAGAGCAGAGCCCACTGTGGCCCTTGCCAAGTCACTGGGCAAAGTCTGTATTTGGGTCAGTGTCTCAAACAGCACCAGGCCACACAAAAGCTGCCCACACCACCCAGGGGCTGGAAACAGGCTTTGGGAAAACAAGTGCTACCACCAACCCAAGATGCGTGGTTCCAGATTGGAGGACACAGATGTCACCAGGACCTGCAACACCTGAGCATCACCAGGAGCCTGGTTAGGAAAAGCTGCCACATGTGGGAATGGTGCAGAACACCTGTACTCCCAGCACTTGGGAGGCCAAGGCTAGACTGGACTACACAGTGAGACCCTGCCTGGGAAAAAAAAAAAAAAACAACAAGAAAAAGAAAAAACCCTCCCGCCCCAAAACACACCCATCCCTCCCCGTGATGTGTGTCTGCAGCAGGCCTCTGTGAGCCAAGCCTCTAACCTGAGTGTTTACACACAGCTTTGCCCTGCACAAGTTCAAGGCTCTCAGATAAAACTTTATTTAATGAAGGTGGAGGGACCCACTGTTTACCTCCTCAGGAAAAGCTAGACATTCCATACACGAGAAGTAACTCCAGGTCAGCCTCAATTCCAGGCCTGCTCCCAAGTGTTTCCCTAAGACAACCCATGAAGTATGGGCCAAATGTAATTACAATCCAAAACTTAAGTATAAAAGAAGGCCGTTAACCTAGGAAATAACTAGCACTCAACACACAGGACCAGAGATGACCAGAGGCAGCCAGCTCCACTTATAGCCAGGTGACCTGGATGGCACAACCAATGCACCTGGCTCCCCATTTCACCCAAGACACTGGCAAGACCTGCTCACAGGTGGCCAGCAAGGTTCACATGCAGAGCATCGGGCACCTGCCTGAATCTGCAGTGTCAGTGCCCCAACCCGAAGCCAGGCCTCCTCTCCATGCCCTGCTCACAGCTACTCACACAGTGCCCCTCTCTGCCCACCTGGGTCTCGTCCTGCACCAGCCCACCTCCCACAGAAGCCTATGTAGAACTGTAGCCTCACCACTGCCTTCCTGCAGGCCGGGAACAGCCATACCCAGGCCGGCGCAGCCCTCACCATCAGATGCAGACACTGAATAAACTCAGAGATTTCTTGAGATAAGGCCAATGTCCCTTGCATCTATCCCTTGCTGCTTCCTCTCCAGAACTCAAAAGCCACAGCAGAGCTCACACACGGCACCTGATCTGGCTGCAGAGCACAGGCCACATGCACCAGGTGGCATCCTGGCCTCAAACACAAGAGTGACACGGGCATGTCTGCAGGGAATGTATCCACTGTTAGAAGAAAAAGCTAATTCAATGATTTTCAGCAGTTCTTAATGGATTTGATATTGACCCTGGCCCAAATAGCAAACAGACAATACAAACCATTTCTATTGTTTATCCCTCCAAAAAACTCCAAAACCAAAAAACCTACTGTTTCCCCCTCCATCTCTACCACAACAGCTCCTGACAAACAGAAAGAGTCCAATAAATATTTGTTAATCAAATAAATGATGCAAGCTGGGTACGGTGATATGCCTGTAATCCCAGCACTCAGAGGCTGAGGCAGGAGGATCAAAAATTCGAGCCCAGCCAGGACTGCACAGCAAGTTCACGGCCAGCCTAGACTATACAGTGAGACCGTCTCAAAAACAAAAAAAATAAAAATAAATGTACAAAGAACAAATGAGGTAGCCAAGAGGAAGACAGGTCCCCACTTTGACCACGGCTGCAGGCAGGGGCAACCCAAGGTAAGGGCCCTGTTTACACGGTGGGACCCAGGACCTCACAGGCTCCAGGCTTTGAGAGATACAGGTGATCAGAGCAGCCTCGGTGTCACTTGCAGACCCCTGGAATCATCTCCCAGCCTGGTGTCCACGCTGTCTGCTGTTGAAAGCACCCCTTCCTACCATTAAGTAGATGCTCCGCATCAAGAAGAGTAAAGGAGTATAGCGAACCTCTTCAGAGCAACTTTGATGGCCCAGGGGGTCACTCCATGACATATACAGATCCACCGGGCGGATGTAGGGTGTGGTCCACTTCACACCCAGTCTACACATAATGTTTTGCTCTAAGCCTGGTGACTGGGCAGGAGATGAAACTTGATGCTGCTGCTTCCTTCTCTACTCTCTCCTGCTTCCTGACAGCATCCTCCCGATTCAGAAAGTGAATCACAAGCTCTCCCTCAAGGGTGGTGAGTGAAATGATTTGATGCCCACTTCCCACCTTGGCTAACACTACCCCCTGCCTTCGGTTGTGGGGGCCAGGGATGGCAGGATATCAGGGAGAAACAGGGTCCCTCACTTGGCTCAGCCTCCACAGGCACTGCTGGAATGATGGTTCTGTGGGGGCAGGGACTGCAGTGCCCGGCTCAGTGCCACCCCCTCTGGGCCCAGAACAGTAGGCACACACATCTAGAGCTCAGGGACCATGCCGGAAGTGATTTGCAATTCAACCTCTGAGCTTCCATGTGGTGCGGATGGGGTGTTCCCAAGGACCAGAGGAGCTGGTTTTATCTCATTTCATACACAGGGTCTGAGCTAGAAAGGCAGACAGAAAGGGCTTCTGACGCGTGTGGAAAGACAGAAAGTATCATCACTGCAGTTCTGAAGATCCCTGCAATGTACCTGTGAATGTGCAAATCCATACACAGGTATGCTATCTGTCTATGCTACATCTAACTGTATGTATACTTAGAATCACAGACCAGGGGTTGGGGATTTAGCTCAGCGGCACAGCGACTGCCTGGCAAGCACAAGGTCGTGAGTTTGATTCCTGGTATGGGAAGGAAAAAAAAAAAAAAAGACCAATCTACACACTGTTTCCACCCAAACAGTTTCAATCTTAGGGTGCCTGGTATGTTGCATGCATTTAAAGCCCTTTCCAGGGAACAGGCTCCTATGGGCTCTACAGAAAAGTGAGGAAACAGGGCAATGAGTGCGGACAGGGGCAGTTGGGGGCAGAGCACGTGTAAAGCATGTATGAGGCCTTAAAAAAAAAGTTCAGCACCACAACAAATGAGTGCTTAGAAGAGATTCTGTTAGTAAGAGAAAAGAAACACTAAGAAATCAAATGCAAAGCCCCGCCGCAAAAAGGACAAACCACTAGTGTGAGCCTCTAAAGGTCTTTCATCAAAGCAGGGAAAGCTTTGGGGGAGGACTTGCAGGACTCCACAACGACTCCATCTCTGGGCCCCCAGTGTTCTCCTGCTCACCCCGGCCCATTAAGTGCTTCTGTGTGTTGATTGAAAATTTATCATTGCTTTGCCACCCTCAATTCCCTTCCAGAAGAATTTACTGTGATTTTTTGGTTTGTCTGCTTGTTTGCTATTTAGACAGAGTCTTGCTATATCCCTCAGGGTGGCCTTGAGCTCACGGTGTAGGGCAGGCTGGCCTAGAACTCACAGTCATCCTTCTGCCCCTGCCTCTGCCTCCCAAGTGCTGGGATTAGAGGCATGCAGCCACCATGCCTGGCTACTATGTGTCTTTTTAACTTCACACAAGTATACTATATTGCAATCCTCAAAGTATCCTCAACCAGGTCTTTTTCTTTGGTGATTTCACTCAGGGGCACCTAATGGAAACAAAGAAACAAGAAACAAAAGCCTAAGAGGTTGCATCAGCTGAGGATTCCGAACAGGTCTGAGGTCTCAGTAAGGAAGCGCCATTCTGCAGATGGGGAATGAAGTCAGAGAAGCTCAACACCTGCCGACTCATCCCAGGTTAGCAGGCACCAGAGCTCAGATAGGGCCCCGCACTGTTCCTGCCCTGCCCTGTGCTGCTTTCCCCACAAGAGGTTGCTTTCCCCAAGAAACTCCACCAAGGCAAACACACCACACATGGGGCTGTCTCCTTTGCTGTGGCTGCCATCAATAAGCAGTTGTCTCTTTAGTAAATAATGATGCTACCCACCCAGTGCAACCCAGGACCAAAGCTGAAGCTGACTCAATGATCAAGGTGCAAGTTTTCACAGTATCACTACCAGTAAGCAAAAGCAAGCTAGGCACTGTGGCACACACCTGCAACCCCAGCACCCCGGAAGGCTGAGGCAGGAGAGTAGTGAGTTAGTTTGAGCCCAGCGTGAGGTACATATCAAGTTCAGAGCTGGCCTGGGCTATACAGCAAAATCCTGTCTCAAAAAATAAACAGATAACCAGCTGTTGTGATGCATGCCGGTAATCCCAGCACTCTGGGAGGCTGAGGCAAGAGGATCACAAGTTCTAACCCAGCCCAGGCAACTGACTAACTTAGTGAGACTGTATCTCAAAAATAAATAACTAATAAATGGGGCTATGGATATAGCTCAGTGCAAAGGTCTTGGGTTCGATATCTAGGACCACAAAATAAATAACATTTAATTAAAAACAAAGAAGTAAGGCATCCCTCAACAGCATGACAGGCTGTTTCTACCACAACCACCGCTAAGAAAAACCCCATTCCACAAAAAATTTTGTCTTATATTTGAGTATTTGTTGCACAAGTATTTAAAGCAGTGGCTGTTAGCTAGAGCTGACATTTCTCAATCATTCGAGCTGATCTTTTAAGGTATAGATTTTATATATTCTAGTTTTATCTCACAGCAGGGGAGAGGGGCATCAATAGTCCAGGAGCAAGTCTGGAATGTTCAAGTTCAGGAAAAGATGCAGAAGGCAGAGTTGGGTCTATTTAATCCCACACGTCTCCTGCCTCTCCTGCCAGTCACTACCTACACTGGGCCAGGGACAAGGGGCCAGGGGTGCAGGAGAACGGCAGGGAATGGGAAAATGGCGGGGGACATGACCCCAGCCCATCCTCCCCGCCTCTCCCTCAAAGTCTGTGACCTTGATATCATTCCTCCAGGTCTCTGTGACTCCACCAAGCAAGGGTCCCTGGGAAGAACAAAACTACATGGAAATAAAAGTGCTTTATCTCCACCCAAGCAAGAGGCAGTGTGACTGGGGAAACCCTCTGAATCAGTGATGGCAAGCCTTTTAGAGACTAAGTGCCAAACTGCAACCCAAAACCCACTTATTTATCACAAAGTGCCAATACTACAATTAAAACTGTATACTAAGGATTTAGTTGGGCAAAAACAACTCATACATTAACATCTTTTGTCTTAAAATAAAAACACAGTAACACACATGCCATAGGTTTGCCACCACTGTAAGCTGGAATCATCCCATAGGGGCTGTGTGTGCAGGACAAGTGCTCTGCCTCCCTGATCCTGGGCAGCTCATGGGCAGCTCATGGGCATCTCTATGACCATATCTCACTCTAGAGTGGACCTGGAAAAGTGCTACCTCTCCCCCGCTAAAGACGAGAACGAAGTTCCAAAGTCTTTGCTGGGGGACTTTCCAAATCTTTCCTGCAGATCCCCAGTGAATGACAAGCTACTTGCATCCAGCACATTACCTGACCCAGGATAACCCACTGAAACCTGAGCTATTACTGGCTGTCACCACTAACACACCTGTCAGATCACACTAGGACAAGCCACAATGTGCAAGCCATTGCCTGTCAAATGGAAGGCTAAACCTTACTCTGATTTGTTTTTCCTGGTACTGCAAATTGAACGCAGAGCTTCTTACTGAACTACATGCCCAGCACTACCTTTTAATTTTTTTTTTTTTTTTGGGTCTTTTTGAGACAGGGTCTCACTATGCAGCTCAGGCTGACCTTGAGCTCACTTTGAAGCCCAGGCTGGCCTCAAACTCACGATGATCCTCCTGCCTCCGCCTCCCGAGTGCTAGAATTACAGGCGTGCGCCACCACGCCCAGCTCTTTTAAAATTCTGAGGGGTCTTGCTATGTTGCCAAGTTGCTAAGGCTGTGTGCAAACTTGCGATTCTCATGCTTCAGCCTTCCAGAGTGCTGAGATTACAGATATATACCATGGCACTGAACTCGGAATCTGATTTTTTAGACCTTCCCAAGCCCCCACAGAGCTTGTGGGGTACTGAGTAAGACCTACCCAAGTGACAGAAACAGGAAAATGCACTGTAGACGGTTCTAGCTGTCCCAATCACAAAGAGGGAATGGAGCAAAATAGGCTTTAATGATGCCACATCATCTAGGATTCTAGGAGCCTAAGAGTGTCTAAATTACCATGGTCAAGGCCTCGCAGACTCCTACCTGAGTAACAGATTCCAGGGGAGGAATCTATCCTCGACAAACAGGGGTAACAATAGCATATTTTGGATCAGGCATGATAGCCTATGGCTGTAATCCCAGCCTTTGGTAGGCTGAAGCAGGAGGATCATGAGATTGATGAAATTGAGCCATAGTGCATCCCAGGACAGAGTAAGACTTTGTCTCAAAAATAAATATTGTGGCAACTGCTCCTTCCTTTTTTTTTTTTTTTTTTTTTTGGTATGGGGAATCGAACTCAGGACCTTGTGCTTGCTAGGCAGGCGCTTGTGCCACTGAGCTCCCCAGCCTGCTTCGTGGATTCTGCCATGCCCCTAATTCAACTCTTTTCAGGCTTGCTGAAGGGTTTCCCTTGCTGTCTGCAGAGTGCCATACATTCCTCGAGGACGCTGTTCAGAGGTGCTGATCCTACTAAGCACAGAGAGAAATAGCTCAGGAATCCCTACGTTCAGATCCGTAACTGCATTATTTTTAAAAAATATTTAAGAAATGCCTTCCAGTGATATTCAGAGCTCCCCAAACCAGTATCTATGCCCTCTATTTCCATTTTCCAGTTATCCACTCTCAGGGTTCAAAGTGAATTTTATTGCTCTATGCAAGCAACAGATCACACTAGTTTTACAACCATTAAACCATACACTATGTAAAAAGTCACACACACGACATATATGTATACATATATATGAAGCTGTAAGGGTAAAATGGACAATTCCTTTTTAAAAAATTACAGCAGAGCTGGGTGTGGTGGCACATGCCTGTAATCCCAGCACTTGGCAGGCTGAGGCAGGGGGATCATTGCCAAGCTTGAAGGCCAGCCTGGGCTACAAAGCAAGTTCAAGGCCAGCCTGAACTGCATAGTGAGGGTCTGTCTACCTCTTACCTCCAACAACTTTTTTTTTTTTTTAATCCAGGGTATGGAGGCACATGCTTGTAATCCTAACACTCTAGGAGGTTGAAGCAGGAGGGTCACAAATTCAAATCCTGCCTGGGCAATTTAGTGCAAGTCCCTGTCTCAAAATAAAAAATAAAGGGGGCTGGGATATAGTTCAGTGTGAATGCCCTGGGTTAATCCCCAGTACTGGAAAAAATGAACATCATTCTTCTTAGGCAGTAATCTTCCTGAAGACAGAGACCTACCCTGTTCCTTCCGGTACATCCCTGGGTTCTAACCACATCCTTCTGGATGGACAATGTGAACTGACTGCAAACTGCCTGAGGAGCAAGAGGGCCCACAAGCGGATTCAGGTGATCGATGCTTTCCAAACTTTTCTGTGACGCACAGAAAAACTGCACCAACAAACACTCCCTAACACACTCACACAGGAGTGACCACGAATTCTACACCTCCTAACACACTCATACCTGAGGCAAGTGTCAAGAAATAATGCTCTTGCTAAGCACAACACTCTCTGAGAGTTTCTATTTCTTTTTAAACGGTGGCCGGATCTGCTAAACTGACTTCCAATTCACCCACGGTACTCACAGTTTGAAAAACACTGCAATAAATCAAACCTTACTGTTGTATTTCACAGGTTCCTCATGAGCTCTGAAAAGCCAGCCGATCGCAGAACCGGTGACCGACAGAGAACCAGACAGCCCTGCTGGGCAGCCTCCCACCCATCTCTCGAGAAACCCAAGGTGGTTCCATGCTCCTGCACCTCTTCAAACATTCAGTCCTTTCAACGTCTCAGGGTGGCAAAGTTGCCCTGCTGCCCACTGTGGAAAGCCATCCTCTCTATGGGTCCCCTTCAGGAATCCAAAATTAAACAAACTGGCGCGCTCCTCGTGCCTCGGTGATAAGATTCAAGCCTACCTGTCCCATCTCCACCTTTCTAGACTTAATCATTGCTGAGCGCAGCCTCTGATGAAATCAGAAACCAGGGCCGCCCTGGAGTCACATCAGAGTCACAGCACAATCAGCTGCAAAGCGGGGGAGGTGCAGGTCACCGGGCACGCAGTGACTGCCAGGCCGCCCCGCTCCCCACAACACACGCAAGTAAGCGCACGCGGGACGCACAAGCCGGGGAGCCCGCACCCTAAGGCCCGGGGGAGGAGCCCAGGACAAGGCCTCGCTCTCCGTCGGGCTCCCTTTGAACCCTCAGCTCCCAAGGTCTCACTGCCGCTCACCGGGGTGCAGTGGGGAAAGAAGAGAAGAACAGTGGGCGCCACAGGCTCCCCGCGCCCCGCACCCCAGGACCCACACTCCACCCCGTACCACTCCGCTGTTGCCGCGCATCCGCCAGGGGCCGCCTCAGCGCGGGGCCTCCGCGCATGCGCCATGGCCGTGCGTCGCTTGCGTGCGCTGCGTGGGGGGCGGGGCCCGGCA
>NW_004955437.1:9769351-9810970 GCF_000276665.1 Chinchilla lanigera
CCCCGCGCCCCGGGCCGCGCGCCCGAGCCGAGCTGCGCCGGGTGAGTCTGCGCCCCACCCGGGACCCCGGACCCCGCTGCCGCGTGTCCCCTCTATACATCCACCTCGGAATCTGCATCGCCCGGGCTCGGTCGGGGTCCGCTCGGCGCCGCCCCGAAACCCCCGGTGGGACCTGCCTGCCTGCGCCCCCGCCCTGGGCCCGCGCCGCGCCCAGAGTGCGGATCCCGGGTCCCCGCGTCCCGGTTCGGCGCTGGTGGCTGCGCTGGCCCAGGCAGTCGCTGTCCCCGCTGCTGGGGACCTGCGTCCTGTCCCGGGGCCGCACCGCGCGCCCTGTTCCCGAGCGGGCACCAGGAATCGCGGGATCGGGGGTCCCCCGAGCGGGCAGAGACCCCGAACGAGGGGCGCCTTTGCCCCTCCTGCTGTGCGAGCCGCCCAGGACCACTGTCCCAAAGCTGTCGCCTGCTTCTCAGGAAGGGAAGAACGCCAGGGCAGTGGGGGAAGAGGTCAGAGGGGCGCTGCCCTTGCAGCTCCCCTACCACCTGCCAGGGTCCGCCGGGCAGAGGTCTACACCCACGGCCCCAGGGCGAGGCTCTCCGGGATTCGCGGGCTGTGCCTACGACCTCCCGAGTAGGGGCCCAGGGTCCTGCCTTCCAGGCGCAGGGAGGGGGCAGGGATGTACTGCAGCGCGACTGTCCTCCAGGGCACCCGAGGGTCCAGGCCCTGGCATGCCCCGGAGTGGCACCTGCTGGGGCCTGCTGGGGCTTCACCCCGTGCCGTCAGCTGGTGTATGGGTGGGTAAGTAGGTGCGGATGTTGCTGGCAGAAGTGGCCAAGAAGTCCCCTTTGCGTATCCTACAAGATCCCTCCAACTATAAGAGAGTGGTAGAGACCTGGGTTCGAGTTCCAGCTCTGCCATTCATTAGCGGTGTGACCTTGACCAGTTACTTAACCTGCCCGACACTCTGTTTCCATTAACAAGTGTGGTTATGAGTGGGGTGCAGTGGCTCAGTTTTGTAGTCCCACCACTCAGGAGGCTGAAGCAGGAAGATAAGAAGTTTAAGGCCAGATTGGGCTACCTGGCCAGACCCTGTCTCAAGGAAAAAAATAAAATAGTGTGGTTACTACCACAAGGTTTGTCTTGGAGATCCAACAAGATAACACAGGTAGAAAGACTGGTACCCTACCTGGTAATGGATTGACACTGGGTTTGTCTCTCTGGACCCATCCTGGCATAGCATTGCCACGGTACCCACCTCCCAGTACAGTGCAGATGGATAGGGTGTGTTCGGAGAGTTCAGGGACATCCCCCCGCTACTCACTGTCAAAGTCTCTAACACAGTGTAAGCCCGAAGGTCCAAACAAGAAGCTGTCTTGCGTGGCTGAAGGGTTTTGTCATATTTCTATCATCAAGTTTTAGGTTCTCTTTTTCTCTGTCTCTGTGTCTGTCCAGCAATACTGGGGATCAAACCCAGGGGTGCTGTGCCACTGAGCCACATCCCCAGCCCTTTCCTTTTTTTTCTTTTAGACAAGGTCTTGCTAAATTGCCCAGGCTGGCCTCAAACTTGCCATCTTCCTGCTTCAGCTTATGGAGTGGCTGGGATTATAGGCGTGCACCACCATGCATGGTTAAATTCCATGTTTTCTTTTACTTTTGATTTTTACTGATTTTTCTCCACTAAACCTCTTGTATTTCCCATCTCATTAATAACAATAGCTATTTTTAGAGCCTGTTACTTGCCTTCAACTATGTGAAGAGCTTTGGGTGAATCTTCTTAATGCTTTAAAGAGCCACACAACTGGATTGTTGCCCCCATTTCACAGATGAAGGAGTTGAGGTCCACAGTGGTAGGTAATTTGCTAGGGTAGAGGCCAGGTCTGGCTCTCCTGGAGCCTGTGCTCTTAGCCACCAGGCTGTGCCTGCCCTACCTCAGAGACTGAGATCACAACCTAAGCGGAGCAAAGGCAGGTATGGAGAAACGGGTTGCGGCCACAGGCAGTCCTCAGCCCTTTGCTCCCCAGAGGAAGCCTCCCCTCTATTTGCAGAGGAAGCAAGTGCAGTGGCTAACAATGTAAACTCAGCCTGTCTCTGAACCTACCACAGACTGACTGTGTGACCTTGGGCACATTGTGTAGCCTCTGTGCACCTCAGGGTCCTCCTGAGATTGTAAGGAGAAGCAAATGAGTTATATTTACAGAGGTCTTAAAAGGGTGCCGGAGCCAGGTGTGGTGGTGCACACCTGTAATCCCAACACTCAGGAGGCTGAGGCAGGAGGATTGTTGCAAGTTCAAGGCCATCCTGGGCTAAAAAGTGAGTTCAAGACCAGTCTGAAAGGCATAGTGAGACCCTGTCTCAAAAAGACCAAAAAAAAAGGTGCCTGTTGCAAAGTAGAAGTTAAATAAACATTTGATAAATTCCTTTTTAAAAACTTGAGGCTTGAACCTAGAGTGCTGAGTTACAGACTTATTTATTTATGTATTTACATTTGTGGTACTGGGGATTGAGCCCAGGATCTTCACACTGAGCTCCGTCCCCACCCCTTTTTATTTTTTATTTTGAGACAGATCTCCCTAAATTACCCAGGCTGGGCTCCAACTTGCAGTCTTCCTGCCTCATGCTCCAGAGTAACTGGGATTATAAACGTGAGTCACCACACCCTGCTAAATGCATTCTTTTAATGCTCCTTACCCTCATGTGTGAATGCTTTTTTGCTTAACCACCTGAAAGCAGTAGGGGTAGGGCGAGGATATTAGTATCTTTGTTATACACTGGAAGACCGAGGCCTGGGTTACATGGAAACAGATCCAGTCTGCATCTCCACCTGCCTCCCTGTGAGCCCAAGCCCTGCATTAAGTCACCCCAGGAACTCCATGAGGAAAAAAAAAAATGTAATTTATGACTCCCCACCCTCACTGTACACTCCTTAATGGGAAAATCACAGTGTAGCCAGACATCTGATCCTACATCTGTAACACAACTGCACACATCTAGCCAAAGCCTCAGTATCATGCAGGAGAAACAGGCGGACAATTGGCTAGAGTGTATCCGGAGGAACTGCCTCCAGCCCCTGGCCCCCAGGATTCTGCCCCAGGCTGGCCCTCTGTGCCCACAGCCCTGCCCTGGCTCTGAGAGCAGCTACTGATGTTGAAATCGACTGGCAACCCCGGCCCCGCCTGCACAATTAAGAGCTTGAAGTGTCCCCATCAACCGCCCTGGCCACCCGGACTCCACCCCTTACCTGCCCTTTGACCTTGTGTGACTCCTCTCTCTGGGCCTTGCTTCCTGCCCTGAAAAACGGGGACAGCCAGCTGAGGGGGCTCATCCCGTGCAGGTGGAGCCAGGGCAATTTTGGAGGGGACAGTGAAGAGGTGGTGGCAGAGGGACTTCGTGATTTTAGGTGCTGAGCCCTCAGCTGGACAATCACTGCCCTGAAATCCCTTGGTGCAGAGGCATCCAGAGAGCTCCTCCCTGGAGTAAGAAAATAGGTGGGGGGCTGGCTGGGCAGAGCCTTGGTTCTGGGAGAAACACAGCCCAGGAGGAGAAATGGGCCTTGTGATTCCCAGAGTGCACTCAAGTTGGAGTTGAGGAAGGGGGACTGATTAGGGGCTCCCCACACCACCCAAGATGCACACCGACACCTTTAACCTGCTCTGGGACCTGGGCCCTGTGCCTGATGTTTACCTACCTGGCTCCCAGACACGCCTACATCCACACCTCCACTCCGAGGCCAGCAAATCCCTTGGTTCCATGGATGCCACAGTCACTTAGTTCCCGTGCACATACAGACATAAACACGCGTTTACACCTCTAGACACATTCCCACCACGCCTCTGTGCTCTCTGGTCTGAGAACATTTAATGGGCATTTTATTTCTGAAGCTTCCTCAGTCTTCAGAGCTTAGTTCTGGGCACAGCTGAAAAGCATGGCGGTTCTGTAATATTCTAGCGTGGTAGAGAAGTTGACATAGGTTTGGACCCCATTGTAAACTTTATTTAAATTTTATTTACAATGAGGCCTTGGGAAAGTTACTTAACCTCTCTGAATCCAGTGGCCTCATCTTAAAATGGTGACGACACTCACAGGATTGTCAAGGATTTAATGCAATCAGGTACATATTCTTGAAACACTTAATAAATAATGCCTGCCACAGTTACTAAATTAGGGTGTTTTGAAAGTCAATTTGGGCGAGAAAAGAGGGAGGCATAAATGACAGGCAGTTACTCTCTTCACTTCCCAACCAGCTGCAGAAATTCTCTGGGAGCCCCAGGACTGGTGGGTGGGCCGGAGAAATCCTGAGCCACCTGGGGGAGGGTAGCAGAGGGACACGCGTATGTCCAAAGTTGCCATCACCTTCACCAGGTTGTTGTTCTCTCTCTTTGTCTATTTTCCTTTCTTCCCTGGGGACCCCCTCCCCCAGCAGAGCTGCACAGTTGTCAGCAGAAGGGGCCCCCAGGGCCCCCCAGTAGGAGGAGGTGGGGCAGCACTGTCATTGCCTCCACCAGGCTGAGCCCTACCCCCCCACACACACACTCTGGGAGGGTCCCCAGGGCCCACTCAGCTCAGTCCCCTAGCATCCCAGAGGCCCCTCTCTCCTTCTCCTGTCCACTCAGCTGCCCTGAGCATGAGAGGCTGTGGCAGGGTCTTGCGTGGGCTGAGGCCACCATCTACTCTCCCTGCCTTCGCCAGCTGGAGCAGCTTTCCAGAGGGCATGGTGTTCCCAGCCTGCCTTGCTCCACAGGCAGGAGCACAGCATTCTGGGAGTTGTAGTCCTCACTGTGGTGACCCTGAGCCATCACTGGAGAGGGGAAGACACTGGAGGGGAACCAGGAGTAAGGGATATTCATGCTGCAGAAGGGGGACAGGGCCCAGGGCCAGCAGCAGGTAGCACAGATCAGGAAGTCCTGCTTTGTACCTGGCTTCTCACTCTGACCCCATCCTCCAACCCCTACTCTAAGGACCCTAAAGCTAAAAATCTGGTTTTGAAGCCAGTTAAATTGAGGTGATGAACAGAATTGAAAACTCTAATCACATGAAATCAGGCCTCTGTTTTAGTGCTGGGGATGGAACGCGGCACCTCATGCAGGGTAGGCAAGCTCTGTATGTCTGAGCTGCTGCCCCAGACTAGAAAGAAAATATCAGGAAGTTGCTGCTAGCTCTTCCCCCAGCCTTGCTAGCCTAGAAACCCCTCCCCTAGCTTTGTGTCCTCAGGCCCAAGACCCCTGCCATGGTCCCTTAGGTTCTGCTCCACCCCTTTGGGGAGACCAGAATGAGGGAAACTGCTGGTGTGCAAGAGTGCAATCCATGCATTCTTGGAGGCTGAGGCAATAAAATCGCAGGTTCAAACCCTGCGTGGGCAATTTAGTAACTGAGCAAGACCCTGTCTCAATAAATAAATAAATGAAAAAATTAAAAATTAAAATAAAAAAATAAATGAATAAATAGATAAGGACTGGGCTTGTAGCTCAGTGTGAAGGCCTTGGATTCAATCTTTAGTACCGCCACACAAAGAAAAATGAGGGGGAAGAGCAGGGGAGGCAGCTGTTGAGAGAGACAGACACCTTCCTGCTCAGGGTGACCTGTCGGCCCAGGGTGGGGGCACAGCTTGAGAGCCAGGGAAGGCAGGCCTCTGTGACCCAAGCCTCCCTCCTGGCCCTTATCTCCCTGGCCAGAGCCTCTCCCCTCCCTCTGCCTGGAGCTGCCTCCCTACCTCTCCCCACTGGGCTCCCGCTGGCTGGGCCAAGGGGATGTGGTGGGCCCACTGACCATGCCGCATTTCAACAGGAGGACCATGCGGCAGTAGGCGCCATGTTGCCCTTCCTGCTGGCCACGCTGGGCACCACGGCCCTCAACAATAGCAACCCCAAGGACTACTGCTACAGTGCACGCATCCGCAGCACCGTCCTGCAGGGCCTGCCCTTTGGGGGCGTCCCCACCGTGCTGGCCCTTGACTTCATGTGCTTCCTGGTAAGTGCCACTGCCCATCCTGCTCCTGGCACCCGTGCACAACAGCCCTGGCAAGCCACACCCTCCCGCCCACCTTGGCTTCCCCACCTCTTGGCCCCTCCCCTCCCTAGATGGGGTTCTGACTCCAGTGCCCAGGCTGGCTGGTCTCCGCCTCCCACTCCCCTCCTTCCTCTTCCCTCAGGCACTGCTGTTCCTCTTCTCCATCCTCCGGAAGGTGGCCTGGGACTATGGGCGGCTGGCCTTGGTGACAGATGCGGACAGGTAAGGGTCTGCACTTGGCCACTTCACTGCATGCTGCTCAGGAGCCAGAAGGGGGCAGCCCCTGCCGGTCCCCTTTGTGAGGGGGGCGCGGGGGCGCAGAGAGACAGCGTGGGGGCCTTGGTCCCTTGCCAGTCCTCTCTCCGCGCGGGTAACCCGTTCTGTTCTCTGTCCCCAGGCTCCGGCGGCAGGAGAGGGACAGAGTGGAACAGGAATAGTATGTGGGGCACCAGCCCCTCGCCCCCACTAAGCCAGCTTTTCTCTCTTCTCTCACGCTTCTCTCTCCTCCTGCCAAGCTGCTGGTTTCTCTCCTCTGCAGGCTCTCGGCGGTTCAGACGGTTGCAGGCGGTGTGCTTTGCAGAGCAAGGGGCTCCCTGGCTTGTCTCTGCTCCCCATTCCAGCTCTCTCAGGCTCTTGCCTGGGAGAAGCCCCCTTCCCTGAGGGCACCCGCCCCGGAAATGACACCACACAGTCCTCAGCACACTCACGCAGAGACAGGCTGGGTGTCCCCAGAGCTTCTGCCCCCTAACAGCCAGTTCTTCACCTGCCAGGGTTCCTTGTCCACCTTGGGAGGGGGCTGCCCAGGGAGCCCCCTGTTCTGGCCTGTGCCCCCGCTGTGGTCTCTGTCTGTAGGACTGGAATTGGAGCTGTAGCAGTTGCCGGGTTGGGGAGCAAGAAGGGAGCCATCTTCCCCACCACCCCTCACGGTCCGCCTGTTCTTGGGTTCCCCTGGTCACTCCCGCTGTACCTCTCCTTGCTCTTTGCCTAAGGTCGGCTCTGTTGCTCCTGCCCCCTGCTGGTCAGGACCGGAACTGCAGGGCTTCTAACGTTCTTGCTTTGGCCTCACTTGGGTGATGATGAAGAAACCCTCCTCCCACAGGCCCCATGGCTGAACTGGTGCCCGGAGGGAAGAGGCAGGGTAGAGGGTGGTCACTCCTGCTTCAGCCTCTGCGCTTTCTGTGCCTTCTGTGGCCCCTGAACTCTGGGATTCTCTGCCCGTTTCCCAGGGCTCGTGCTCACCCCTCTGGTCTCATCTTCCCCTCCCCAGTGTGGCCTCTGCTATGCATGGGGACAGTCATGACCGGTATGAGCGTCTCACCTCCGTGTCCAGCTCTGTCGACTTTGACCAAAGGGACAACGTGAGTGTCCTCCCCTAAACGCCTTACCCACCCCCCGGCACGTGGGCCAGGCAGCCTGTAGTGTGCAGGGATTTGTCTGAGCTCCTTTCTGGCTCCTGTCCTGCGTCACAGCCTCCAAGCAGCACAGTCCTAACACTATGAACTCCAGACGCTGCCACAGTAGACTTCAGTGCCCGTCTCTGCTACTAGTAAATCCAAGGTCACCATCTTGCTGTAGAAGTGGCTTTAGAAATCCCAAGTGTACCTGCCAGGCATGGTGGCGCACACCTGTAATCCCAGCACTCGGAGGCTGAGGCAGGAGAATGGCCGCAAGTTCAAGGCAAGCCTGGGCTGTATAGTGAGACCCTGTCTCCAAAAGCCAAAAAGAAAAAAAAAAATCACGTGTGTCTTCCTGGCTGGGTAGCTAAGTGTACAGACTGTGCCATAGTGCTCAGAGGGCATCCTGGCAGCCCTGGCTGTGGAGACAGATGGCCTACAGTTCGCAGCAGTCCCCAGCTCTATCTCACACAAGACCCAGCAGGGGTGTTCCTACCTAGCCTTCTGTCATTGTGATTGCGGAGTCCCTGGTCAGCCTAGTTTAGGCTGGGAGCCCTAGGGGTGACAGCCCAGCAGAAAGTGGCTGCTGCTTCCTGAGTTGGACACTTTCTGGTAAGTGGCAAGCCACAGGCTTCAGCTTTGCTACCCAGTGCTGTCCATATGGTTCCCAGACATAGGTGGTGCCCAGGTAGCAGCGTCCTGGGCCAAACACACCTTCTCCCCACCCTAAGTGAGGTCTGGGCCTCTTGATGGGAGCCTAGGAAAAGTTCTTTCTGCCTGGCACCCCTGCCGCTCCCCACTGTCTGCCCAAAGGGACCGAAGGGATGAAGCAGAGAGACATCCTGCAGCTCATGGTGGCCCTGGGTTTGGTACCTCCGGGGTGGAATGGAAGACAGCAGGCATGCAGGCACCCTGGGGCAGCCCTCTGCTTTTGGCAGCTGGAGGCGGGGGACCTTCCTAGGAATCCCAGGCTGCACCCTATGCTGAGCCACACAGCCCCAGGGTTCTGCAGGGCTCTAGCCCTAGACATTAGGGTTCACAGATAGCCTGCTTTGGTGCTGTCCTTTTTTTCTTTGAAGATAGGGACCTCCCTCTTCCCCTGTTTCCCTTCTCCAGGCAGAGCTCGTCCTGGGCTCTGGGTTGGGGGAGGGGGCACGTGTGGCACATGTAAGGTGAGCCCCAGCCTGGATGTGGTTGTGAGAATGGGGGTGGCACTGGGGGAGCGAGGGCACTGGTGGGCTGGGGGCCGCCTGCCGACAGCCTCTGTCTCCCCAGGGCTTCTGCTCCTGGCTGACAGCTATCTTCAGGATAAAGTAAGTGGACGCTTCGGATTAAAGAAAGAGAGAAACAGAAACGCCAGACGTGGCATCTCCCTCCAAAATGCACAGGCCAGCAGCTTGGGAGGCCATAGCGCTCCTAGCCAGCCCAGCGACTGCTCTCTGCTCCCCACTCCCCACTTCAGGCCGCCTGGCCATGGGGCCCGGCCTCCACTGTCCCCGAATGCTCACTTTCTTCCACGAATCTCCATGGGGGCCTCCCTTGGAGCCAGCCTGCTCTGCGTGTCCTGCCCTGCCCCGCTCCCTGAGAGCAGGGCCCGGACCATGGCCCAGCCCCCTGCAGCCAGCGGGGCGGGCAGCAGCAGGCAGAAGCCAGTGTCCAGCAGGCAGCAAGGCAGGCGATCGAGCCAGAGCCTGGCAGGCAGTCAGTGAGCGCTGAGAGAGGCAGGAAGCTCGACAGGTCAGCACCACACCTGCCCAGGCCCCAGCCCCGGCTCCGGCCCCCATGGGCACTGCCGCCACCTCCTGCCCACTTTCTCGCTTCTGCCCCTCTTGAACTGTCTCCTCTTTCTGGCCCTTTGCTCTCCCTTCCCAGGAAACTGGGGACTCAGAGGTCCCATTCCAGCCCCACACTGGGCCAATCAGCGGGTGGGATGCCTGGGGACTGGGGCCAGCCGTGGCCTCCTGGTCCAGTTCTGACCTCGGTCCTCTCTGCCACCCCCTCGGCCTGCAGGGACGATGAGATCCGGGACAAGTGTGGGGGCGACGCTGTGCACTACCTGTCCTTCCAGCGGCACATCATCGGGCTGCTGGTCGTCGTGGGCGTTCTCTCCGTGGGCATCGTGCTGCCTGTCAACTTCTCAGGGGATCTGCTGGGTCCGTGAGGACTGGGGCAGCTCGGGTGGGGGCGATGGAGGCAGGGGCGCAGGCCCTGACCTCACCATCACCTGTGCGCCCTCCGCCTCCAGAGAACAACGCCTACAGCTTTGGGAGAACCACCATCGCCAACTTGAAATCAGGGTAAGGCTGGGACCACCTGTAGGGCCCTGGGGTGGGGGTGGGCGGCAGAGGTGGTGGGGACAGCAGGGGCAGATCCCTCCGAGAGTCCCCATTTTGGTTCTATAAGAACAAGGCAGCAGCCTCCGGCCAGGGAAGGCTGTTAGGTAGGGGGCGCTGCAGCCAGCAGGGATGTTTCCGCCAGGAGGTCTGAGGACAGAGGGGTGTGTGGAACCTCAGAAGGTTCAGTGCTGCGGACTGGTGTCCGGGTTTGCCAGGTTGGGGCTTCTCCATGTTTCCCAGCCACTTGTACCCCCTTGCTTCCCCAGGAACAACCTGCTGTGGCTGCACACCTCCTTCGCCTTCCTGTACCTGCTGCTCACTGTCTACAGCATGCGGAGGCACACCTCCAAGATGCGCTACAAGGAGGACGACCTGGTGAGTGCCCGGAGCCCACCCAGGCCTGGCAGGCCCCTCGCCCCTGTCCTGCAGACCCTGCTCTGCCCCGCCCTCACGTGCCGACCTAGAGTTAGGCCACCTGGTGTGAGCCCTGGCTCTGGGGCTCAGGAGTTCCCCCTTCCTACGAGGGACATAACCTGGCCTCAGCGTCTTCATTGTGAAATGGGATTGTAGTTCCCCTCCCAGGGTTTCTTGGGCGCTGAGACCAGGTGGCACATGTGCGCTGCTGGCCGTGGCTGGCCCTGGGAAGTGGCTGCTGCTGGTGTTGGGGGATGATATTCCCCTTCCTCTGGTCACCTGCCAGCCAGCTCTGGGTGCTGAGCCCATGCCGGCCACTGTGCTGGAAAACCAGGGTCCAAGGGTCCGAGACCAGCCCCTCATCGGCCCTGTCACCCGCTCCAGGAGCAGGGGCTGTGTGTCTCCGAAGTTAGGTTTGCCGCCTGATCTTTAGCGCTGTCTGCACAATGGTGCCGTTAGAGTACATCCCCACTTCCCCAGGAGCCTGTGAGCCCCCTCCCTCGTCCTCTCTGCTCACCGCTTTCCACCCCCTCAGTACAAAGCCTCGCTCCAGCCCTCCCGACTCCTCTGACTCCTAAGGTCCTCTCTCAGGAAGCCCACCTTCCCCTCCAGGTGAAGCGCACCCTTTTTATCAACGGGATCTCCAAATATGCCGAGTCGGAAAAGATCAAGAAGCACTTCGAGTGAGTCAGCACCCCTGTGCCTTTACCCCAAGAGCGACCACATCCTCTGCTTCACCTCAGGATGCACAGCAGGGTGGAGGTCAGAGCAGGGCCACGGTCTCTGCCTCCAGGGTGGCCTAGCTTCTGGGTCCCTTTGGGAGCCGGAGAGGGCTGGGTATAGTTCAAGGCTGAGTGGGTGTTAAGCAAGTGTGAGGCCTGGGGTTCAAGCCCAGCTCCCCACCTAAAAAAAAGAGCAGGAGAAATAGGCAGAATCTGGATGAACGCCACAGCTGTCTCCTCCCCACCTCCCCTTGTGGACTGGCTTGCAGGTTGTTGATTGGGGTCCGTTGGAGGCAGATGCCTTCCTCCATTCTCAGCCACATTCCAGACCGCGCGGGTGAGGGGGTGAAGCTGGCAGTTGCCAGCAGCTGTCCAGGAGCCCAGGAAAGACTGGGCTCTGCTCTCTCGGGCTCTTCCAGCTCTGGAATCCTGTCTTGAGGAACTCCAGGACTGCCAGGCAGCTGGAAACTGCAGAAGAGGGAGGGGGCTTGAGGGACAAGGAGGTCACTGTCCAGTCCCCAGGGTCAGGGGGCACATGGGACAGAGCCGTGGGTGGCAGAGTTGGAGTTAAGGGCCCATCTGGGGAAGGTGCAGGGATTGGGGTCACCTGTGCATGCACCCCACTTTTTTGCAATGGGCTTGGGACTATGAAAAGTGAACAGAAGGTCTTCAGACTCTCGGCTCACATGCTGTGGGGATCAGCCTCAGGAGCAGGTCCAGGCTCTGGTTGGAGGTTGGTCTGAGTTGTCTAGAATTAGAGTTGGCTGGTGTCGTAACTGGGCTGGTGGTGGTGGCCTGCAGCAGGCTTGGTCTGGCACAAGCACAAGGGATCATTCAGATCCAGATCTGCGCAGATCCAGAATAGCGCTCGGTCCTCATCCCAGGCCAGGGCAGCTGTGGTCCGATTGGGGAGTGTGTTGGGCCAGCCTGGGAGCAGGATCTGGCTGGGGTCCAATGCCAGAGCTCTGTGCTACAGCATTAAGGACTGGCTTGTGGTGGGCACCTTCTCTGTACCATGAGTAGGACACCAGGGACTAGCCCTGCCTCAGTTTAC
The DNA here is from genome assembly GCF_000276665.1 of Chinchilla lanigera. Lineage (NCBI taxonomy): Eukaryota > Metazoa > Chordata > Mammalia > Rodentia > Chinchillidae > Chinchilla > Chinchilla lanigera. The sequence continues at coordinate 9,781,272 of NW_004955437.1, forward strand.
CAAGCAGCAGTCCAAAGCAGATCTCCTTGGGTCCATCAGCTGTCTAGAGCTCGTGCTGACATCAGCCATGGGGGGCAGTCCGGGTCAGGACTGGGGACAGTGCGCTCTGAATTCAGTGACTCCATTGTCCAGTGGGAATCAATGGTCGCCCATTCCAAGGAGGACCCTGAGGGGCTGTGCACCGCCCCAAGGACAGAGCCTTCGGCTGGGCTTGCCACCCTTGGTGCCCACATTCTAGCCAGGGAGGCAGACAGTGAGGCAGGCATGAGTTGTAGGCACTGTCAGGCTGGGGCAGGGGTGCAGAGGACATCATCTCAGGGAGAGGGGTTGGCAAGTGGGGTGGACGGGTGACATTTGAGCAGAGGCCTGAGCCAGTGAATGACCAGCTCTGCCAGCTCATTCAGCCTGTGCACAGCTCTCTGTGCTCATGCCAGGGAGACAGGAGAAGCAGTCTGACCAGTGTCCCCGGGGAGCGCTCCATCCTGTTGTTCCAGGGCCGGTCTGTAGTTCTGTGCAGGAAAGAGCAGGATTAAAGTTAGTGGTCATGGCAGCACTAGGCATGGCGGGCACATGCTGTACCACAGCACGCAGGGAGGCTGAAGCAGTTGGATCACAAGATTGAGCTCAGTCTGGGCAACTTAAGCGGCTTACCGAGACCATCTCAAAATAAAATAATACAGGGCTTTTCCTTCTGAAAAGGAGACCTGGATCAGCCTGAACAGCAGCATGATCAGAGAAGCCTGTCGCCTCCAGGGCTGCTCATTTCCAGGGATCCCAGCCCAGATTGAAATTTCTAAACCCCACACGTTTGTCAAGTCCATCTTGTGACCTTGTAACTTTAGCTCGTGCATCTTTAGTTCTTGATGGTCCTTCATTAAAATTTTAATAAAACATAAATGATGGGAACTGCCGGGTATGGTAGCACACACCTGTAATGCCAGTACTCTGGGAGGCTGAGGTAGGAGGATCACGAGTTTCAGGCCAGCCGGGGCACCTTAGCAAGATACTGTATCAAAATAAAAAGGCCTGGGGATGTGGTTCAGGGCAAAAGTCCTGGGTTCAATCCCCAGTACTACAAAAAGTAAAATGAAAAACAGGGATGCAGTCTAAATTAAAGATCAAGGGTCAAGAAATAGGGCAGGATTGGATTTTAAAAGTAAGTTGTCCTTTCCTCAGTCAGCTGGCACCCTCCAGGCCCAGCCAGGTGCCTCGGGCATGGAGTTGGGACAGTTGCTGGTTATCTGTGGGGGGTGGGATGGGGCTGCATTATGGGTTGGTCTCAGGATCAGGATGAGTTCTTTGTTGGTCTCAGGCCAGGGTGAGAGATGCCTGGAGAGGTGGAGCTGCAGGGTGGTTGGGTCTGGCCAAGTGTGAGACAGGGCCAAATCTTCTGGGAACAGGGTCACAGCTCCACATGAAGAGCAGAGTCCCCATATAGACCTACGCCCTCTCCCCTGAGGACTGGCGGGAGGAGGATTCCAGGGCTTTATTCTTGGGTACCAGAAGGGACGGTGGGGACGGGCCGGGTGTCTCCATGCAACAGAGCTGGGGGAGGGGGACGAGTGTCCGCAGGCAGTGTGGTCCCCGCGGGAGGTGACGTTGGCCCTGTTTCAGGGAGGCCTACCCCAACTGCACCGTCCTCGAAGCCCGTCCCTGTTACAACGTGGCCCGCCTTATGTTCCTGGATGCAGAAAGGTAGGAGATCTGAGGCACCAGAGTGCCTGCCTCCTTGCCCAGGGCTCTGTGGGAGATGGGTTTAATTCTTCCCTAGAGTGCTCGCTTTCAGCTCAGGGAAGAGCGGGCTGAGCTCAGACCCTCCCTGGCCCCGAGGCACTGGGCTAGGGGCCTCTGGACAGCATGCCCTAAACAGATCCAAAGCGGGACAGCCCCTGCCCTTGGGGGTGGCCTGGTGACATGAGCCTGCTGGCTGGGGGTGACAGGCACGTGGGTCCTGCAGGAAGAAAGCGGAGCGGGGAAAGCTATACTTCACAAACCTGCAGAGCAAGGAGAATGTGCCCACCATGATCAACCCCAAACCCTGTGGCCATCTTTGCTGCTGCGTGGTGCGGGGCTGTGAACAGGTACGAGGAGGCCCCATCCCTAGCCCTGCAGCACACACAGCAGGTGGAGGGGAAGCCCATGGAGGAGGCAAGGGTGGACCTCAAGACAGCGCCCTGGAAGCCCCAGCTCCCCCTGCTGGGCTTGTCATGTCTGTGCAGTGACCAGAGCTGCGAAGCCCAGGTGGGAGAGGACAGCATGGTGCTGTGCTGTGCTGTGCTTGCTAACGCCGGCCTTGGCAAGTTCCTTAACCACATTGTGTCTCAGTTTCCTCATCTGTAAGATGGGACTAATTGTACCTAAGTGTATAATAACACCTCAGAACCAGGTATCATGGCACATGCCCATAATCCCACACTCTTAGAGGCTGAGGCAGGAGGATGGAAAGTTTGAGCTCAGCCTGGGCAACTTAGTGAGACACTGCCTCAAAATAAAAAATAAAAAGGGCCCAGGATGTAGCTCAGTGCAAAGGCCCTGGAGAAGGAAGCCTGGCTGTGGACCCAGCCAGGGTGGCTGGAGCTGCGGGATCCCGGTGTCTGACCAGAGCCCCTGGCCGCGCGCCCCGTAGGTGGAGGCTATCGAGTACTACACGAAGCTGGAGCAGAAGCTGAAGGAGGACTACAAGCGGGAGAAGGAGAAGGTGAACGAGAAGCCGCTCGGCATGGCCTTCGTCACCTTCCACAATGAGACCATCACGGCCATGTGAGCCCCGCGCCCCCCTGTGCGGGAGCCCCTGTCCTCACGGGTCGGGTCCCCCCGGTTGTAATGGCGCCGTTCTCCGCCAGCATCCTGAAGGACTTCAACGTGTGCAAGTGCCAGGGCTGCACCTGCCGCGGGGAGCCGCGTGCCTCCTCCTGCAGCGAGTCCCTGCGCATCTCCAACTGGACCGTGTCCTACGCCCCTGACCCGCAGAACATCTACTGGTGAGAGCTGGGGGCGGGGCAGTCGGGGCGGAGACAGGCGGGGCGTGCGGCCTGCCTGACTCCTCCTCCCCTGCGCTCCAGGGAGCACCTGTCCATCCGCGGCTTCATCTGGTGGCTGCGCTGCCTCGTCATCAACGTCGTACTCTTCCTCCTGCTCTTCTTCCTCACCACCCCAGCCATCATCATCACCACCATGGACAAGTTCAACGTCACCAAGCCCGTGGAGTACCTCAATGTGCGCCCCGCACCCACCCAGCCTTCCCTCCCCCTGCGCTTCTGCCCGCCCCTCCTTCCTGCCACGCAGTCAAGGGCCAGTTTGAAAGTCCCTGAGGACTCTGGCTTCGTATATAAGACCCAGAGTACCTGCCTAAATCCCCTCCCCTCTGCTTGCTGCCTGGGTGAGTCTGCTTCAGTGTATATGTCTATAAAATGGGCCAGAGCCATTGCTGTGAGGATGGATATCGTGCTGGGGATACGGCAGGTGTTGCGCCACCTCGAGTGTCAGCACCCTGCACCCTGGGCCCAGGGGCCTGTGAGGAGCAGGCGGCCCTTGCCTGACACGTGTCCCCATGTCCCGCAGAACCCCATCATCACGCAGTTCTTCCCCACCCTGCTGCTCTGGTGCTTCTCGGCCCTGCTCCCCACCATCGTCTACTACTCAGCCTTCTTTGAGGCGCACTGGACACGGTGAGGGCCCACACTGCCCTCGCGCACCTGCTGCACCCTGTCCCCCGGCCTGGTGCCCTCTGCCCTCGGGCTCCCTGGCCAGCACCCCCCAACCCTGCCGTGCCGGCTGACACCCCGACCTCCTCCGTGCCCTGTGCCTGTGCCAGCTCCGGGGAGAACAGGACCACCATGCACAAGTGCTACACCTTCCTCATCTTCATGGTGCTGCTCCTGCCCTCACTGGGACTGAGCAGGTGAGCGCGGGGCGGGGCGGGTGCAGAGGGGAGGGGACGTAAAGCTGTCCCCAGGCGTCCCCAGGGCCATCGCAGACCCCCTCCCTCTTCTCCTCCCTCCAGCCTGGATCTCTTCTTCCGCTGGCTCTTCGACAAGAAATTCTTGGCGGAGGCAGCTATTCGGTTTGAGTGAGTGGCCAGGGACCCAGGAAGAGACCGGGCGGCAGGGGGCGCGGTGGAGACACTGCCAGCCCCCACGGGAGGGAGGATTTGACCGCGTCCAGCCCTAGGCGGAGAGGGCTCCAGGGCATCCGCGTTGGGGTCTGTGGGTGCCTGGTCTCACTTGGAGCAGTCGCAGTGAAATCTTGGTCAGCTGGGAGAGAGCTGGGGTCCCTGCAGCTCGCTGGCATCTGTGCTGTGAGGGTCCAGGAAGGCTCCTAGGTCAGGGCCCACGCTTTAGGGTTTGTCTGCAGCAGGAGCAGGGGGACACGCTGTGGCATTTGAGGTTCAGAGTGTGACTGCAGGGTTCTCCACGGCCCCATCTGTGCGAACTGCCTTGGGGCACAGGCCTGGAGGCTCGCTGTCAGCCGTCTGTGCCACGTTGGGACCCCAGCATGGGGCGTCTCAGGTGTTGATAGAGATCGTGTGGCCCAGGACAGGCTGAAGCTTACCTGCAGAGACATCCGACCTCAAATCCTGGAGTGCCTCTGGGCTAAGGCAGGGTCTGGGGGAGTGTTAGGGTGCTCCTGGGGCTTATGCTAGGCCTTTGAGGGTCCCACTGGGGAGGTCCGAGGAGATCTTGGGCAGCCTCTGCCTGCACAATCTGGTGGCTTTGGTGTCCTGAGCACTCTAAGATCTGCGTGGGGCACGGATTATGGGGGTGCCTCTGGGCCAGGCATCAGGCCACATTGCATGTGCACTGGGGCACCAAAACTTATTTGGGAGTGTCTCTCTTGACACTAGTATATGTATCCGGGGTTCACACCGGCGATGGGGACTGGGTCACAGTGTTGGGGCCAGGCTAGTCGCCCACGTGGAAGAAGCATGTGGAGGGAGAAGCTGGTGGTAGTGGCCATGGCCGCGGGTCCCCTGAGGTGTGGCACTGGAGCACCCGGTGCCCACAGGTGCGTGTTCCTGCCGGACAATGGCGCCTTCTTCGTGAACTACGTGATTGCCTCGGCCTTCATCGGTAACGCCATGGACCTGCTGCGCATCCCAGGCCTGCTCATGTACATGATCCGCCTGTGCCTGGCCCGCTCGGCAGCCGAGAGACGCAACGTCAAGCGGGTATGGCCGCCCCGGCGCAGCGGCCCGCGGGCGCCCTCTGTTGGCCCGACCAGAAACTGCAGCCGTTGGGCTCTTGCGGGGCACAGGTGCTGGGACTCCAGGGAGCCCGCTTCTGGGGCCCTGCCTTTCCCATACACATAGCTATGGTTGACAGAGGTGGCCCTGGAGGGCCCCAATTCTGACAGGGTAGTGTTCCGTGCTGGGAGCTGGGAGAGGTCTGGCCACCTAGATCTAGGTCCCAGTGTCCCAACCACACAAGAGGGCCCTGGATGTTCCCTGCCCGTGATCTCCCCACTCTTGCTCCCGCACTCTTGCCCAGAAGGCCCTCAACACCCCCATCATGTCTCTGCCTGCCTCCCCTGCCCGACATGAGGACCCTGCTGCTCCCGGCTTCGTTCCTGACCCCCTGTAGAGCTCTTGGTCTCTCCCTGCTGCCCTGGCCCCCCGCAGTCCCCTGTGCCCTGAGCCCCTCCTGCCCATGTCCCCCCCAGCATCAGGCCTACGAGTTCCAGTTCGGCGCTGCCTACGCCTGGATGATGTGCGTCTTCACGGTGGTCATGACCTACAGTATCACCTGCCCCATCATCGTGCCCTTCGGTAGGCGCTGCCGCGCCGGGACCTGGGCCCTGCTCGGGGGGACCCGGGGCCTTACCCAGCCACCCTAGAAAGGAGGCCACCCCGAGTGGACAGGGCCCGGCTGGGAGACCGGCCCCTCGGCCTGCCATCCGGTTCCTGGCCCAGTCTGGGGCCCGGCCTGGGGAAGTGGGGTGTAGCTCAGCTCAGGCTGGACCCACCCAGTGTGCTGGTCCCTGCCAACGCCATCCTAACACGGCCCTGTTGGCCACACTGGTGCTGCCGCCCACTGACGTGTCACGCTGCCACTAACACATCACACCGCCTCTGACGTGTCCTCGCATGCTCACACCCCTGCACAGGCACACAGCCTCCTGAGCCCAGGGAGGACCCAGGTCCAGGGTGGGGTGCGCCCCTGCCTCCCACAGAGCTGTCCTGCCATAGCCAGGGTGTGACTTGCACACTCACTCTTCTCTAGATGTCTAGCGCAATTTGCCTCTAACCATCCCCCAGTGCAGCCTCTGCTTCCCCATAACACCCCAACCCTAACCTAACCGCCCTCTCTGGCCAGTGATGGCTCCAGATTCCCAGACTAACCTAGTCCCATCGGAAGCGCCCACAGTCCCAGTCTGCAGGGAACTAGAACTGTCGTGTAACTTAGCGTTATATGTGGCGGGTCAGGGTGGAGGGAAGCAAGGGGGGCTTCAAGCATTCCCCCCCACTGTTTGCTCTGGACCATTTCCAGGGACAGGATTCCTGGCAAGGGGCCAGGCAGAGGAGGCCCAAGCCCAATGGTCATGCTGGGGTCACCAAGTCTGGTGCTGCCCTGGGCTGGGGAAGGGACAGGGCAGGCGGGCAGCTAGCCCTGGTGATCCCGGAAGGCAGCCAGTGCTGGACACGTCGTGGTCTGTGGCACCGGTTCCGAGGGCAGGGCCGTGTGGCTTCTCCAGGGCTCATGTACATGCTGCTGAAGCACCTGGTGGACAGGTACAACCTCTACTACGCCTACCTGCCTGCCAAGCTGGACAAGAAGATCCACTCAGGCGCCGTGAACCAGGTGGTGGCCGCGCCCATCCTCTGCCTCTTCTGGCTGCTCTTCTTCTCCACCATGCGCACAGGTGAGGGTGCTACCGCCCCAGAGCGGGGATGGGGCAAGACGGGAGGGCCATGCGGCCAGCGCCCTGGAGAGCCCACGGTGAAGCCAGGCCATGGGTCCAGAGGGAGCATCAAAGACAGCTGGCAGCCCTGTCCTTTGTCCCCACACGCGCCAGGGTTCCTCGCCCCCACGTCCATGTTCACCTTCGTCGTCCTGGTCATCACCATCGTCATCTGCCTCTGCCACGTCTGCTTCGGACACTTCAAATACCTCAGTGCCCACAACTACAAGGTGGGGGCCGAGGGCTGGCGGGCACAGCTACGGGCGGCTCACGGGGGCCAGGGCGGGGCCGACGGGGCGCGAGGAGGCTGCAGGGCTCGGGGACAGTTCCTGTAATCCCTGACCTGCTCTGTGTCTCTCAAGATTGAGCACACAGAGACAGACACCGTGGGCCCCAGAAGCAATGGACGGCCCCCCTCTGCTGCTGCCGTCCCCAAATCTGCGGTGAGTGCCCTGCTCCCTGGTGAAGGAAGGGGGGTGCTTGACAGAGACTCAGCTCCAAAGTCAGGCACCCATCTGTCATCCAGCGGGGGCAGCCTATTCCAGACCCTCATCAAGGGAGGGCTGTCCTCCGTCACCCCGCCATACAGCTGGACACTCACCCTCACCACCTGCTTCTCCCCCTGCAGAAGTACATCGCCCAGGTGCTGCAGGACTCAGAGGGGGACGGGGATGGGGACGGGGCTCCTGGGAGCTCAGGGGACGAGCCCCCGTCGTCGTCCTCTCAAGACGAGGAGCTGCTGATGCCCCCCGACGGCCTCACGGACACGGACTTCCAGTCGTGCGAGGACAGCCTCATAGAAAATGAGGTCCATCAGTGAGGGTGGGGCCCTGGAGGCTGCGCCCCCCGCCCGCCCCACGGACACAAGACGCTAATAATTTATTAGATCTAAAGCCCTCCAACCCCCCAACCCCCGCTTTCATTAAGGTATTTAAACCTGGGGATCCGCCGCTCTCCCCCACCGCGAGGGAGGCAGGGAGCCCTCGCCTCAGTGAGGACAGCCCCGAGCCGGCCCCGGGGCGCAAAGGGGTGTGGGGGCTTTCCCCCGATCAGCAGCACCCCAGCAGTGTGGTCAGGAAAGGTTGATGAGAGCCAAGAGGGGTACCCAGTGCCATGGCTGGAGACCTGGGGGCAGGTGGACTAGGGCCCGCCCCCTCCAGCCTGTCCTCCGCTCTGCTCCTGGGATCTGGCCCTGCAGAGACCTGCGGGATGCATGAGAAGGGAGGGGAGCGAGGGGAGGAGGGGCCCCAGCCCGGACCTGGGGGTGGGCATGGCTGACACTGGAATATGGGTTTTTGCACTGGTTTTTTTTTTTTTTTTCCTTTAAAATAAAAACAGAAAAGCTCCTAGGTCAGCGTGATCTGTGTGCAGCTGTGCCGCTGTGCTGGGGCCTCGCCTCGCCTCTGTCCAGCCGGCAGCCTGTGCACAGCCTCAGCATGAGCCCTACAAAGACTGGTGGTTCCAGGTCTCAATTTGCCCTCATGGGGGACACCATGGGGTGTGTTGAAGGAAGGAGGGGCCTCCGTACCCGGGCCGAGCTGTGCCAGTGCCCCTGCCATCCCCAGCATCCCTGAGAGCCACACACAGGACAGCGGGCAGGAGACAGCAGCCTGAGAGCCGCCAGCGCTCGCCCTGAGCATCTGCAGGTGGCCTCCAGGGGGTCTCACCCTCCACACCAGCTCTGTGCCACCCTTCGGAGGGCTTTCCTGGGGCGCCACCGCAACTCCAGAGCCACAGGGCTGTGTGCCGTGCAGCGTGTGCTGTGTGCAAAGCCCACAGGGCCCTGTGCCCACACATAGCACCTGTCCGGAGTCTGTCACTAGCTCACAGCACACGACCGTATCCCAGAGAAAGCTGCACTTCCTTGGGGCCTGTTCCCTCATCGGTACAATTAGGGTGCAGGATGGGACTTCCAGAGCGCCTGGGACACCCTCCTGCCCGCCTCAGCCCCCACCTTCCAGCAGGACCACACCAGTGGGGGCGGGAAGGAGGACAGAGGTGACTCCACAAGAAAGGCTGGCAGAGACAGCACACACTGCCCAGGTGCCAGCAGGGGGTGGCAGCAGCCGGGGCCAGGGCCCACCAGCCGCAGGGCAATGGATGCCCTCTGTCATCAGCCGAGCCAGGAGGGCCAGCAGCCGTGGCAGCATGAGTGAGAGGGGCAGTAACTGGCACTGACGGCCTGGCCTCAACTTCACAAGAGCCCCCAATAGAGTCCCCAAGGCGGCCATGGCAAGAAGCCCAGGGCCAGCCAGTGGGTGAGCGCTGAAACTGCTCAGGCTGGGCTGAGGCTCCGGCAGCCTCCTCTCTGTGGGGCGGGCATTGGACTGCCCTTGTCTGTCCGGCAGGCCCCAGGTCAGTGCAGCATGGACGGGACAGACCTCAGCCTGGAACTCATCAGCCAGGCCCCTGGGTCTTTCCCTGCACAGCATATCTCCCTGTACCGGAGCCACCTGGCAGGGCCTGAGGTGCAAAGTCAAGTCCAGATGTTCACAGATGTGCAGCCCAGGTGGTACCCAAACCACACACAGTGAACATGACCTTGGGTGGGGGGTGACGGAGTTCACCCCAGCCAGCACCCCTTCCCTGGCCTCCTCACACGCAGCACTTTCCAATTTCCTGGTCCCAAGCCCACCCTGAGGGGACAGGGATCTAGCACCCTGCCAGGCATCTTCCCTGAGACAAGTCCCAGCTCTGCACTCTTACCACAAGCCTTCAGAAAGGTGCCGTCCCTGTCCCATCAAGCTGAGCTCTCCGTCCTGAAGGCCTTCCCTCTTGCAAAGCCAGATCCGGTGGCAAGTTGGAAGGGGCTAGTTTCTGCGGGGACAAGTGGGAAGATGGGGAAGGGGAAGGTGACCAGTACACGTGGTCATCAGCGAGTTCTGGAGCGGGGGTGGGGTGGACTCTGCTCCCCCCAGGACTTCAACTGCCACCATGGCGCTGGCCGCCTGCATGGCGTTCTCCTCAGGTAAGCACCAACGGGCCTTGGTCCCTTGTCGCACACCTGGGCTTCTGCAGACGAGGCCTCTCTGGAAATGAGCGTCCTGCGTCCCCATCAACCTGGGTGTCCTGAGGGTGGAACCCAGGACTCATGAATGAGACCAGCTGCCCAGAGGGCAAGAGCTAACTTCCAGCGGCAGGACGGCGCCTCCTCATCAGGCGGAGGGGCTGGCGGTGGGGAGCGGAGAGCGTTCGGAGAGGGGGCCCACACAACCATCAGAGCGGTGAGCCCCTGGGAACTGAGCTCACTCCAGGCCCAGGACTCAGCCCGGTCCAGAAAGAGAAGGTCCAAGAGGGCGGTGGGAGCAGGCGCTAGGCCGTGAGGACCCTGGCTTTAGGCCCCAGGAGCACCTGGAGGGGCTGCAGAGCTGAGTTGTTCTTGGGGGAAAACGGTCCTCGCGGGAGCAACCACCACCAGGTCACCCTCGGGCCATCGCCCCCCGTCAGCCTCCCGGCCCAGGTCCACTGCTGCCCTGGCCCAGCCTCACTCCGCCGAGCCCCAAGGCCACAGCAGCACAATCCCCTCCCTGCTCTGGAGACTTCTGGCTCCCCTCCCGCAAGGAACAGATTCTGAAAGTCACTGAGAGGGTGGGGTCTGAGTGTCCCCCCACGAGGGGGTGCACAGATGAGGCAGTGCGCCTGAGTGAACAGCGCCGCAAGGCCCTCCCACCATGCAGGCAATTTCCAAACATCGTGGTGGACATGACCCATGCATGTTGATTTTTTTTTTTTCCATTAATGAAAGCATAAAATAACACAGTTTTTAAAATGTATGGGTCCGCAGGCCCCATGTCCAAGGTGAGCTCTGCCTGAGGGGGACGGGCCCAAAGCTTCTGTCCATCTGCGCCTTCTAGTGTGTCCCTCCGGGCCCTGCCTGAGCTCTCACGCCAGCCCAGTTTGTCTGCCTGCCTGTCTGCCTGCCTGTCTGCCTGAGCTGGCTCCCCCGCTTCAGCCCAGAGACAGGGCCTGGCCTGCACCCTCAAAAGAGGCTTCCTGCCATAGCCGTGGCCTTGTGTGGCTGCAGGGTGTGACGAGCCTGGTCTCTGGACTCGGGGGTCTCAGGCAGGGCATGGGACATGCTGGTGAGAAGGGACAAGGCTCCGAGGGGATGAAGGAGGGAAAATTAGCCCCTCACCGCCTTGGCCTGTCCCCTCCCCTGGCATGGTCCCCAGCACCCTTTGTGGCTGACCCAAGAGAGAGGCCACTCAGTGCTGGGCCAGCCACGGCCGGGGTCCCGCCCCTCTGGCCCCGAGGAGACAGGCCCTGAGGGGTCCTTTCACTGTGTGGTGGCCCAGGCCTTACCCTCACTGGGATTCTCAGCCTTGCCAGGTGCTGGGGGAGCTTTGGGTGGGGTCATTCTCTGCCCCGGGTGTAGGGGGCACTGTTCAAGTGTTGCAGGATGTTTAGCAGCTCCTGGAGCCTCTGGTGGTGCTGCTGTCCAGCCATAATGACCAAACTATCTGGAACTGGCAGAGTCCTCAGGGCAGCACGGCCTGGGTGAGGGTCTGCGTGGACCCTGTGGTGACTCGGCTTCTTCCGGCTGAGCTCGGAGTAATGGTGACTGGTGGCTCCCTTTAGGGTCAGGGATGAAAGAGAAGCCCCAGGTCCCACCCTGCTCAGAGACCTCACTCCTCTCCTGGGAGGGCTCCTGTCAGAGGGGCGATGATGTATCCCCACAGCTTTTTCATCTTCAGAGAGAAAATAATCCACACTCGTGCACTCCTTAACCATCTCCCCGGAGTCAGAGGGAGCCTCATCCACTGTTTATTTTCATCTACTCTTTATATTTTTTCCTTTCTACTTTTGGAGACAGAGTCTCACTAAGTTTCCCAGGCTAGTCTCAAAATTAAGATCCTCCTGCCTCAGCCTCCCAAGTAGCTGGGATCACAGATGTGCACCACTATGCCCGGCTCCTCTACCGCTTCTAAGAGAACCCCAGAGGGCTTGGGTTAGGAGAGGGGGGTCTGAGGAGATGGAGGAGGAGCAGGAGGGGAGAGCTCCCAGATTCTGGCTGTTCCCCAGTTCCTCTCCCACTCCTGGTTGCCCTAGAACCTGGAACTCCTGGAACCACCCTTGGGGCAGTGGGCGGATCTCAGAGCAAGGAAGGAGACATCTCTCTCTGCAGGAGCACAGGCCTCACCCACCCCCCAGCCTACAACCTCTCTTCCAGCCTATGGCACTGCACCAGAGCAGGATGGCCAGAGGGTCCATGTGCCCAACCAGAACAACTGCCCCATAAAGCCAGGGGGCTGCTAGGGACACGGCACAGGTGGTGGCACAGTGTGGAGTGATTATCAGTAAATCCGTGATGGACAGGGGTGCACATGTAGCTCCAGTAGCTGCTCAATAAATACTTGCAGCCTGCCAGCACAGGCCAAGTTGGGTCTTTATCACTACGTAGCAGTAATTGTTTGGGACAGGGACAAGCACACAGCAAGCCCTCTTACCGCCCGAGGGAGAGTCCTTCTAGCTTCTCAGCAGGCTGAGGATGGGGTCCTGAGTTCTTCCATGTGACTGATTTTTTTTTAAGAAACAGTGTCTTAACCAGGAGTAGTGGCACATACATGTAATCCCAGCACTCAGAAGGCTGAGGCAAGAGAATTGTAAGTTCAAGGCCAGCCTGGACCTTGTCTCAAAAAAGCCAAACAAACAAAAACCAGAAAAGAAAAGGGAAGGGGGTGCTGGGGATTTAGCTCAGCAGCACAGCAGCACAGTGCCTGATTGGCAAGCCCAAGGTCGTGAGTTGGATTCCCGGTACCAGAAAAAAAAAGCCAAAACCAACCAACCAAACAAACAAACAAAAAAAGAGAATGGAAGGGAAGGGAAAAAGAAAGAAGAAAAGAAAAGAAAAGAAAAGAAAAGAAAAGAAAAGAGAAAAGTAAAGAAAAGAGAAGGAAAAAGAAAGAAAGAAAAGAGACTATATTGCTCCAGCTATCCTTGAACTCCTAGGTTTAAGTAATTCTCCTGCCTCAGCCTCCTGCATAGAGGGGACAACAGATGTGCACCAATGTGTGTGGCTCCTAATATGATTCTTTTAGCCAGCAAGCCCAGCGGGACCCCCGACAGCCCGTGGTGCTATCCCTGTGAGCTTCGCTCCTCCCAGCCCAGGCATCCTTTGGGGCTAGGCAGAAGCAAAGGACAAGTGGGGAGGGCTGTGAGGGGGACTGCTGTCAGGGCTGTCCCTGAAGCCTGGGGCCCAAGGAGTAGCGCACACCCTCTACTCTGTCACCAAATCGGTATGGGCCTTTTACTGGGAGAAAGGAAGGAGCACACGCTGCCTCCCTTCCAGAGGGGCCAGAACAGCACTGGAAGCAGTCACTGAGAACCTACGGTGTGCTCAACGTAGCAGCAAACAAAACAGGTTTAAAAAACCCTGGCTTCCCAAGCTTTTACTTTTCCCCATAGTACTGGGGATTGAAGCCAGAGCCTTCACAATGGGCTATGTCCCCAGGCCTTTTTAATTTTTGAGACAGGGCCCTGCTAAGTTGCTTAAATTGCACAGGCTGGCCTTGAACTTGTGACTCTCCTACCTCAGCCGCCCAACTAGCTGGTATGACGGTCATGAACCATGACATGTGGCTATATTTTGCTCTTTGAGAAACCCCTGCGCTATTCTCCAAGGTGGCTGCACCATTTTTATTCCCACTGACTGAGTCCAAGGACTCTGATTTCTCCATGTCCTCCCCAACACTTATTAGTATTCACCTTTTCCGTGACAGTCCAAACGGGTATGAAGGGGTTTCTCCTTGTGATCTTGATTTGCATGTTCCTGATAAGGAATGATGTGCGCTCTTTCCCCAGCAATTATTGGCCATTTGTGTGTCTTCTGAAAGATATCTGTTCCATTTCTAAGTGGGGCACCTGTCTTTTATTACCAAGCAGAGCCCTCTGTCACGGGCACGGCAGCTTCCATAAACCAGAGCCGGCTCAGGTCCAAGGGCCTGGGCGAGCACCACAACGCTTGCAGCTTTGGGGGCCAGAGCTTCGAGGGGCTGCAGGAGGCCTGCCTGAAGGCGGGGGAGCTGTTTGAGGATCCCCTGTTCCCCGCGGAGCCTCGCTCTCTAGGCTTCAAGGACCTGGGCCCCAACTCCAAACACGCGCAGGACATCTGCTGGCTGCGGCCCAAGGTGGGCACCAGATGGGCAGAGGGAGTGGTGAGGGGACTGGGGTGTTGAGATCTCTGCCCCACCCAACCCAGGGACCAGGCTCCCCTCTGTCCCCTCCAGACTACCAGGGACAGTTCTGAGCCTGCTCAGCCCAGGGCCCCTCTTAATCTGGAGCCCCTGCCACACTCTGATGTCACAGATGAGCTGTGTGCAGCTGGTCCTAGTCTGCCCTCATCTGCTCCCCTGGAACCAGACAGGCAAGGGAGCGGGGAGGAGGTGCCCGCCCCAGCCACCCTTCCTTCTCCCCTACCACAGGAGATCACACGCAAACCCCAGTTCGTTGTGGATGGGCTCAGCCCCACGGACATCCGCCAGGGGGGTGTGGGTGAGTAGGGCCCTAAAGGACCCCAAGTTCAAACAACCTGCTCTGCATCCCTGGCCCTGTCCTGCATGTCTCCCTGCTGCAGCCTGGGTTTGGAGTAAGTTGGGGTGACATATTAGTTACTCACTGCTCTATAATAAATCACCCACAGCTTAGGGATTCAAAACCCCTAACCCCGACCCAGGGCTTTGCACGTACTAGACAAGCACTCGACTACTGAGCTACAGTCCCAGACATTCAACAGGGTCTTTCTTGTGAAGTTGGCCAGGCTGGTCTTGAACCTGTGACCCTCCTGCCTCAGCCTCCAAAGGAGTTGAGATTACCGGTGTGCACCAATGCACACGGCAACAAGTATTTCTTACCTCAGAGATTTTGTGGGCCAGAAAGTCAGAAGCAGCGTGGCCAGGTGGGTTTGGCTCGAGGTCTGTCTTGAGGGTGCCCACTGGCTCGAGGTCTGTCTTTGAGGGCATCCCCAGGCCGGGGCTGTCCCCAGGGCTGCTGAGTGTCTACACAGCCCAGTGGCTGCCCCCCATCAAAGTGGGTGACCCCAGAGAGGACAAGAGGGAGGCCACGGCTTCTTGTGACCTTGTCTGGAGAGTTACCATCTCCCTGCTCTGTCTAAGAGAAGCCAGCCCTGAATCTGGACAGGAAGCAGCCCCGCCTCTCGAGGGGGGTGAGCATAGACGTGTGGACACATTTGCACCCCACTGCCAGGACCAGAAGCTCCCCAGTCCAGGCATCGAGTAAGGGGCACCCACCCCAGATGCAAGGCTGACCCCAGGAGGCAGGTGGCCGTGGGGACTCACGGTGCCGGGGGACAGGAGGAGCCCCTGGGTCTCCTATAAGATGTGATGAGGTGAGAGACAGGCCTCTCCACACCAGGGTGCCCAGGTTAGGATGGGGAGCTGGGGAAGAGGCTGGGTTTGTGCATGAGATGGAGCGGGTTGGCTGCCCAAGAAAGCAGGTCCTGGAGCAGAGTGAGGCCCTGGGCCACTTCCTCCCTAAGATCCCCTGACAGGGCAGGCAAGGCTGAGCTCACCCTGTGCCCCTGCCCTGTCCCCTGCACTCCTGGGAGCTGAGGGGCATCGCTCAAGCCCTGCTGGCCTGGCAGGGGACTGCTGGCTGCTGGCTGCCATCGGCTCCCTGACCACGTGCCCCAGGCTGCTGTCCCGCGTGGTGCCCGGAGGCCAGAGCTTTGAGAAGAGCTACGCTGGTATCTTCCATTTCCAGGTGACACAAAATGGGGCGGAGTGAAAGAAAGAGAGAGAGAGAGAGAGAGAGAGAGAGAGAGAGATTATATTATGTGCTTTTGTTTTTTTTTTAAATAACATTGACAAAGCAGTATAAAAAAAATAAAAATAAAAATAACATTGATGCCAGTAATCTCAGCACTTGGGAGGCTGAGGCAGGAGGATCATAAGATGTAGCTCAGCCCAAGCACCTTAGTAACTTAGATAGTGTCACCCACCAAAAAAAAAAAGATTGAGGTGACTTTTCACCTATCAGAGAAATTTTGAGGCTAAATATTAAGCCTCAAAAGAAAATAATGATGAGCTTGTGTCTTTCTTTCTCTCTGTCATTATCTGTGCTGTAGACATATGTGTGCCGTGTGAGTCTGTGTCTGTGTGTGTGCCTCCATTCTGTTTTGCGGGTTGTGTCCTTTAACTTAGCAACACGTGGACCCTTCTGTGTATCACAGATGTTTCCCAGAACAAGAGCGCTTAAGACCCCAGATCCCTGACCTGGAGCTGTGGGTTCTCAGAGAAAGGCTCGGGCGGGTCACATGGAGGAGGTTGGGGTCAGGGACCACAGCACTGAGGAGTGGGACCCATGTGTTCCTAGGCCTGGCCACCAGGGGGCGCAGGCACAACAGGGTCCCAGCGTGCGTGTGTGTACGTGCCTGAGTGTGCATGCGTGTTTGCCTTAGGACAAGTGTGTGCATGTGTTGCGTGAGTGCACCTGCATGTTGGCCTGTGTGTGCAGGTGTGTGCACGTGTGCACATGTGCCCCTCTGAGCCCCTGGCCGCCGCAGATCTGGCAGTTCGGGCAGTGGCTGGATGTGGTGGTGGATGACCGCCTGCCCACCAGGGCCAACCGGTTGCTGTTCGTACACTCGGAGCAGCACCAGGAGTTCTGGAGCGCCCTGCTGGAAAAGGCCTATGCCAAGTAAGCGTGGGCTGCAGTCAGCCGGGCAGCCCTCCCTCCTACTCACACCCCTGCCTGGAGCCCCACCGTGCCTCTGTGCCCACAGGCTGAGTGGGTCCTATGAGGCACTGACAGGGGGCAGCACCATGGAGGGCCTAGAGGACTTCACGGGCGGCGTGGCACTGAGCTACCAGCTCCAGAATCCCCCCCCCACCCTGCTGAGGCAGCTGCGCCGAGGCCTGCAGCACTGCTCTCTCATGGGCTGCTCCATCGAGGTAAGCTGTACCTGCTGCAGGGCCTTTGCACCTGCTGCTGCTCCACCCCAAAGGGTCCCGCCACAGGTGCATGCAGAGCCAGGTCTCCTCTGCGTGTTCCAGCTCAGCTGTCCTCTCTGATGAACTTTACCTGGCTTTGACTCTCTCCCCTCCATCCACTGTGACTGTGTTTATTTGCACATCTCCCCATGGCTGGTTCTCCTCATACAGCACCCACCTGCCACCACAGTGGTGACCTTATTTGTGTCACCACTCCATGCCATGCCCTGGGGCTTTGGGCGGCATCTAGCATGTGAGGCACCAAGCAAAGACTTAGGCAAAGAACGGTGAAGCCAGCATGGTGCCCTAGGACCAGCAGTTCCCGCTCATTTATCACTTGTGCTCATGCAAAGCCTTTGCTCAGACAGTACAGCACACGATGTGGGTGTCCCACGGTGAGGAAAAGCCGAGCCATGGTGGGGCTACACGCTGTGAAAAATTGCTCAGATGGCAAGTGCAAGGTTCTGAGTTCAATTCCTGGTACCAAAAGAAAAAGAAAAAAGACACTATGTGTTTCCAACAACAACCACTGAGAATAGTCAATGATTATTTAATTGATCACTCATGTGTAGCTCTATTTGTTTTCTCTAGAAACCACTTAGAAGAAGTATAGTACAACAACCATTGATAATTTCCTACCATTTCTGTCTGTAACTCACTATTACTTGTCTGTTTGTTTTCCTGAGAAACTATCTTGAAGATACCAATAGGTAAAATAACAACCACTGATAATGTCCTACCACTTTGTCTGTAATTCGGTAAATCCCCCTATTACTATGTTATCCCTCTTTTACTCTTTAAAATAAAATAAATAAATAACAGGAAAATTCAGAGACCACTTTAAAAAAAAAAGGAGAAAGAAAAAGAAAAAAGAAAAATGACTCAGCAATGGAAAAATAGACTCGTAGACAAATGTATGACAGAGCAGTCATGGTCAAGGGAGGGGAGGAAGGGAAAGAGAAGAGGTGAATGGGGTTATAAAAGGGCAATGCAAAGGATACGTCTGTCCCGCCTGTGGGGATGTGTGACATTGCCCAACATTCTTGCAGGATGTTACTATGGGGGAAACTGGTTAAAGAGCACATGGGCTCTTTCTGTCTTGTTTTATTTTATTTGTATTATTATTTTTTGAGTCACTATGTAATTTAAGGTGGGCTTGAACTCACTATGGAGCTTAGGCTGGCCTCAAACTTATGATCTTCCTGCCTCAGCCTCCCAAGTGCTGGGATTACAGGAGTACATCATCATGCCTGCTGTATTATTGCTCACAACTGTGTGCAAATCTACAATTACTGCAAAATATAAAGTGTAATTTAAAAAGAAAGACCCCATGAGTTCCTCCCTTCTTGGGGCGCCTGCTACAGACCCTGCCTGTCTTCCTCCTCTGCCCTGCAGGTCACCAACGACAGTGAGCCCGAGTCAATGACGCCGAGCTTGCTGGTGAGAGGCCATGCTTACTCGGTGACTGGCCTGGTGGATGTGAGTCCTGGCCACAGCCCACCCCAAGAGCCACGAGAGGGATGGGGACCCTGCAGTGGCCCTGACCTCTCCCCCTCCCCCAGGTCCCCTACAGGGGCAGGACAGAGACGCTACTGCGGCTGCTCAATCCCTGGGGCCGGATTGAATGGAACGGAGCCTGGAGTGACAAGTAGGTGCCCCACTGTGCCCGGGGGTGCCTGCGGGAGCCAGGCAGGGCCTGGGGGTGATAGGGCCCAGGGGAAGGTGGTGTCCCTGCCCACCCTCCCAGCCTGCCCCCTGCAGCTCTGCGGAGTGGGGCGAGGTGGATGACCAAGTCCAGATGCAGCTGCTTCGCAAGAAGGAGGACGGCGAGTTCTGGTCAGTGTTGCGGGAGCCGCTGACCAGCGCCTGGCCCCGTCTCCCTGCTGTGATGGAGTGGATGGGGCAGCTCGGGCACAGGCATGTGCAACGCTCCCTCCTCCCTGCCGCAGGATGTCCTACCAAGACTTCCTGTGCCACTTCTCCCTCCTGGAGGTCTGCAACCTCACGCCCGATGCACTGGCCGGGGAGCCCACGAGGCGCTGGCACGTCACCTTCTACGAGGGCAGCTGGCGGAGGGGCAGCACCGCAGGGGGCTGCAGGAACAACCCCGGTGGGTGAAGGGCTCAGGTAGGAGGGTTGGGGTATCTGAAGTCAAGTGTCCGCTGGACTCCTGGACCCCCTGCACAGCCCCATGCCCTGACCCCTGACTGCCTGCCCACAGAGACATTCTGGACCAACCCCCAGTTCAGGGTCTCACTCTTGGTGGGGGATGACGCTGAGGATGACCCGGAGGATGACACGATCGTCTGCACCTGCCTGGTGGCTCTGATGCAGAAGAACTGGAGGCTCGGCCAGCCGCAGGGGGCCACGCTGCTGACCATTGGCTTCGTCATCTTCCCGGTGGGCACCCCACGCCTCCCCTGCCCTCACCTGGCTGCACCCGCTGACCTTCTCCCCAGCTGTAGCTCCAGCTCCTGGGTGCTGCGTGGTCCTTTCCTTCTATTGCCAGAGCTAGGCAGCATTTCCTTCGTGACACATGTTGTCCCAGAGCCTGGTAGCACGGATGCCCTTGAGGAAGAGGAAGGAGTTTGTGGGCCAGAGGGCCCGAGTCACAGCCACACTCACATGGCCAAGGGCCAAGGGCCAAGGGCGGGGTTCGTGTCCTAGTCCCAGACTTGGCACAGTCGTGACCCCCCCCAGGGTCCCTTTCCCCCACCACCTCCCCAGTGGCCCTCACTCCAGAGACCCAAAGAAATCCTGACAGATTTCCCAGGGCCCATGGTGCTTTGCAAATCCCAGGAACAGCCATTTGGTCCCCCACACCTAGCTACATCGAGTATTCATGAAGCCTGGGCAACACTGTGAGACCCCGGCACAAAAAGCAAACACACACACTTGTTTGTCCTTGGTCCACGATTTCTATTATCTCCTGTCCACTTCCTGCAGGAAATGAGTGTTCTTTGGAATAACGTCCCGGAAAAGCCTCTGTTAGATTTTTCTCTCCCATCTCTTTCACTTTTACCAGCGTGGGGTCAACAAATCGCCTCACTTCTGGGGACTGAATTTCCTGTCCTTAGCTTGGGCCGATAAAGATCTGCTTGGCAAAGCTCCGTGTAAACCGTACTTTGCTGTCCAAAGCTGCCGGCTCCTCGGCGTTATCAGACCCATGTCCCACCCAGCACCATCGCCCCAGTGCCTGGAACGCATCCCAGCACACTCACGCAACCCACCATGCGTGCCCCTGCTCCCTCAACCTGGAGGTCTGACGCCCCTCTCTCTCGTCCCCCAGGTCCCCAAGGAGGTACAGGAGACCAGGACCCAGGGTGGCGTTCTGGGCAACACCCAGTCTGCCCCCGCTCCATGTGGATGGTCAGGGACGGGATCTGGCCTCGAGCTTGGGGAGCACTGGCTTGGGAGCCCAGCACCCTGGGGCCCTGGTGGGGCTGGAGAAGGAAGGGACCATCCTGGAGTTGCCTGTCCCATGGGCAGGGTCCAGTTCAGCCAGCTGCTCCCCGAGGGCCGGTCCCGGGCCTGTGCCCACCTCAGGGCCCACAGTTTCAGAGTCTTCAGCACGGCCACCTGAGGAAAGACTTCTTTGCACGGTACCCGGACCTGGGCTTTTCTGAGGTCTTTAGCAATGCCAGGGAGGTGCACAACCAGATGCGGCTCTCACCTGGAGAGTACATCATCATCCCCTCCACCTTTGAGCCACACCAGGACGCCGACTTCCTGCTGCGGGTCTTCACCGAGAAACACAGCGAGTCCTGGTGAGGACAGAGCCTCCTGCCCCACAGCTGCCGGATGCCATGCTCAGGGGGCCGCCACCTGCTCGTCCTCTTTGCGGGTCCCTACTTTACACTTGGGGAACCTAAGGCACAGGAAGTGAGGTCCCAGTGAGAAGTAGCACCAGATTCAGGATTAGCACCCAGACCCCAGAGCTTTCTCACATTGCCCAAGAGATACGCCGTGACCCCTGGGACCACCCCAGGCAGCCCCTGTTCCCCAGCCCTCGTAACCAGAAGCCTTCATCCCTTTTGCTCAGGGAACTGGATGAAGTCAACTACGCCAAGCATCTCCAGGAGGTTAGGGGAGGCCTGGTCGGGGCTGAAGGGCTTGGGGGGGGGGACGGGACATGCACAGGTTCTGGACCTCATGCTCCTTCCCCCAGGAGACCGTCTCCGAGCAGGACATGGACCAGAGCATCCTCAATCTATTTGACGTGGTGGCCAGTGAGGTGAGGGGTCCAGGGCTGAGGCTGTAGAGAGGCGGCTGCATGGGGTGAGGGCGGGGCCAGGGCTTTATGGTCCCTGTTCCTAGGACAAGGAAATAAACGTGCACAAGCTCCAAACTCTGTTCAACAGATTGGCCTTCAGACGTGAGTCTCTGCCCAGCCCTGCAGCCCATTGCCCGGCACCTTGCCCCATGCCCCATTCATTCCATGTCTGTCCTTCCACCACTTCCCTCCATCCCAGTGAGTAACTTCAAGACCAAGGGCTTCAGCCTGAAAGCCTGTCGCCGTATGGTCAGCCTCATGGACGTATCTTCCTGTGCGTGGGTGGGCCCGTCCCGTGCCCTCCGGCCCCTGCCCTGTACCCCCACCCACACTTGACTCTGAGGCACCACCTCTCTGGCCAACCTTCGCCTCCTTTGGGACGGGGATGAAACTCAGGGACAGCAAAGGAAGCGAGTTCCAGCTGGGCACAGTGGGGCAGGCTTGGACTCTCATTACGCTGGTAGGCTGAGTCAAGAGCATCGCAAGTTTGAGCCCAGCCTGGGCAACTTATCGAGACCCAGTCTCAAAATAAGAAAATTGGAAGGGCTGAGGATACAGCTCAGGGCAAAGACCCTGGGTTTAATACCCAGTCCTGGGCAGAAAAAAAAGAGGTGCCAGTCCTCTTAGCTGTAACGCTTGAGGAACTGGAATCGGCACCCCGTGATCAGCCCCTCGGCTCCCTGGCTCAGGGTGCCCCCTTCAAGGCTATGTTTGGTGAGTGGGACACCACCCCTAAGATCCTTGACTGACCACCAGAAAGATGGCTCGGGCAAGCTGGGGCTTCGGGAGTTCCAGATCCTGTGGAAAAAGATCAAGAAATGGGTAGTAAGTGGCACTGAGGGGGTAGGTGGTCTTGGGGGGCCAGAGAGGGAAGCCCTTAGGGGGAGGGAATATGGAAGGATGAAACACAGACAGGAGTCCCAGAGTAAACACACCCCTGCACACACACGCGCACTTCAGGGGCCTGCAGGAGGCTGGTGCACCATTCATCAAGATACTTAATAAATGGCATAGCCAGGTCTGAGGGGCACCGTCACCGTATCAGCTGGGCACCAGCAACCCCTGACGTGCTTGACATTAACCCTTCTGTCCCTGGATAATCAGGAGCTCAAGGGTTAGGTTAGGGTTAGGGTTAGGGTCTCAGCATTGGTGCTGGGACCCCAGTGTTTCATGATCCAAACCCCACGCCCCACACACGGCCACCCCACACTCAGGACATCTTCCGAGAGTGCGACCAGGACCAATCGGGCACCCTGAACTCCTACGAGATGCGCCTGGCTGTGGAGAAAGCAGGTGGCTGGGGCAGGCGGGGCTGCAGGGTGCAGGGGGGCCTCATCCAGAGGCCCACACTGTCCCCTTCCTGCCCCCTCCACCCCAGGCATTAAGTTGAACAACAAGGTGGCAGACGTACTGGTGGCTCGGTACGCAGATGACAACCTGACCGTGGAATTTGACAGTTTCCTCTGCTGTTTCCTGAGGCTGAAGGCTATGTTTGGTGAGTGGGGCACCAACCTGCCCCCGACCTGGCCCTGGCAAGCCCCAGGACCCACAGGGCCCACTTCTTGCTGGGCTGTAATTGTCTAGTGCCTCCATCCCCCTCAATAAAATGAGAAGGCAGGGGGCGCAGCTTCCAGGACTGAGGTGTGGAGGACCGCAGTGAGCCCCAGGCTAGGAGCCCCGACTCTGGCTCCAGGCAAGACCAGCGAGCGGTGCTGGGGGTGCATCCATCGGGGTGTATCTATCGGGGCTGTATCTGGGGTGCATCTAAGCTGGATCTGGGAGGGAGCAGCAGGAGCGCTGTGCCTAACCCTTCCGCCCTGGGAGTGGGCCCTGCAGCCCCGGCCCCACTCAGCCCCGTGCCCGGCCTCCTCTCTAACGCAGCGTTCTTTCTAACCATGGACCCCAAGAACACCGGCTATATTCGCTTGAACCTGGAGCAGGTGTGTGGAAAGGCCCGGGGGGGGGGGTGTCCAGGTGCCACCCCAGGCTACTGCTGTCACTCCACCTGCTCGCCCCACCCGCCTGCTCTTCTCTCCGCAGTGGCTGCAGATGACCATGTGAGAGGAACCGGCTTCCCCTGCCTGTGGGGTCCTGGATCAGCAGGGCGGGTTTTCTGTACCACCCCAGTGCCCTGTTTCCATACGTGGCATGGGACCCACATGCTGGAGTTACTCCATGCCCACCCTCCCAGCTCAAAGCCCCCTCTCCTCACCCCTGTCAGGCTTCCAGTGCCTGGGTCGGCCCCACGGTCTCCAGCTCTTTCCGAGCCTATTTTACTAAAAATTAAGTGACACTTGCCCAGCATCCCCTGTCCACCTATACCCACATGTGGCCACCCCTCACCTGTGGATGGTATAATAAATGGCACCTGTTGCCCGTTACTCGGGTCTGTGTCTCTATGCCATTAAAAGACAGCAGCAAAGAGGGGGGTCCCTTAGCTCTCAGTGGAGGGGGATAGCACCCCACCTCCAGGAGCATTTAGAGGAATGTGTCCTTGAAGCCTAGTGTGGTGGGGCACGCCTGTAATCCCAACACTCTGGGAAGCTGAGGCAGGAGGATCACAAGGCTGCATCTAGCCTGGGCAACTTAGTGATTTAGCGACACACTTTCTCAAAATAAAATAAGTTTTATAAATTGTTGAAAGTCTTTGGTTCAGTACTGAAAAAGAGAGAAGGAGGCACCAGGCATGGTGGGGCATGCCTGTAATCCCAGCACTCAGGAGGCCGAGGCAGGAGAATTGTTGTGAGTTTGAGGCCAGCCTGGGCTACAAAGTGAGCTCAAGGCCAGCCTGAACTGCATAGCAAGACCCTGTCTCAAGAAGAAAAAAAAAAAAAAATGCTAATCGAAGAGAGATAGAGGAAAAGCAAGAAGAAAGGGGGGAAGGAAGAAAGGAAAGAAAGCAGACAGGAGAGCTTGTCCCGATGACTAGGGGGCACTGTCAGTGCTTGTGGGCAGTGCCAGTAGGCTAAGGGCACCACCAGTCCCTGGGGTGAGAACTGTGTGAGGCATGGTGGGTTGGGATGGATGGGGCAGGGTGGCAGAGCCAGCTGCCCACGGAACCTGCGCTGCCGCTGCCAGGCTAAGGGCCACGGCCTCCTGAACCTCCCGTGATCTCCAGCTTGACTCTGGGGTCCTGAAGGTGGCATCTCAGGGCCTCAAAGATCAAAATCCCGACACCTGCTGTGGCTCGCAGGCCCTGTGGGCAAGGGGGGCCCCGGTGAGGATGCAGCCCCGTGGTGGCTCCGTGCTGCTCACAGCTGTCAGGCCCAAACCATTACTGCTGTTGACGGCAAACCGTGGCCTGGAAGACTGTCACCAGGGCCCCGGCCACCTCCACTCATCCGCCCGCCTGCCGTGGAGAGTTCAAGTAGGAAAAGGCCAAGGAAAAGGGAAGAATGAGCTTATTCACATTTGGCCAAACGAGGAGGCAGCTGGTGCCCCTGCCCCCATGCACAGAGGAGCTTCTACCCCGGGAGGGGCAACACCGAGGCCAGGACATGCCAGGCCCAGAAAGACCCCAAGTCAGGCCCAATGGAACCATCGGTGGTACCAGGGCTGCTGGTGGCCCTTGTCTCCCTCAGATTGGGGAAGATGGGCCAAAGCTTAGCTTTAACATCTAAGTGTTAAACTCCACTTCTGATTCTCAACTGTGAGCTACTCTACCAGTCTCTGTCTCTGTCTGTCTGTCTCTGTGTCTGTCTGTCTGTCTCTGTCTCTCTGTCTCTGTCTCTCTGTGTCTCTGTCTCTGTCTCTGTCTGAATCTGTCTCTGTCTGTCTATCTGTCTCTCTCAGCTCAGGGCTGGGCCTTTAGGAACTGTGTTGAAATATGCAACTTCATTTTATTTTTTATTTGCTGTGCTGGGGCTGCAACCAGAACTTTCCACATGCTAGGCAAGCACTCTACCCTGAGCTGCTCCTCCAGCCCCTTGAACTCGTCTAATTCCTTCCTGCCTCAGCCTCCCCCACAGTGCTCCCCCACCGTGGTGCTGACTAGGCCATCCTGACATGCTGAGAGGGCAGCTGGGACTAAGGTCCTCTGGGGCCTGCAACCGGTGACTCGGTGCCAGCCTAGCCCATCTCCTGTGGAACTTCAGTCAGCCTGGAGAGAGGGCCACTCCCACTGCCTGTCCAGGAGTCATTTCCTGTCCCGCCGTCCCCTTTCCCAGTGATAGATGGAACTCTAAGAGCCTCTTACAGAGCGGATGCCTCACCCCTTGTCTTCCTTCCCACAGAGCTGGCAAAGGTCCCTGGGGGCCAGGGGACATTGGAGAGCAACAAGGCAGGGAGATTCTGTCCCCCAAATCTTGGCTCTTGCTCTGCAGAGGGTGACACCACCGATGTCAAGCCAGGATTGAAGGGAAGCAGACACTCCCAAATCCAGAGGTCATTTCTATCTTTAAAAATTTTTAAAATATGTTTTTATTTTTAATCCACGCTCACTGAGTAAGTGTACGTAGTTATGGGGTTCAGTGTGACATTTCAACACATGTGTACAATGGGTAGTGGTCAGATCCAGGTCATCAGCGATTTGTCCCCTGGATATTCAGCACTTCTGTGTGCTGGGAACATCCAAAATGGCGCATTCCCAAACCCAAAGAGTGCAGAGCCATATCCTAGCCCTTTAAAAACAACAAAAACAAGCCAGGCATGGTGGTGGATGCCTGTAATCCCAGCACTTGGTAGGCTGAGGCAGGAGAATTGCCATTTTTGAGGTTACCCTGGACTAAATAGTGAGACCCTGTCTCAAACAAACAAAAAATAAAAATAACGAACACTTATTTGTTTGTTTGTTTGTTTATTGTGGTATTAGAGATTGAACTCAGGGCCTTCAGAATTCTAGGCAAGCTCTCTACACTGAGCTACACCAGCTTTTTTCATGCTGGGGATTAAACTCAGGGTCTTCACACCGAGCTGCATCCCTTTTGTCGGGGGTTGTTTTTGTTGTTTTGAGACAGGATCTCACTATATAGTTCAGGCAGATCTTAACCTCACTATGTAACCCAGTCTGGCCTTGAACTTGAGACAATCTTTCTGTCTCAGTCTCCAGAGTTCTAGCCTCAGCCTTTTAAAATTGTGTTTTTTACTTTGAGACAGGGTCTTGCTAAGTCACTCAGTTGCCCAGGCTGCATTTGAACTTTTTTTTTTTTTTTTTTTTTTTGGTTTTTCTCCGGAACCGGGAACCGAACTCACGACTTTGCGCTTGCCAGGCAGGCGCTTTTGCCACTGAGCTAAATCCCCAGCCCCTCGGCCATGTTTTTTAAAGGCCAGCACTTTTGACGTATTGCGGTCAGGTAACGCTTTGTAGTGTGGCCTCCTGTGCCGTGTGGTCACTTAGCAGCTTCCCTGGCTCTACCCACTAAATGCCAGGAGCTCTGCAGTGTGACAGCCAAAAATGTGCCAGACTTGGCCACGGGAGCCAGCAAGGTGGGCACAATCGCCGCTGGCTGAGAACTGATCTACAGGGCACGCTGCCCACGTGGGCACTGAGGTCGCCTCTGCCAGCCTGTGCCCCTCCAGACCTGGGTGTGATGCCCCTGTCACGGCCACTCCCCAGGCTACAAAACCCCTGCTGGGGGCAGGGCTCCCCGGGAGCCTCCTCACGCCCACTTAACCCAGTTCAAAGAACTAGAAGAGGGGTTAAGGGCGCGCACGCGTGTGCCACCACTTGGGAAAATAAAACCAAGCGCACCGTGGGAACAGGATAAATACCGCCATTGTCATGACTGTTACACGATATCACCACAGCTCCTTCCTGGGAGCCCGCTGTGCTCAGGTGCTGAGGTCCGGTGCAGGCCGGCAGCCGAGAGCGCCCCCTCCCAGATTCGGGGCCCACCAGGGCCGCACCCCCAGCCCGGGCCGGCTTCCCGCCCCTGCTTATTGTTTCCGCGGAGGATCTTTACCAGGGGCTTCGCGTGATTGATATTCTCTCCGTCCCTGCGCCCCTGGAAGCCGGGTCTCTGGACTGTTTCTTTCACTTCTAAATCCCAGCAGTTAGAAGAGGGCTCAGCACGGCCGCTCTTGCTAAATACGTGAACCCCGTGGGATTTGTGGGGGCGGCCGGGGGCTTTAGAGGAGGTGGCTGCGGCGGAGAGCGGATCGCGGAGAAGCCGGCTCACGGATGATTTAGGAGCTGCAGGAGGAGCTGGCTGCCCAGGGAGAGTAGAGTCATCCCTCAGCGTCTGGCCCAAGGGCGCCACCCCTCCTGTCCCCGTGTACCCACTTCCCCAGGTACAAAGAGCCTTTGCACTGGCCGCTGCCCCTGCCTGAAGCTGCTTCTCTGCCTGCTCCTCCCCATCCCTGGCCCCGTCAAGTTCCTGGGTGATTTTGCCTTATTTGTGAGATTACTTAACCAAGATCTCTTCTGCAGACGGTGGTGCCTCCCGAATAGTAGGCCTACGTATCTTATTCGAACTTCCTGACAGCGCCCGGAGGAGTGCCAGGCGCCCAGCAGGGACTCCGGACTCTGGGTGCCAGGGTTACCCATGCATCAGCAGTGCGGCTCGGCCTGAGCGCCAGACCTGAAGCCAGAGGCGCAGGGGACACCATCGGTCCTGTGTCCCGGGGGCCCCAGGCCTTGCTGTACACAAGCCAAGGCACTAACTATCCTTCAAGGACTCCCTTCACCTACACAGACGGCACAGCAGGGAGGTCACGCGTGTCCTCTGAAGTCCGACTGGACTCTTGGCTCTACTCTCTGCGAGCTCCGTGGCCCTGGTCAAGGTGGTTTGGTTCCTTTGGGCCTCACTTTGTGTCTGCAAAATGGGAATACTAAGTGGCCTTATGCTGTGAGGAAGAAGATCGCAATTATGACACGAGCAGGCTCAGAGCCCTGCGCAGACTTGAGTTCGCTGTTCTTTTCCAGCGCCAGGCTTTCTGCCAGAGTTGCTGATGTTTACACCGAACTCCCAGAGATTTTCAAGTCGAGGTTTTGGAGCGTGTGAGTTCTCACGAACATCTCAGGAGAGACACCGGAGGCTGTTTGCACAAGGCCCGCGGGAACGAGGAATTTCTGTAAGGCACCGATGCTTTTGCAGCTGGCCAAGTGCGGTTTTTAAATAGCAGTAAATACCCGCAAGAGACGACCAGCAGGAAGTGAGGGGAGAAATGGATGCGTGCGCAGGAACCTCGGGCAGCTGGACGTCTTGGGAGCCCCGAGGGTCAGGGATGAATTTATTGGCTTCAGTGTCAGCTGCCCTGCGGGGCGCGAGATGTCCCTTTTGTCCTGACGTCAGCTGAGAGTGGCTCTTCAGCAGGGTCTGTCCCCGGAGCACATTTGCTGAAAGATCTTGGCTTCCTTACACTTAGGAGTTTGAAAAGCACGTAAAATATTTTATGTGGTTTTTGCAAAAGGGTAACAGCATGCATAACCAGCAGGGAGAGGGTGGTTTTCCAGACGCGGGGTCCGTCCACCGGCCAGGCCCCTCCCGGGACGCGCTGAGTGTGTGGAATGTTTTCTTGAGCCTCTTCCCGTCTACGCTTCAGGGTCCCTCCCTTGGCCAAGAGGCAGCCCTGTCGGAACTGTGTCCCCTGCTTCCTGTCACATCAGGTGTTTCGTTAGGTTGGGGAGCAGCGGTGAGTGGTGGAGGGACCAGGGGCCTGAGGTTGGGATTTTTTTTTTTTTTGATACAGGATCTTACTCTGTAGTCCAGGCTGGCCTTGAACTCATAGTGATCCTCCTGTCTCAGCCTCCAGAGTGTTAGGATTACAGACATGTGCCACCATATCCAGCTTCGAGGTTGGGATCTTGAGTCTCTGGCCAGGCATCAAGTCTCCTGTGTCCCCCGAGACAGGTGTGGTGCTGAATGTCTGTAATCCCAGCACTCAGGAGGCTGAGGCAGGAGGATTGCCACAAGTTCAAGGCCAGCCTTGTCTACATAGTGAGCTCAAGGCCTGCCTGAACTGCATAGTGAGACCCTGTCTTTAAAAAAAGAAAAAAAAAAGTCATGCTGGAGGATCATGGCTTGGTAGTTACACAACTGCACTGGTCTCCTGAGGCCGTACCAAAGCACCATAACTGGCTGGCTTAAACAACAGAGAGGGCAGTGAGGGCAGGACCTGCCCAGGCCTTCTTCCCAGGTTGTAGATGGCAGCTGTCCCTGCGGCCCATGTGGCCTTCACACTGTCTTGTCTGTGTCTGTCACTGACTCGTTACCCCCAATGACATCATGCTAAAGTCACCCAGAGACCTCATGTTGACTTGAAAACCTCTGTCAGGGTCCTATGTCCCAACAGGGTCACGTCCTGAGGTGCCAGGGGTTACAGCGCCACCATTTTTTGGAGGAACATGATTCAACCCAGGCTGGGGCTGCTTGGCCGTTATTTATGTGGCTTCGTATTTGTTTCATCATCTAGAAAATAAGGGGCTGGGGATTTAGCTCAGCGTCACAGCGCCTGCCCGGGAAGTACAAGGTCGTGAGTTCGATTCCCAGTACCAGAAAAAAAGCCAAAAAATAAAAAATAAAAAAAAAATAGCCAGGTGTGGTGGCGCATGCCTGTAATCCCAGCACTCGGGAGGCTGAGGCAGGTGGATCGTTGCAAGTTCTAGACCAGCCTGGGCTACAAAGTGAGTTCAAGACCAGCCT
>NW_004955437.1:9811070-9829479 GCF_000276665.1 Chinchilla lanigera
AAAACAAAATTTTAAAAACCCACAAATATATAAATGCATATTCTCATTTCTCCATCCTCTTTGCACGAGAGGTTAAGATGTGACACAAACCAGTCCACACCTTATTTTTTTCTTTTTTTTTTTGTGCATGTATCTTTTGAAATAGCATCTCCATACATAGTCCAGGCTGGGCTAGTTTTTATTTGTGTTTGTTTACTTGTTTGTTTTGTGGTACTGGGGATTAAACCAAGGGCGTTTGCCCTGAGCTACATCCCCAGCCACTTTTTATTTTTTATTTTGAGACAAGGTCTCATTAAAGTCACCAAGTTGCCCAGGATATGGACTCAAGCATTCAGTCCTCCTGCCTCAGCCTACCAGAGTGCTGGGATTACAGGTGTGCAGTACCATGCCCAGTTTCTTATCTTTTCCTTATCTCCTTCCACTCTCCTTCTCTTCCTTCTTTCCTTTCTTCCTTTCTTCTTCTGTGTGTGTGTGTGTGTGTGTGTGTGTGTGTGTGTGTGTGTTGCTAGGAATCAAACCCAGAACCTCATGCATGCTAAATCCTCACTGTACCACTGAGCTCTCCCAACAGCCCCTCCTTTTTTTGTTAAAAAAAAAAAAAGCATAATATCTTGGGGAGATTATAAATTAGCAAGGGGAGGAGTCCCGATTGATCCATATGGTAGATTAGCAGTATCAACATGAACTTTATTTCACTTGGTACACATATAAATGATTACAGAAAAAATATTTATGAACCAGGCCTGGCAGTGCACGCCTATGTACCCAGATACCGGAGGGGTTCAAGTAGGAGGATCACAAACTCTAGGGCAGCCTGAGCAACTTAGTGAGAACTTGTCTCAAAATAATAAAAAAAAGGAGCTGGGGATGTAGCTCAGTGCTCCCTGGGTTTGGTTCCCGTACTGAAAATACATACATTCGTGCACATGCCCAGGTTACTCTACCACGCATGCACTTCCTCCAGCCAATCCCTGAATCCACAGCAACGCTCCAGCAGCAACAGGTACAGGAAGTATCCGGGGATTGCTTTCTATTTCCATTCTCCTCCAATAAGTAGAGGAAATTGGTATGAGATAAAAAGAAACGACACAACCTCCACAATTTTTCTGTACATCTAAAACTATTCTCAAGTACATAGTTTATTTTAAAAAGTCATTAACACATGCATCTTGGAGATACCTTTCCACTCAGGTGCAGAGAGCCTCTTTCTTGTTTTCAGAGTTGAGCGCTATCTCTTCTGTCACAGTCGCGTTAAAATCTGGCAGTTCTGTAATGACGTAAAGATGGTGTTTTCCCATCTTTAGCTTTTAGAGATAATGACTATCAAACCAAATAACACTCTGCATGTGTCCAATATTACTATAAGATGCGTTTCTACAAGCAAGGTTATTGCGCTAGAGATACACAGTATTTCTAATATGGCAGTCATTATGATAAGGATTAAATTCTCTTCCCTTTCACATGCACTCTGCCTGGGAAGATCAGAGACTGCTTATTTCCCTACAGCCTGGTGAGCACAGCGTGCGTTCATATTCTTCGCCTGTTTCCCATTGACCTAGACCATGGCATCTCAGCGGAGCTGGGGCTCGAGCTGCAATGAACCTAAGCATAGATTTTTATTTTGCTTCCTTCCGCATCCTGTTTTCCACAGACGATCTCTACGTATTCCTTGTACATTTTTATTTTGGGCTTTTTTGATTTTCCTTACAAAAGTCTAGGAGCTGTTTGTGTTTTAGGAAGATGAGATGTCAGTCAGCTGCAGGGATTGCATATATTTTCCTTCTTTTGTCATCGGTCTTCCCTCTTGGGTTTTAGCTCCTGCTGTATGTGTTTTGCCCCTTCTGTCCAGGAGTGCTGCCCTCCCCAGCCACTTGTCCCCTCCCAGGGCCGCATCTCTAGGCCCTTCTAGTCCCAGGAGTTCCCTGGAGTCCTCTTGTAACACCTGATTCCAGCCTGAGGATCCCTCCCCCAACCCCGTGTAAATAGCATCTTTGGAGTCCCTCTGGACTCAGGGCTTGCATATTCTCATTAGAATGCAGGAAACACAGAAAAGTACAGAAGAAAATCCAGACTCACGTTTCATCCGCCCTCCTGGGTAACTACTTCCTGGCTTTGTCAATGCCTCGGTGTTGTGTCTGTGGCATTTATTTACAAAATCAATTTCTTAACCTGGCGCAGACCCACTGGGAGTCCACAGCTGTGCTTCGTTGCCTCGTGGGCTGCTGTTTGCGTGTCATGCTGATCCCAAAGCAGCTGGCGGGCATTTCCTGTCCTGCTCGGCCCCATGCAGCCTCAGGGTCTCTTTCATCAACCATCCCCAACCCATAGAGCTTGGGCTCCTGGGCTTCACAATCACCCTGAGTTCATTTCCTAGTTTTCCTGTTTCTTTCAGCACCTCCCTGCCAGAAGAACATCTAGGACTTGGGTCCATGAGGATTTTTTTTTTCTTTTGAGATAGAGTTTCACTATGTAGCTCCAGCTGGCCTTGAACAAACTAGTCCAGGCTGGCTTCAAACTCATGGTGATCCTTTTGCCCCAGCCTCCCAAGTGCTGGGATTACAGGCACGGCCCCCACACCAGGATCCACAAAGTCTTTTGTCTCATTCATAGCCCAGGTGGACTGGGGCGGTGGAATAGGTTGCCCAGAGACGCAAGAAAGTACCCAGAGATCGTTGTGGGGAGAGACGGTTTATTACAATACGAACAGGAAAAAATAAAGTTGAGACTTATTAGCAGAGAAGGACAGAGTCCAGCAGAAGCAGGCCAGATAGAACAATCACCAGAAAGTACCCAGAAAGGCCAGTGGCAGCAGCCTGGACTAATTAATCGCCAGGCTTGGATGGGGGTGGACAGACAGAAAGTGGCCAAAGAGAAGCTGGGTGACAGCGCTTGGCGGTTCTCGGTTATTGCAGGGATGAAGCTGCATTGATTAAACCCCCTAACACTGACACTAGAGTGCTGGTCCCCACTGTAAGGCCAGCGTTCCAAGGAACAGCTGACTTGGCACATGGGCAGGAAGGGAGTTTCTACAGATAACACTAGTTTGCCCGGGGTCCTTCAGATAGTACTTATCCGGACATTCCAGTCCCTGTCCGTTTACAATGTCCACTTGACTTGGCAAGCGTCTTAGAAACACAGAAAGGTCATTGCAGGGACATGCAACTAATTGCCTTAGTTTTTCTCAGGGACCATACACTCCACCCCCCTGTGTCTGACCGCCCTTAGGATCTTACCACACCCGTGTCCCTTGGGCACTGCAACCAAATCCCACAATAACAGCACAGAGAGCAACAGATATAAGGAGCCCCGTTACAAAAACAAGCAAACCGAATAAAACATGTCCCCAGGGGGCAGGAAGAAATTTTAACCAATGGGAATGGGACAAACTCTTGAGTTGATCTATATGGGTTACCACGTATGTAAAACTCAAGACACAGCCATGAGAATTATCAAGGATGTGCATGAGTGTGTCTATTCTACCTTATGTACTATGAGGGACACTGGTGTGGCCCTCAGGCACCCAGCTGATCAAAACCCAGCAAAGATGTTACTGTTCATTTGATCCCATTTGAAGAAAATGACATGTATGAAGTGTGATCTAAAAAGGTTGATTTTAAACCCACCTTTTAAGTCAGCTGTGAGGCTGTTTCCCTCTGTGGACATCCAAAGGCAGCTCTGTTAGATTAGGCTTAAGCTGACTCAGGACAAAGGACTGTGGTAGAGGCCTTTGCAGTATTTATCACAGGACACTTACACGTAAGAGCACTCTCCTCACAGTCTCTTGGCTTTAACTTCTTGTAGGACTGACACAAGTAGCACTGTCTTGGTTTTGACAACTCCTATGTTCTTTACATCCCCACTGGTGTTTGTTTGTTTTGAGACAGAATCTTACTATGCAGTTCAGCTTGGCCTTGAACTCTCAGCATCGTCCTGCCTCAGCCTCTTGAGTGCTGGGATTACAGATGTGTCCCGCTACACCCAGCTCCCCACTGGTCTTTGTGAGGTCCTCTCCAAAGCATCACTGATCAATCATCTAGTAATTACGTTTGTATACGTCCTTCACTGCCAGAATGCTGTTCCGGTTGTTAGTCTTATCTGGTCCTGAATTGGAAGTGATTGACAATTGAAAGCCAGTATCCTAACACTTTTATTATTTATTTTTAATTGGTTGGTTGGTTTGTGTGTAGTATGGGGAGTGAACCCAAGGCCTTCACACTAAGCTACATCCCCAACCATTTTTTTTATTTTGAGACAAAGTCCTGCTATGCCGCTCAGAGTGCCCTTGAACTTGAGATCCTCCTGCCTCAGCCTCTCAGAGTGCTGGAACTGCAGGTGCATGCCAGCACACCCAGCTAAGCATCATAATCCTTTTACCCACAGTCAAGGAACAAAGAAGTTTAGAACATTCCTAGGCTCTTGTTAATTGGACCAGGCCTTTGTGTTAGGAGTTGTGCTATTGTAGCATTCTAAGAGGCAAGAATCATAGAGTTTTGTTGTTTGTTTTTGAGACAAGGTCTTGCTATGTAGTTCAGGCTGGCTTTGAACTCACTATGTAGCCCAGGCTGGCCTCCAACTCACTGCAGTCATCCTGACTCAGCCTTCTCAGTGCTGGGATAACAGGTGTGTTCCACCATTCCTGATAAGAATCAGATAATTTTAAAAGGAAAATATAAAACAAAACCTACTAGATCAAAACAGATTATATAACAGTTTTGAACCAGGAAATATAATTTTTAATTATACCATATTTTACCAAAGATAATCAAAAGTAAAACAAATTTGTCTAAGAGATTTGTTAGAGTCTTTCATGAATCTGATTGCAGATTTAAAACCATGAATCAAGCCGGGCGTGGTGGCACACACCTGTAATCCCAGCGCTCAGGAGGCTAAGGCAGGAGGATTGTTGTGAGTTCGAGGCCAGCCCTGGCAACAAAGTGGGTTCAAGGCCAGACTGAACTGCATAGTAAAACCCTGTCTCAAAAAGACAAAACAACAACAACCAAAAAAAAAAAAAAAAACCATGAATCAAAACTGTGGATAAATTCCTGGTACCAAAAAAAAAAAGCCCTGTGGATGAAAACTGTGGCTGACCGGTAAGAAAAGCCATGATGAATGGTTAACAGTCGACAAGACAAATAGGTACAGGTTTTAAGATAACAATCAAGGCTGACAACTCATATCAGGACTACCTTTGTTTAGACCTTCCTTTGTTTACAGATGTGTTTCCTAGGCAACCAGTACTAATCCTCTTAATGATCAACAGCTCAACCCAGGTTAACAGCACTGACAAAAAAGAAATGATCAAATAAATAGCTTTAGACTTTTAACAAGCTTCTGAGACCATGTGAATGGCCACTAATACTTATGGCTTGATATACATAAGCCAGGAGATATCAGCCAGGTTTTACATAGTGAGATTGTATATATGGAGAATTTACCCCAGGTGACCCAAGGTTAACGAGGACAGCAGAAAACACAAGAAGTTATCCTCACGAGAGCTTTGTTTCTTGACCAGTTTATGTATATTTTACTAAAAACTGATCAATGTTAAACACAGAGAATCAGATTTTGGTTTTATATCAGCACATCAAATTCTGATTTTAGAAAACTCTAAATGACCTTTCCACTGTAACCAACTTAATCCTACATACAAATTTTCTTTTTAAAACATTTCTGTTTTTGAGACAGGGCCTTGCTCTGTCAGACTGGCCTTAAACATAATATATAACCCAGGCTGGCCGCCAACTCACAGCAATCCTCCCTCAGCCTCCCAAGTGCTGGGATTATAGGTATGCATCATCACACCAGGCTCAAATTTTCTTTTATAATTTTTATACTCCGTAAACCTTCCTCAACTTTGTTCTTATTGTTTTTTTGTATGTGTGTGATATTGGGATTTGAACCTAGGGCCTTTGGACCTAGCTACATCTCCAGCACCTTTTTATTTTATATTTTGAGACAAGGTCTTGCTGAATCACTAAATTGCCCAGGTTGGGCTGGAACTTGTGATCCTCCTGCCTCAGCCTCCTAGAGTGCTAGGATTACTAGGGTTTGCCACCGTGCCCAGTTATCCTTATCGCTTTTAACCATCCAGTCCTTCTGCTTTAAGACAAAATCTTTATATTGTATCGGACATAATAATTTTTCCCTGTTTTTGTATTTCTCTCTCTCCTATTTACTGGTTTATTTCTGTTGTATGCTTGCTGCCACTCAAATTTCAACAAGGCCTTTGTCATTCTCTTTTTCCTTTGGTCTCGTAGACATTACATCTCAGGGTGTGTAATCCTTTAAGCCTTTATATGACCTTGAAAATTATCTTCGCAGAAGCAGAAGGCAGCAAAAGCGCAAGTTAACACTGTAATTATAATTTAAGATCTCCCCAAAGCTATGTACGAGAAACGTTTTGGCCAACCAACTAAACAAAAATATCAACTCAGACCCTATAATCCCAAAGCATATTGAACAATCAGCCAAACTGTTCCCAAATGGGCTCTGGTTAGCTCACAGGGGTTACCAGGAAATTCCTCCCCTCCCTAGACATCCAGAGACAGCGGTCCGTCTAGCCCAACCTTGCTGCCCGCTGGGACCCAACGCAGGCTGCAGAGAGCCAGCTTTCTTCTCCGATGTCTGGTTTCCCAGCCTGACCCTTCCTCCATATCATCTTGGATTCAGGCTCCCGCCTGAGCTTCCTCCAGCTCCGTCATCTCCACATGCTGGCTGGTGTCCACCCTCAGCACTGTGGCCCGGGCAGGTTTACCTGAGTTCTGTTCCCTGTATTGTCCTCACGGCCCCTGCAGTCCCACACGGCCTTTATTTTCTGTAAATCACATTGCTCATGAACAAACACTATTCCCCGAATCTTTGGGGCCTTTTCAGGGATTCTCCATTCTTACGTGGCACCCAAACCTCTATAAAAGCCGCCGTTCCACACCCGCAGAGGTGGACAGCCATCCTGGGACTGCCCCACCCCAGCTATTTCTCTCCTTGTAAAAATAAATTTATTTATGTATTTTTGAGACAAGGTCTCCTTATGTAGTCCAGGCTGGCCTTGAACTTGTGGCAATCCTGCTGCCTCAGCCTCCCCACAGCTGGCATTATAGATGTGCACCCCCAGGCCCAGCTGTCCTCCTGCTAATCTCTACGATCTCGGTGTCCACAAGAGTTCCTCGGGCTTCCTAGCTGGGTTGCCATTTGCCTTGCCCACAGCCCGGTGTGCTCAGGCAGTGGAGTGGGGCCAGGAGACCGAGGAAAATTCCCAAGATGGCTGTGAGATAAGGTTTATTAAGATACCAGCAGGAGAGGATAGGTTGAGACTCATCAGCAGAGAAAGATAGAGGCCAGTGGTGGTAGCAAGGCTCTGGGGACAGCAGGCTGGACAAGGACATTGTCAGAGACAGTCTACAGCCCTAGGGACAGGGACAGTGCCAGCGACCTGCGTTCCACTGCATGGCAGCTGCGTTGGCACTGGGGAGGAGGCAGTTTCTGTGATGACACTGGTTTGCCAGTCCCAGTGTCCCTCGGGTCATACTAACCCAGACACTCTGGTTCCCATCTGTGTGTGACGTCCCCTGATTTGGTGGGAGTGCTGGGGTACTCAGGGGGCATTTCAGGGACGCAGCGCTAAATGTCCTGACTTTCTAGGGACATCCACCTTGTTTCCCCAAATTCCCTCTCTGCTTGGCTCTTGTCCCTGGTCGACTGTTTCCTTTTCCTTTCTCCTGTCCCCTGTAGCCTCCTCATTGTCTTTCTCCCTGCCAGCCACCCCTCCCTCCTCTGGTCACACACACACACGAGTGGGGAACTCCCAGACCCCTTCCCGCTCCCTGCAGCTCCCTGTGACCTCCGTGACAGCACAGCGGTCTCCTCACAGACATTTGTGCTCGTTGATGTTGGATTTGGAGGGCACAGCCAGACAGGCTCTGAGTGAATTGTGCCTCACACAGCTTTGCACCCAGGACCCTCCAGCAAGACTCCTCCACTGCCCTCCGCTTCCCAGAGGCTATCTCAAGCTTCAGTTTACTCATAAGTCAGGGCAGAGAATGCAGCTCGTAGATGGAAAATGATCGAGGGAAGAGAGGCTGTGGGTAGCATATAAAAAGTGCTGCTGTAGTGCCAGGGGTGGTGGTGCATGCTTGTAATCCCAGCACTCGGGAGGCTGAGGCGGGAGGATCATTGCAAGTTTGAGATCAGCCCAGGCTACAAAGTGAGCTCAAGGCCAGCCTGAACTGCATAGTAAGATCCTGTCTCAAAAAGACATCCCTCCCCGACAAAATAAAGTGCTGCTGTTCACTGAATGTTCGCATGATGCATTTCCTAACTAGTCAGTGGCGTTTCACAGAGAGGTAAACTGAGTCACGCGGTCAGTGACTTGTCTAAGATTCCACACTGGCAGTGGCAGAGCTGGGGTTGGGACCTGGGGGGCTACAGGTCCAGACTCCTCTTGTCAACTAGCCCCGCCTAGAATAGGCTTAGGGGTGGAGCTAGGTGTCTGAGCTAGGAGACCCTGGTCCCCACGCCAAGATCTACAGGGGAAGGCAGTTCTGATTTACTAGCAAAGCCAAGCAATCCTTGATCCACACGCAGGGGCTCACTGGCTTTTCCAGACCTTTGCTTCTCCCACATAACAGTGTGATCCGCTGACCTAGACCCAGAAAAAAAAAAGGCAGGAAGCGCTGTTGGGTCCTTGAATGCAGTCCTGTTGAAGTTCAAGATTATTTTGAGGGGAACAAACATCTCGGCCACATTTATGACCCGACGCAATGCTTTCCTAACTGCTTCTCTGGCGCTTCCACCCTCTATTTGGGGCTCCTCTTCTGCTTCCTCTGTAAAAAAATGTGTTTGCTTTCTTGGTCAGGGCCTTGCTCAATCGTGGTTAGATCTTTCCCTGGGCCTGTGGTTTCCACCACACTTCCTCCCTCCTCGAGTGCCTCCGCCAGGCGCGTCCTCCCGACTGCGTCCTCCTACCCCTTCCTGGAGCAGATGTCCTACAGCAGCTGTCTGTCCCCACGAGACGCCCCTCACCCTGGGCCCCATCGGCTGAATCGGGAGGGTGGCAGCTGTTCCCCTGGGGACAATGGGACCCTCTATTCAGGCCCCTCCTGTTTCCTGGCTAGAACAACTGGTCCCCAATTGCCAGCCCCGCTTACTTTTTGGGCCGCAGCCGCCGCCTGGACCCCCATAGCTCACGTGCTCCGAGGGTGGCTGGTGTGGGTTCTGTGCCCCCCCGCCTCCTCCTGTCTGTTGTGGGGGTGGTGGGTGGGTATCATTTCCAACCCTGGAGGACACTGACCCCCAGGTGTCTCACTGGGACCACCAGTCTTCATGAGGGCCCCTTAGGATTGATGCTTCTGGGTCTACTGCCCCAGGTTATAAGATGCTGTGCTGAGTAACACGGCCGAGTGCCAGCTCCTGGGCTGGGCCTCAGCCCTTTGCCCAGCCACACCCCCGCCCCTGGCCAGCCAAGGCCCCAGGAGGTGCTCCTTAGCCACAAGGGCCCTGGAGGTGCCACAGTCCCTGTGCCTTGCCAGAATGCCTTACTTGGGGGTCAGTACTGCCCTCAACCCCTCCATGACTGGGCAGAGCTCCAGGCCAGGGCCGAGTCCGGAGAGGACCACGGGACAAGGAAGCAGGAAGGAGCCGGGCTATGGCCTTGCAGCCCCATCGAGAACCCAGCCTCCGCCTGCTGCTGCTTGTGCACGGCAGGATGCCCGGCCCTGCCAGGAGGGCAAAGCTGAGACACTGGAAGGAAGGAAACTGATGTTTACCGGATGCTGTCCAGGAGCCAACCTCAAGCCCTGTCTTCTCTGAGTCTCATTTCAGGGAAGAGCTCCCCATCCAGCCACTGTGGGCCCCAGTTGTGCAGTGCACAGCCTGCTCAGCTGTCCAGGGTGGCCCAGAGCCAGCTGCGCACCCAAGGCTGAGTGACTTACAGAAGCACTTGTGTGTTTTTGCAGTGCTGGGCAATGCAGAAACTTTTTTTTTTGTCTTTTTGAGACAGGGTCTCACTATGCAGTCAGGCTGGCCTTGAGCTCACTTTGTAGCCCAGGCTGGTCTCAAACTTGCAACGATCCTCCTGCCTCAGCCTCCTAGTGCTGAAATTATAGGCATGTGCTACCACACCCAGTGGCATGCAGAAAGTTTTAACCAGCTTCATCACAGGATGGTAATCAGCTTCACATGGTGATACCCCTGTCCTGGAGTGCCCTGGAGCCCCCGGCTGGAGATGAGCAGACAGGGGAGGAACCCTCCCACTAGGACCCTCCCACTAGGACCCCCAGTACCTCAGCCACAGCAGTTCACCCAGTCCTGTTTCACTTGGCACTAACCCTTAGTGTCTACTCTTCACCACTGCCACATACCTTGCCCTGGCCTGGCACACAGTAGGTGCCCACTCATCTCCAGATGTCAACACAAATGGATCCACCAATGGGCAGGGTGGCAGGTGGCTGGAACACTGCCAGATGAGCCTACCTGGGTGTGGGCCACCCAGTGCCTGCTCCACCCAAAGCACCCAGGGTGCTTCCTTAATTGACCTTGAGGAAACAGGAGGTCAGCTGGCTTCCTCGAAGCTGCCTGCCTGCCGCCAGGGAAACAGAAGACCGGGTCAGAGGCGTGCAGGGATCGCAACACAGGCCAGATCTGGAACCAGGAGAAACTGCTTCTGGCAGCAAGGATAATTTTCCTTCCAGGAAACTCTCAGCAGAGCTTGGGCCTGGCTGAGAAGGGGGAGGAGACAGAACCACTAGAGTGGATGGGGGTGAGGAAGGAGCAGAGGACAGGAGAGTCAATGGGGGTCCACCCCACCCTTCCCCACCCCCAGTCTGCATTGTTCCAGAGACAGCAGGCTCACCCACACCTACCACCAACCCCACCCTGAGACCATCCCTGGTTACTGAGGCCAAGGTGGGGCAGGAGAATCTGGACCCAGCTCAGGGTCCAG
The DNA here is from genome assembly GCF_000276665.1 of Chinchilla lanigera. Classification (NCBI taxonomy): domain Eukaryota; kingdom Metazoa; phylum Chordata; class Mammalia; order Rodentia; family Chinchillidae; genus Chinchilla; species Chinchilla lanigera. The sequence continues at coordinate 9,822,010 of NW_004955437.1, forward strand.
AGATCCTGCAAGTGTGGAAACTCAGGCTGAGAAGGATAGCGTGTGATCAGACAAGGTCACGGCAGTCACAGACCGAGTGCTTTGGAGGTTCCTGGAGGGAGCCGCCCAGACCTGCTTTTCCGGCCCTTTGGCCCAGTGTGTCCAGCTGTCCCCAAGGGCTCTAGCAACGCCTGAGTGTTTGGGCCACTGGAACCCCAGGCTCGGGAGCAAGGCCCCAGGGTATAGAACCTTCACTCACTCTCACAGCCATGGGGACAGCGACAGGCAAAACAGAGAAGTCCTCACTCTCACGGACTTCTGCCCCAGGGTGGGGGTAGAGAAGGGAGCGCAGGGTTTCAGGTGTGAGGCAAAGATTTGTTGTGGGGATGTGGGGGCAGAAGGTGGGGTGGAGGGCAGGACATTTCTAAAGGCAGAGACTTGGTGGAAGGTGAGAGATGGACCCACATGGATACCCAGATAAACAGCCTTGTAGGAGCTGGGCCTATAATCCCAGAACGCAGCAGGCTGAGGCAGGAGGATTTTGAGTTTGAGCCTGGGGATATAGCAAGTCAGTCACCGTCTCAAAACAGAAAGGGCTGGGGATATAGCTCAGTGTGGAGGCCTTGGCTTTAGGCAGGAGCAACAGTGAGTGATATTGGGGCTCAGGATACACTCCCAAAACATGAGTGTAGCAGACCAGAATATGCCACCCTAAAATGTCCCCCTTTGGCACATTGGTTTATTTCAACAACCAGCAGGTTCAAGAGTCTCTCTGGAAAGTTGCTTCTTACAAAGAAATTTCCAGCTGAGGATATAGCTCAGAGGCACAAGTGCCTTCCTGGCAAGCATGAGGTCCTGAGTTCGAGTCCCGGTACCGAAAAAAAAAACAAAAAACCAGTGGGATTAGTATAGTTTTGCCAGGTGTGGTGGCGCTCGCCTGTAATCCCAGCACTTGGGAGGCTGAGGCAGGAGGATCGCTGCAAGTTCGAAGCCAGCCTGGGCTACAAAGTGAGCCCAAGGCCAGCCTGAACTGCATAGTGAGACCCTACCTCAAAAAGACAAAAAAAAAAAAAAAAAAAAAAACAAAGAAATTTCCATTAGTAAAGAGCAGGGAAGGCACTACTCACACAGCTTTTGTCACCTACCAAGGCAGCCTCGGTCCACCACCTGCCTCTTCCCCTCTCCCTCTCGGAATCTGTCCCAGTCGCACACCCCACACCCCCAGGCCCCTCTGTGGTTCAGGGTGGGGCACACCCGAGCTTCCATCCTATTTTCTGTGGGATTCCCACGCTGACATTTGCAATGAAAATGGTTTTCTTCCTTTAATGTTTTATGTATGTCAATTTAATTCAAAGACCAGCCAAGGAAGTGGGAAGGGCAAAAGGAAACATTACCCTCCCCTACACTGTGGTGACCCGAGGGACCTTACAGAGCCGCTCCAGGCTGCAGCAGAGGAGGCAGAAAGCCATCTGGAAGGCATGCCCCATTCCAGGCTGCCAGATCTCTGCCTGCAAAGGAGCAGTGGATGACAGCCACCGGACCTTTTCCCCGTGTACATTTGGATTAGCAGCAGAAAGCATTCGTGTGTAAACTAGATCTTGTAGGGCAACTTTGGAGTGTGTGTGTGCACGTGTGTATATGTAGTTGTGTGTGTGTCTGTGTACGTGGATTTCTCTGTGTGTAACAGAACTCTTGTTGCAACTCCTTCCCCTCCACTGACGGTAATTGTTTTCTTTGTTTGTTTGTTTTGTTTTTTGGTTTTTCTCCGGTACCAGGAACCGAACTCACGACCTTGGGCTTGCCAGGCAGGCGCTTTGCCGCTGAGCTAAATCCCCAGCCCCGGTAATTGTTTTCTTTCAGTCCTTTATCATAAGGAGGATGGATCATGGGTTGAGGTCTGCTCTTTCCACCTTATGTCCTGAGAGCTGAGAGTGTGGCTTTATCATCACAGACAGTGACGTCTCTGGTGTCCTTAACCGTGGGGCACAGTGTCCCCTTGCATCAAGCTCCTGGTCCCGAGGGTGGGGAGCCTGACCCGTGAAGTAACAAGCTGAATTCTCTGCCCAGCCATGCCAGCTCTCCAGGACTCTGCCTTCCTGAGGTCCTGGTCCCTGAGAGACCTGTGTCATCTCCAACACCACCACTCGGCTGATGCTAGGACAGTCCCACCCGCAGCTCTGACCCAGAGTCACGGATGAGCAGCAGTGCCCGCTGTGCTTCCTGGAGCCTTGAGATGCCATTCGGCAAACACCGCCCTTAGCTGCCTGTGGTAGGAGGGTCTGTGCTATCCTCCCCATCTCTGGGAGGGACCTTTCTGGATCCCAAGGACCGGCTTCCTGCACCCTCTGCAGGAGACCTCCAGCCTACCTGGGACAGTTGATTCTCAGCCTAGAAACCATGTGGCACTGCTAAGAGGCCGCTGGCCAGCTGTGCACACACGAGGGCAGCGCACTTGTGCCCAACAACCGTCTCCCCCATATACACAGAAAGAACAGACGGGATCTGACAGTAAAAAGGCTGGGCTGGGCCTCCCTAGATAAGGCTAAAAAACAGAACCAAAAAGCCATAGAAATCAGTTAGAACAAAAGTTGGGACCAGATCCACCGTAAACTCTTCTCCACTCTCTATATTGTACTCCCTTTATGCTGAACTCCCTGAGCCTCAAAAGACCCCTGGATCTGGATCCCCTAAACTCCCCTCCTCAAGGTCTGGCCTCATTTCCTGGCAAATTCTTTTAGCTGCCAAACAGCTCCAACTCCCCCAGAAAGTCCCTGAGATATCCATCCAGCCATCCTCACTTCCTTTTCCTACAAGGACTCAGAGAGGCCTCTGGCCTGGTCCCAGGTTAAACTGACAGCAGCAACCAAGATGAAGGGCCAGGCTCAAATTACTGTCCCTTAAGATCCTCACTTCCAGGGCTCTTTGGGTTCCTCATGCCACCTGTGCTCTTTCTTACACCCATAAAGTGGCAGAACACCCAGAAACAGACCCCAAGGAAGTCTGATTTCTAATACAGGCAGAGGCCCCCAAGCTCTTCATTGCAGAAAACTTGATTCAGTTCATTTACTGCCTTATTCTACCTGAGAAACACTCCTTTAGACATGCAGACTTCAGGAAGACATGGAGAGACAGACAGACAGGCAGACAGGCAGACATGTGATAGTGCCTGCATGTAATCCCAGCACTGGGGAGGCTGTGACGAAAGGATCCTGAGTTTGAAACCAGCCAATTAAGGCCAGACTGATCTCACAACAACAAACTATTAGAAGTAATAAGGATGACAACTCTATAGGCAAAGTATACAAGGAGTCTAAGATATGCTCTTGGTAAGAAACACTATAAGGTACAAGAATTGTTGTTGAGAGAGGAAAACATTAATTTTATCTAGTTTGGAGGTTATTTAAAGGTTGTTTCAGAATGAAGGAAGGATGCTAGGTATTGTGGCACTCCTATAATCCCAGCACTCAGGAGGCTGAGATAGGAGGATTGTCTTAAGTTTTGAGTTTGAGGCCAGCCTGGGCTATATAGTGAGATGCTGTCTTAAAAACTACCACCACTAGCACCACTAACAATAGCAAACCAGAATAAAGGAAGGAAAGAAAAGTAAAAAGAATAACTATAGAAAGTTGGAAAGAGCCAAACATGGTGGCACCATCCACCCTCCTAATACTCTGGGATAGCAAGTTCAAGCCTGACATGGGCAATCTAGTGATTTAGCGAGACCCTGTCTCAAAATAAAAAATAAAAACTGGTCTGGAGATGTAGCTCAGTGTGAAAGGACCTGAGTTCAATCCCCCGCATCAAAAGAAAGAAGGAAAAAAAGAAAGAAAGATTATAGAGAGCTAAGTTAGTTAGAAATATAATCAGTCTGATAGAGCTAGTCCCTCCAAGAAGTCAGTGCAGAAGATAAGAGCACATTACAACTATGGCTGGAGGCACAGTTATTGAAGGCCAGGCCTCAAAATAAAGACAAAATGACTATACCTACATACTTTCCAAAGGGACAAACAATATCTATCTACGATATTCTAAATAGCCATTAGTCACCTTGGGTAGAAGACCAAGACCTCCTCACCCATCCCCTTCCAGGAAAGGCCCTTGGTCTTCCAGGAAAGGTCTTTATGTGACTCACTTCCCCATTGGATCAATATTCCCTAAATGGGGCTGGGGATTTAGCTCAGCGGCACAGTGCCTGCCTGGCAAGTGTGAGGTCGTGAGTTTGATCCCCGGTACCGGAAAAACAAACAAACAAACAAACAAAAAGTATATTCCCTAAGTGATTATACTTGTAATCTTACTGGTTGATCACAGTTTTGTCCCACCTTATACTTACCTCATGATTTTGTACCAACCTCATGATTTTGTTCTACAAATCCTCCCCTGTAAACAGAGTTCACAGTAATCCACTTTGGGGTCCCTTTGGGTCTCTCTTAGGCAAGAGCTGCTCTTCCCTCAGTAAATATTGCCTACTGTTAACCTCTATTGTTCCTTAAAATTCATTTTTTGATTTTGGGGTACGCAAACTCAGTGTATTGGACATTGAACAGGTTGAGAGTTATAATATTTCCTTTATATCATTTGGAGGTCCTATATCATCCCTATATCATTTTTGGATGATCCTCTGAGCTAATTGGACCAATAAGAGTTTGCTTTTGTTTCATAAATTCTGGACTGTGACTCACATAGGTAATCAGAAATTGTCATCCTTGTTTGTCAATTGCTTATGCCTTAAATTTTGAGACAAGTTCTAACTATGTAATTCAGGCTGGCCTTGAACTCACACTGATCCTCCTGCCTCAGCCTCTCAACTGCTGGGATTACAGGCGTGCACAACCACACCTGGTGATTATTATGTTTTGAATTTTATGCCTTGTGTTTGTCAGTTTCTTATGGCTTAAATTTTTATGCCTTGTCTCTTATATGCATTGTTTAGTTTAAAATGATGATAAATTTAAGCTGAGAACATGGGAAGATTATGCTTTGCTTTTACAAGTGAGGTCTTGTATTCCTGTTTTGTATACATTGCACTTGGACTAGTTTCTTAATTTACTACAGATCCTTATTTGACCTGTTCGTTGTGCTTTGTTATTTTAGACAGCAGAATTAAGGAAACATAATGCTAGAGCACCCCCTAGTGGACTTTGATATGAAATGCTGTAAAATAGGTCTTATGAAATCAGGTTACATTTAGAAAATATACATGTCTATTAATAAATCATGGGACCTCTTCTGCCAATTAAAAAGCAATAGGCTGGCAGCCATTCTTAAGATTTGGGGGACAGGTTTTACTGGGACAAACTGCTGCAGATCACCCCTCTATATCCCAAATGTCAAGCCTATTCTGCTGCCGTTTCCTTTCTGGTCTGATCTTCCACTGGTGAAGAGGCAACCTTAGCTCTTGAGATTCCCCATTCTTACCTTCCAGACCAAGAGTGATGACTCATGGGCAAGTTGTCTCAATAACTCACCATGAGCATGAGAAGAAAAGACTTCCCTTTTTTAAAATCTCATTTCAATCTTTTCCAAAGCTACTCTGTACTTTCCTTTTTTTGGAGGCATGTAAGATTAGAGAGAGGCAAACCTTTTCCTCCTATCGAACAACTAAAAACCTTTCCTTTGAGCCCATAGAATATAAGCATTTGTTAACACTGAAGACAGAACAGTCATCTTAAAGCAGGAATCCTGACCTAACTGCAGCCATTTTGTTTAATAAAACCACAGCCATTCCGTTCTCTGTCACGGGACTCAGCTAACTCATATTATTTGTCATCAAACTGAAACTTCTGTGAATGTGCTAAAAACAACATTACTACATTCAACTATCCTCACCACAAGATACCCATTGTACCATGGCCTTCAGCTATGCTTATCTTAGTTTTTTATAACTACAGCTTGCCACCCTATAAAAAAGACAAACTCTGTAACCAGCACCTCAGATTTTGGAGATTACTTTTCTAGAGACTGCTGGTGTTAATGAAAGTTCCTCTCTTCTCCTGAGCTCTTGGCTACTGTTGACTCAATTTTCCCACAACAATCTTAGATGAACACAGCTCAGGATTTTACCTGCCCCCGTATAGAACTCTAACAAACAGTGGTTACTTTGCCAGCTAGTTAAATGCTCTTAGAATAGCTCCCACTCTTAAAGCAGAGGCCAGGTTTCTCCAGCACCTTTTTTAGTCAATTCCCATTGAAGCGAATGGAATGTTGACCAGACAGGCAGGTGAATTCTCTTCCAGAGACAAATCTCTTAGTGAAAGCTAAGAAGACAACCGAGGGATCATGACCATGGCAACTCTCTGGTGGATACCCAAGTTTCCTCAGTGGAAGCTGGGTCCCAACAGCCCAACTGTGTAACCAGCAGAAAAATCTCCATTTATCTATTGTCCCTACTTACACTCCTCAGCGAGGTGAGAGGTAGCCCTCTCAGCAATCGTCTGGTATCTTCTGTCCCAGAGTGGCCAGAGACAATACTGTTAGAGTTCTCTCTTAAGCCTCCATTAAGATTTGAGCTATAGGCTTGGACTTTTCTCTCTGCTAGTAAGTTAGAAACTCCCCCTAAGTTTTTTCCCCAACTCACTGGTACTTAACTTTAATTTTTTATTTTATTTATGTTATTTTATTTTATTTTATTTGTCTTTTTGAGACAAGGTCTCACTAGGTCTCACTAGGGTCTCAAGGTCTCACTATAGTCTCACTAGGGTCTCACTATGGTCTCACTAGGGTCTCAAGGCTGGACTTGAGCTCACTTTGTAGCCCAGGCTGGCCTCAAACTTGCAACGATCCTCCTGCCTCACCCTCCTGAGTGCTTTATTTTTTTATTTTTAAAGAGAATAAAAAATTTTAGAAATCATTAAAAATGATACAGAATTTCAAAATAAGATGATAAGAAATCAACCATGGTTGTTATATTGCATATCGTTATTGTCAAAGTAGTTGTTCAGATTTCCAGATATAGGCATGTAAAATTGATTGAAAAAAGTAAACATTAACTGTTCCTTTCAATAAACCAATAGAAATTAGTAGTACAACCTTGTGTATATATATAATTTCTCCCTTCCTTCTTTCTTTTTTTTTCTCCTTTCCTCATCCAAGTTGTTCTTTCTTTTTGAGCAGTTTCTTTCTCTTTCACACTGTCTATTCTATCTTTCAGATTTTATTTACTCTTTCAGGCTCTTACACCAGGGAGACAATATGATGTTTATACATGTGGGTCTGATTTATTTCACTTATGAGTATTGTCACTTTGTTTCCATTTACCTATAAAAGCCTCAAGTTTATCTTTCTTTATAACTGACTAATACTCTATTGTATAAAAATACCACATCTTTTTATCCATTCCTCAGTTGATGGGCATTTGAGTTGTTTCCAAGATTTTGGTATGACAAATTGTACTGCTATAAACATGAGTGCCCATCAGCCCCTCCAGCATTTGTTATTGGTTGATTTCTTGAAGATGGCCATTCTTTCTGGGGTGAGATGGAATTTTAATTT
>NW_004955437.1:9831223-9839690 GCF_000276665.1 Chinchilla lanigera
CTTTATCAAAAGCTTTTTCTGCATCTATTGAGATGATAATGTGTATTACATGGTGTATTACATTTACTGATTGATATGGTAATTTACTGTTGATATGGTGTATTACATTTACTGACTTCTGTATATTGAACCATCACTGCATTCCTAGGATAAATTCCACTTGATCATGATGTATAATCTTCTTGATGACTTGCTGCATTCTGTTTGCTAGTATTTTATTGAGTTTTTTTACATTTATGTCCATCAGGGAGATTGGCCTGTGGTTCTCTTTTTTGGTTGGGTCTTTCTCTGGTTTTGGTATCAGGTTAATGCCTGCCTCCAGGAAGAGAGATAACTTTAGAACCGCCTTGTAGTAAGACTGCTGCTCTCTCCAGGAGGTCAGCCTGGGACGGCTTACAACAACTGTTTGTCTTCCACAGAGGGGAATAGCTATCAGAGAATTGATTTACATTTGTGTCTTACACACACTAACAGAAAGTGAAAAGGGCATTTTAGACAGCTTTTCTCTTCTTTCACATGCATGTAGAAAACTGATAAATGCGCCTCTACTAACATGCAGGATGTGGTTGCTAGGTGATGAGTATAAGTTTAACTTGATGAGCTTCAAAGACATAGAAATTTTAGAGTAGATTTTGAGTCTGGGAAGCACTCCAATCACTTTCAATCTGCCCTGTGGTCTATTTTCCTCACTTGCTTTCAAAGAATTAAAAAGTAGTGGTTTAGATCTCTTGATTACTGGTTTTGCTAGCAATGCTTCCTTCTTTAAACATGACTCTTACAGCTGGAATCAATTGTAGCTTGTGCTTTTGGAAACATCTGCTAGAATGAGGAGTGAGTTTCCTTAGAAGATAGAGTCATGAGCTGATAAAGGTGGCTAGTCCAATCCGATCTAGCTTCTACCCTCCAGATGGCAGCCACTTGCTCTGGAGTAGAGATGCCTTGAGGATATAGAATTAAAGTAAAAATTAAAAGGATACCAGTTCTTTCTCTTATATTTCAGATGGAAAAATCAATGTCAAAATTTCTTACTCCTTTGGAATTTTTTTTTTTTTTTTTGGTACCAGGAGTCGAACTCAAGCTCTTGCACTTGCCAGGCAGGTGCTTGTGCCACTGAGTTATATCCCCTGCCCTTGGAATATATTCTTAAGCACTAAAGAATGTTAGACCCTTACCTATTGAAAAAGAGCCATTTAATATTTTTCTGCACCCATGCAGAGCCAGCATACCCCAAATGGGATGCAGAAGGAAGCATTGATTATAATACTATTTCACAACTAGAATTGCACTGTAAAAAGCAGGGAAAATAGTCAGAATTATGTTCAGACTTTCTTTGCATTAAGAAATTGTTTGTGTCTGGGGGTCCCCCCCCCAAGGCTTCATGTAGTCATGGGGTGGGCTTTTAGAGTTTGATTGATTATGGATGTGAGAGCTACACCTGCCCTGGGGCAGATAGTTTTGCATATGTAAGGGAGAAAAAGAGGCTGCCTGCCGCCATTCCCACCTTTTGCCTTTGTTGCTTTGCTGTGTTCCGCCCCATGAACATTTGCCCTCTGCCATGTGCCACTCTGCCTCAGAGCCAGCCAAGTATGGACTGAAACCTCCACAAACTATAAGCTAAATAAACCTTTCCTTCCTTAATTTTGGGCATCAGGTATTTCATCTCAGCAATGAGAGAAAAGTAACCAAGGCAGAAATAATTCCTATTTGTATTCAAAATGTAAATATAAGCCAGACAGTGAATGGCAAATTCAACCATACCTATGTTCATGTATGCTCTTCTCTCAGCAACCTCAAACAAATCAAACAAGATCTAAAAATATTTTCAGATGAACCTCATAAGTACATTGAGGTCTTTAGAGGACTTACTCAGACCTATGAACTAGACTGAAAAGATATAATGTTACTCTTAAATAAAACATTGACTTCTAATGAGAAATAAGGTTGCATTTAGAGATGAATATTGTATTAATTTTAGAAGGTCAGAGGACAGGCAGCAGGAGAATAGATGGTTCCTACTGGAGCCCAAGCCGTCCCTGTACAAGACCCCAACTGGCCTACCAACCAGATGGGAGCTTCAGATAGGAGGCATTTTCAGGCATGTATTCTTGAAGGTCTAAAAAGGACAAAAACTAAGCTCTTTGGTTATTTTAAATATCCATCAAGAAAAAGATGAAAACCCATCTGCCTTCTTAGATTATGAGAGCTGGGCATGGTGGCGTACACCTGTAATCCCAGCATTCTGGAGGCTGAGGCAGGAGGATTGTTGCAAGTTTGAGGCCAGCCTGGGCTACAAAGTGAGCTCAAGGCCAGCCTGAACTGCATAGTGAGACCCTGTCTCAAAAAAACAAACAAACAAAAAAAAGAATAATAGATTATGAGAGGCATTGATAAAACACCTCTCTGGCTCCTGATTCAATAGGACAGAAATAGAACAGATTATTGTTTTGTCTTGTTTTGTTTTGTTTTGTTGTCTTTTTTGAGACAGGGTCTCTCTGTGCAGTTCAGACTGGCCTTGAGCACACTCTGCAGCCCAGACTGGTCTTGAATTTGCAATGATCCTCCTGCCTCAGCCTCCCGAGTGCTGGGATTACAGGCGTGTGCCACCACACCCGGCTAGGACAGATTATTTTTACAGCCAAATTTATTATCCAGCCAGCCCCAGGTATTAGAAATAAGCTACAAAAGATGGCTTTTGCTCCAGATAGCTCACTTGATACTTTAGTCAAAATTGTCTCCTCAGTATTTTATAATCAAGACCAGCAGGAGAAAAAACAAAGAGACCAAGAAAAAAATGCCTGCCTTTGTTGCAGTCTCAGATGAGGAGAATTTAAGTCTAATTCTTGGGGCTCCAAGAAGAGCTCAACAATTGAAATCACCTGTTGCTGCTGTGAAAAGCCAGGCCAGTTTAGGAGGAACTGCCATAAGAGGCCCCCTAAGCCATGCTCTGAATGCAAAGGTGACTCTAGAAGTCAGAGGCTCCAGTGCTCAAACCCATTTTATCAGCTGGTCCAGCAAGACTGAAGGGCCTTGGGGAACTCTCTCTCTGCCTTCTCCCTCTGGCCAGACTGTCTTCTTCATGGAAGAGCCCCAGGTAATCACGACTATAGAGGGAAAAGAAACCGACCTATTGCTGGACACTGGCGTGTTTCTCTCGGTCCTTCTTTTCAATCCTGGCCTTCCTTCCAGCCATCATACCTCAGTGAAATGAGTCACTAGAGAAGAGATAGCTCACTATTTCTCACAACCCTTGGGCCATAAGTGGGATGACTTTCTCTTCACTCATTCTTTTTAATTATGTCTGAAAGTCCAATTCTCCTCCTGGGGAGAGATATCTTATCTTGTTTTAAATACTGTAATTTTCCCCAAGTCATGGTCTTGTAATACGTGAATGATATATTGTTATGTGCCTCCTCAGAAGTGGTCTCTAGCCAAGGAACCCATGCTCTGAATTTTCTAGCACACAGAGGTTATAAGGTCTGTAGGCTTAAGGCACAACTTTGCAGCCTTGAGTTAAAATACTTGGACCTTATCATATCTAAGGCAAGCTGAAGGCTGGAGGAAGAGAGAATTAAACCAATACTTTCCTTCTCACACCCCAAGACCCTAAGACAGCTAAGGGGGTTCCTAAGAATTACAGACTTTGCCTTTAGGCAAAGGTCACCTCTGGCAGGATATGGTGAGATAGCATAACCCCTCTATCAGCTTATAAAAGAAGCCCAACAGGCAGATGCCTATATTTTAACCTGAGAACTTGATTCCCAAACTGCATTCCAGAAGGCTGAACAAGCACTTCCAAATGACCTAGTACTGAGCCACCTGACAGCTGTATGTTTTTGAAAGGCGGGGCATGGCTTTGGGAGTGCTTACCCAGAATCAGGGACCTGTTCAATAGCCTATAGGGTATCTGAGTCATGAATTAGAAGACATTGTAGCAAAGGGATGGCCTGAGTCCCTTAGCACTGTGACTGCAGTGGCTCTCTTAGTGCTAGATGCATCCAAACTAACTTTAGGCAAAGGTCTCATTATATGTACACCTCACATAGGCTCCAAAGGGGGCCTGCAGCTATCAGACAATGGACTTCATAAATACCAGGCTCTACCTCTAGAAGGACCATCCATTCAAATAAAGACATGGTCCTTAAACCCTGCCACCTTTCTACCAAAAAGAAAAAAGTGAGGCTGAAAGACACTACTGTGAACAGGAAATTCTCCATACGTACACAGCCAGAAAAGATGTGTTAGACACATCCTTTACTGACTCTGATTTGACCCACTTCTGTGATGGAAGTTTCTTCGTTGAAAATGGAGCAAGGGGGGGCTGGGGATTTAGCTCAGCGGCAAAGCGCCTGCCTGGCAAGCGCAAGGTTGTGAGTTCGGTTCCTGGTGCCAGAGAAAAACCAAAAAAAAAAAAAAAAAAAAAAAAAAAAAAAAAAAAAAAAAAAAAAAAAGAAAATGGAGCAAGAAGGAAGGCAGTAGTGACTCTACATCAGACACTTAAAAGTTCCTCACTTGTCCTTGGGACTAGTGCTCAGGTAGCAAAACTCATAGCTCTGACCAGAGCTTTACAACTCAGCAAAAGACAAAAAGTCAATATTTATACTGATTTAAAGTATGCTTTCTGGGTGTGGTGACACATGCCTCTAATTCCAGGACTCAGGAGGCTGAAGCAGGAGGATCACCAAGAGTTCGAGGTCAGCCCGGGCCCTCTAGTGAGTTCAAGGCCAGCCTAAACTGTATAGCAAGACCCTGACTCAAAAAAAAAGTATGCTTTCCTAAAATTGAATGTCCACACAGCCATGTGGAAAGACATTGTCTGAAAGCCAATGGATCTTCCATAAAGTATCATAAGGAAATAGATGAACTTTTACCATCTCTTTATATATCCTCCAAAGTGCCAATAATCTACTGTAGAGGACACCAAAAAAGAATTGATGAAGTATCTCAAGGTAGTCAACTGGCTAATGCAGTAGCAAAAAAAAAAGCTGCTTGAGAGTCCCTCCCTCCAGACCCCCTGATCTAGGAAGGATCCCTTGATTATACTGGACCCAAATATTCTCAGTCAGAAATCAAATGCACTCTCTCTCATGAGTGTCAGTTCCTCCCATCAGGATGGTTACAGTCAGATGATGGTAATTTGTTTCTTCCTGGTGCTAACCGATGGAAAGTTATTGTCTTTACATCAAACCTTTCACTTGGAGAGAGACAAGACCTAACAGGTGGCCTCAAAGTTATAAAACAGAAAAGGGGACTTTCTCAGACAATACAACAGATAGTTAAAATGAGCGAACTCTGCCAAAAGAACAATCCTCTTAACAAGACCACAGACCTCCAGTTATACAAAGACATGGTAAAGACCCTGGAGAAGACTTGCAGCTTGATTTTACTCATATGCCAAAGAGTAAGGAACTTATTGGTCTGGGTAGATATTTTACAAACTAGATTGAGGCCTTTCCTTGCAGAATAGAAAAGACACAAGAGGTGGTAAAGGTTTTGGTCTCAGAAATAATCCCCAGATTCAGACTTCCTAAGCGCTTACAGAGTGATAGTGGCCCTTCTTTTAAAGCAACAGTCACACAGGTGTCTCCCAGGTACTGCGCATTTTCTATCACCTTTACTGTGCAAAGAGGCCACAATCATCAAAAAATGTAGAAAAAATAAACGAGACCTTAAAGAGACAACTTCGCAAAATCGCTCAAAAAAACCCCACCTACAGTGGCCTCACTTACTACCTTTGGTTCTTATCAAACTAAAAAAGACACCTCAAATCCTAGGCCTCAGTCCAGTTAAAATGCTTTATGGATACCCTTTTCTCACTAACAATTTTCTTTTTGATAGAAAAACGAATGCCTTACTAAAAGATGTCACCTCACTGGCTAAATTCCAACAGACTCTTCAACAGCAAATAGAACCTCAGCCTAAGGAAAAGGAAAATCCCATATTCCACCCTGGTGATTTAGTACTGGTAAAGTCTCTTCCCTCATCATCTCCTTCTCTAGGACCAACTTGGGAAGGACTATACACCATGATCCTGTCTACTCCATCAGCTGTCAAGGTAGCAACCCTGGATTCCTGAATACACCACAGCCAACTCAAGTCCTGGGAACCAAAAACTGTCATTAAGTGTGAGCAACCATCCAAAATACTCCTGTGAACCCATAAAACACTTAAAATTCTTGTTCAAAAAGAAGATAAAGTCTTCAGATAAGTAATCTAAGATGCTACTCTTAGCCTTTCTATTGATTACTTTACCACTTAGAAGAGAATACAACTCCTGTCTAGCATGAGCACAGAAATATGCAGAGTTATTACAACAAACAACTTGCTAGATATGTGGCCTGCTCCCCTTGTCAAGTACATCAGGACTTCCTTAGTGGTTATGCACACTTCAAGGAAATGATTAAAATAACCTGTAAGACTACACTGATGAGACACAAAAGAGTTCAATGGTTCATAGTTTAGCCCACCACTATACCCTTAATGATTCTGGACATAATCAAATTTTTTTCTAAGAATACCATTAAAGCCTCTCTACAGACTCTAGTAAAACCCCTACTAAGTAAGAGTAAGGGTTCTATCATGAGGACCAACCACCGTATATATCAAGATGAGTATTTTCAGATATGGGGTGATTATATATGGTTAATTCCCACTATAGGACACTTTAGTAGAAAGGCCCCCTTATGTTAAGAACAGAAAAACACTCCTATTCTCATTGGCCTAACTCTACTAAATACGTAGAATAGATATTCCCTGAGCAGTGTATACATACCATTACTTTACAGGTCAAAGACTGGTTTGCAACAGATTGGTTTAATCGCTCTGAAATTAGATGGGAAGCCCCCAGTGGAACTCACTGGTCCTGTGGAACCGATCTGTGGCCCCTGGATGGATAGAGAGATGTACACTGAGACTTGCATGTTTACAAGGCAGGAGTGTCAAAAGTATCAACAAACCTATAAACTTACCCTGCCTATGACATGATGGTCTAAAAGTGTGTTTCCCTGGTATGATGATTTGGCTTCTATCTTTATCCCCTCCCTAGGATTAGAGGATGTCATATAACACATTGAGGCCTTAACTGACTATACTCAACAGGCCTTATATGACACCTCAGCTGGTCTCTCTCCTAAATAAAAAAGTAGGGGCTGGGGATTTAGCTCAGTGGCACAGCGCCTGCCTGGCAAGTGTGAGGTTGTAAGTTTGATTCCGGTACTAGAAAAAAAAACAACAAAAAAAAAAACAAACAAACTGAATAAAAAAGTAAAATTAATGAGGCAAGTCATCCTCCAAAATCAGATGGCATTAGACATTCTAACAGCAGCACAGGGGGTAGTTGTGCAATTATAAGGGCTAAATGTTGTATCCTTCTGTTAATATCTCAATGACTATTGAAAATGTTAAACAACAGGTTAATGCCAGGTCAGATTCTAAAATTCCCTAGACTTTCTTCTTACCCACTTTGTGGGAGGCTATTACTAGCTCTTCCTGGTGAAAACTTCTATTGGTTACATTCATAATAATTTTGTTGATCATACTATTTGGCCTATGCATACTTAACTGTTTCTTTGGCCTTGTCTCCTCCAGACGTAAAGCTATACCAAGTCAAAAATGACTGTTGTCAGGCCAGCAACGTAGCTCAGCAGCACAGCGCCTGCCTGGCAAGTACAAGGCCCTGAGTTCAATTCCGGGTCAAGAAAAAAAAAGCCTGGTGTCTATTGAGGGTCTTTAGATAGACCCTCTGTGGAATATGTCTGACTGATGATCATAATTATCACCCCCTCAGCTAGAGGTAGCCAAAACGATCTTTGCACCTTGCCCCTTCACAGCAGTTAAAGGTGCCTCTTCAGAGCGGGGGGAATATTATAGACAACTAAACTAGTTTAAAATATTATAGGCAGTCAGACAGGGCTAGGCCTTCAAAGAAGTCCGTACAGAAGAGAAGAACATATTACAACTACGGCTGGATGAGCTACAAAGTGAGTTCAAGTCCTGCCTGAACTGCGTAGCAAGACCCTGTCTCCAAAAGACAAAATAAAACAAAACAAAAAAACACAACTATGGCAGGAGGCACATTTGTTGAAGGCCAGGCCTCAAGGTAAAGACAAATGACCATACCTCCGTACTTTCCCAAGAGATAACAGTAATGATTGGTAGCCTAAGGAGCCATTAGTCACTTTGGGTGGGGAACAAGACTTTCTGACTCATCCCCTTCCAGGAAAGATCCTTGTTTTTTACACGATGCGCTTCCCCATTGGATCAATATTACTTAAGTGACTATACTTGTCATCTTATTGGCTGACCATAGTTTTGTCCCACCTTATACGCACTTTGTGATCTTGCCCTGTAAAGCCTGCCTTGTAAGTGGAGTCCATGATGACCCACTTTCCAGGGCCCCTCCTGTGCCTCTTAGGCAGGTGCCTTCCCCTCAACAAATAATTTCCTACTCTTTTTTTTTTTTTTTTTTTTT
>NW_004955437.1:9839790-9845390 GCF_000276665.1 Chinchilla lanigera
CTAAAGGTGCAGGCTTGCTGGGATTATCCACTGCCCCGAAGCAAACCTACAGCTGGCTTGCTGGGATTAATCAACACAGATCTGGGCTCTGTCTGCCAGTGACAGGAGAGACGCACACTGAGGTGGACATTTCTCCTGTTCTTCCTCCTCCCCCTCCTTCTTTTTGTTTTTTTTTTTTTCTTTTTTTTTTTTTTTTTTTTTTTTTTTTGGCTTTTTTTCCAGTACTGGGAATCGAACTCATGACCTCGCGCTTGCCAGGCAGGCACTGTGCTGCTGAGCTAAATCCCCAGCCCCTAATTTCCTACTCTTAATCTCCATTTCCCTTAAAATTCATCCTTCAGTTTTGGGGAACATGAACTCAGTATATCAGACATCTAGCAGGTTGAGAGTTATAATATCTCCCTTATATCATTTAGAGGTCCTATATCACCCCAATATCAGAAAGAGAAAAAAGAAAATTGGGAAGAGATAGAGAATTTCTTGTGGTCAAGTGAACTAAACTGAATGGACTTGTAATGGTTTCCCAAGGGAGTGGTGGCCTGCACATGTTCACTGATGGTCCCAGTGGGCTCAAGTGGTAGAGTGTTGCCCACAAGCCCAAGGTCTTGGGTTTGATCTCCAATCGATACAAAACAATGGATGTGAAGCTCACATTTGGTCTTCTCTCTTAAAAGGGCAAGGTTTTCTTGGAGCACTGGTTCGCTTTTTCTTTTTTCTTTATTTTTATTACTATTGAAATTGCACACACTTTGGGGTAGAGCGTGATGATTTGATGCATGCTTTATCTTTACTTCATGTTGGTTGCTTCTCTGTTCCTCTGTCCTTCTGCTCTTGATAAGAGATTGTGAAACAATCCTTTCCGCCATCCTTGGGGTGGGGGAGGGGGGGAACTCTGTGTTTTGTTAAAGCAATTTCCTGTGTTTTATGTTAAATTCACTTGGGTTTTTATTACTTTATAAAACCGAGAGGCTGGAGGGTACAGCTCAGCTGAGCACTTGCCTGGTCTGTGCTACACCCTGGGTTCCATCCCCAGCACGGAGAAAGATGCGGGGGTTGTTTCATAACAATCTGTGATTATACTTAACCAAGTATTCTAAACCTTTGGACAGGTTCCAAAATCAAATTCTAAGTAGTCCACTTTTTTTAAACCTCAAACTTTGAGGTTTTCCAGATGGAATCCTGGAACATCTCAAAATCTGATTTATTTTCCCTTTTGTAAAAACAAAGGTATTAATCTAATATGCTTTTTCTCTGTGTGTATACTTGTGCACTGGGAACCAAACCCAGGCCTTTGCATACACTGAGCACACACATGTCCTACCGCTGAGTACACCTTAACCCTAATTAGTATTATTAGATATGTTAAGTAATAGGAGGAACATTGTCAAGTACTAAGCAATGCTAAGCCTTCTTTAGGTTATTTGTATAGGTATATTTATATAATGTAAGTATTCTAGCAGTGGGATGAAATTTCCTAGAGATCTGGTACATCATGGTATAAATATGTTATAAGTTATAGTTCTAGTTATCTTAAAATATATTATGTAGCTGGGTGAAGGGTGCGTTTCTGTAATCCTAGCTACTTGGGAGGCTGAGGCAGGAGGATTACAGCAAGTTTGAGGCCAGCCTGGGCCACATAGTGAATTCAAGGCTGCCTGAACTATATAGCAAGACACTGCCTCAGAAACACAAAACAAAAAACTCTTCAGTACCGCCAAAAAAAAAAAAAAAAAGTGTAAGGCAGAAGTTTTGAAATTTCCTTGAAACACCAATGTAGTGATCTCTCATCAGGTTCTTCACCACTGCCCTTTCAAGCCTTTTGTCACCCACAGGTGGCTATTCTTTCACACTGATGACTTCCTGAAAACTTTTGTAGCAATTTTAATCCTCAGGTGCTCTGTCTTTAAAGGATTCAAAGGATGGATCTGATAGCTACAAGTTTCTCAGATCTCTAGGATCAAAAGACGGGGCTTGATTGAAGGGAACCTATTCAGCAATTTAGTAATAGTCACCCTTTGAAACACTTCTTTTTCTACCTAACTTGTCCTTATAGAACTCAGGAAAAAACATTTTAAAAAATATTTTCGCTTTGGGAATTGAACCTAGAGTTCCTCTAATATTGAGCTATATAGCCTCAGCCCCTTTTATTTATTGAAAATTTTTTGTTTTTGTTTTTGAGACATGGTCTTCCTATGTAGTTCATGCTAGCCTTGAATATACTGTGTAGCCTAGGCTTGCCCCAAACATGCAGTGATCCTCCTGCCTCAGTCTCCCAATTGCTGAGGTTACAGGTGTGTACAGTCATGCCTGGCTAGTTTTTTAAATTTTGAGACAGAGTCTTGCTGAATTGTCCTGGCTAGTCTAGAGCTTATGATCTTCCCGCTTTTGCTTTCCAAATAGCTGGGATTACAGGCATGCACTGCCATGCCCAGCTCCAGAACTAAGAATTTTTAGTGAAAATTGTTATTTTCTTGGTAGTATAATTATTTGTATAAGTTCAATAAGAGCCTGTTTCTTCTAAGATATAGTGAGAAACAGTGAGTATGGTACCAAGGCTTTGAGATGAAGAACATGTTTTGAAATGTGCATAGCATCAGATATGACCAAATAGTTTTAAGGAACTAAGGTTGACTTTACAGAGTCAAGACAAACCCTTGGGGTGGGGAGGAGCAGCAGCCTGTTACCTTACATGCATGGTTCCTGTACATAGTCAGAGTTCTGTTAAAGCGACAAAACACCTGACAAAAACAATTTAGGGGAAAGGTTTGTTTTGACTCAGTTTTAGAGGTTTCAGTCCATGGTCAGCTGGCTCCAAGGCAGAAACATCATGGCAGAAGGGAATGGTGGAGGAAAACTGCCCAACTCATGAAGAAACAGAGAACTTCCAAGAGGAAGGGGACAGGGACAAGATATAATCCCTGGGGTCGCACTCTCATGACCCACCTACCCAGACACACCCAGAAGTATGCTTTACTAGTTTCCTAGGTGTCTTTCAAACCAAGTTGACAATCAAGATTAACTATCCCAGCCCCATCCCTTGTCGACTTGACACTCAAACACCTCTCCTTAAACCATACCTAACCTCCAAATAGAGACAATAAAAAGCTCATAATTCCACCTAACATGATGTGTCTATCCTTCAAGTGATCAAAAACACACTAATTCCTTCACCAAAGTCTCAGTAGTTCCAGCATTGCTCAAAAGTCCAAGTCTAAAGTCTCCTTTGAGACTAAAGACAAACTTAGCTGTGAGCCCCTATAAAAATTAAAAAGCAAATTTCACACTTGCAAGATAAAATGGCACAAGGGAAACATTCCCATTCTAAAAGGGAGAAATAGCAGGGTAGAAAAACCAAAACCCATCAAGTCAAACATTAAGTCCCACATCTCCATGGCACAGGGCACTCAGGGCACATGGTAGTGAGCTATGACCTCCAAAGTCATGGACAGCCTCAACCCTATGCTCTTGCAGGTTGCAGTCCACATAGTTCCTCTCCTGGGATGGCTTTGCTCACTGCTTGTGGCTTCCCTTAGCAGATATTCCACATTCCTTGTGTCTCTGACTCCCTGGGATCTCCACTGCAGCTTTGGCTTCACTCTCAGAGTTTCACACACTGCCATCTCAGTGGCTCCTGTCAGGGTCTCCAAGCCTGTGACACATTGCCTGGTCTCCTAGGCCTTCTTTTGAAGTGTGAGTGGAAGCCCCTATGATTTCTTGCATTGTGCATAGCTGCAAAACCAGGATCACATGGATGATGCCAAGGTCTGCTGCCAGTGCCAGCAGTAGCCTGTCCCTCTTGGACTGTAGCTGCAGCAGCTTCTGAGTGCCTAGATGGCTAAGCACAGTGAAATGAATTCCAGGTAACCAATTCCCTTGGCAGCATTTCTCAGGCAGGAGGCCCAGGAGTTATTTCCTCAAATGAGTAATCAACACTTTTGCACTCTTGAGCCTACAGTGGGTGGGATCTTGCTCACTTGGGGAATGTCCTCAAGGCATCTTTCTTGTCTCAGTGCAAAATAGTTGATTGCCTTTTAAAAATATTTTTTGTCTTTTTGAGACAGGGTTTCACTACACACTTCAGGTCTACCTTGAACTCACTTTGTAGCTGAGGCCAGCCTCGAACTCACAGCAATCCTCCTGCCTCAGCCTCCCGAGTGTTGGGATTATAGGCGTGAGCCACCATGCCTGGTTTGATTGCCTTTCTACGGCATGGACCTCTTTCAGCAACTACACCTGCCATCGCCCCAACTTTATAAATGCATCTGTTCTAGCCATGATGAAAGTTTTTAAAAGTCTTTCTGCTCTGCTTTCTTCTCCTGATTCTCACTATAAACCTGGATAAAAGCATTAAGCATTATCCATGCTACCCCCTGAATGTTGGGCTACTTTGAAATTTCTTCCTCTAGATGAGGAAGGAAGAAATCAAGCCACCACCTTTATTTTATTTTATTTTTCTTTCCTACAGTACTGGGGATCAAATCTAGGGCATTGGGCATGCTGAGCAAATGCTCTACCATTGAGCTATACCACCTTAAGTCCACCACCTTTACATTCAGCCTCTTGTAAAGTCTGGGGACATCAACAAAACATAAATAAGCTCATTGCCAGAATGCAACAATCCATTTCCCAATGGAGTCCTGTTACCATCTGAAATCTCAGGAGCACATTCTTTCCTTTCTGAATGCTTAGCATTCTGATCTTCCCAGTTCCACCTAGAATTTCCCACCATGCTCAGTTTACAGCATTCCAGGGCTTCTCTACCCTATGTCTCCAAACCTTGCTAAACTCTTTCCGCAAACCGGTTCAAAAGGCTTCTGAGCCACATGTCAGGTATAGTGGCAGCAATGACTCTACTTCTGGTGCATCATAGTTGCCTCACAGATAAGTAAGAAATGATGCTTCTTGGCAGGCCCAGGAACCTCATTATATTTTGGAAATCCCAGGAAGAATTCACCTAAATCACCAGATGCAGTGGCAGGAGAACTGCCAAGAGTTGGAGGCCAGCCTGAATGACGTAATGAGACACTGTCTCAAAAAACAAACAAAAAAAGAATTCACCCAAATCTATAGGTGGGAAGCAGTCACACAACAAGTTCTTGGTTTAGCTTAGCTTCAAAATGTATGCATGGTTACTTGCTTGCTTCCTTTCGTGTGTGTGTGTATTTGCTGGTTCTGCACAGTAGGCAAGTGCTCTATCACTGAGTTACATCTTCAACTCCCTTTTATTTTTTTCTTTTTGTTTGCTTTTTTTTTTTTTAAGACAGTGTCCCACTATGTAGTTCAGGTTGGCCTTAAAATCACTATGTAAGTGAGGCAGCAATCCTCCCGCCTTAGTCTCGCGAGTGCTGGGATTACAGGCATGTGCCACCGTGCCTGGATACTTTATGTTCATTTTTGAGACCGGGTTTTCTGATGGATTTTTTAATAAGGAATCTCCAGCTAGACTTTCAAAAGCCTTTTGAAGCTGGGAATCATGGCACGTGTCTGTAATTCCAACTACCTGAGAGAGTGATGCGGGAGAATCACAAGTTTAAGGCTAACCTGGGAGACTTAGTGAGATGGTTTAAAAAAAAACAACATATATATATATATATGTGTGT